>NC_135305.1:160776721-161114911 GCF_048772815.1 Callospermophilus lateralis | reverse complement strand
ACATATATTTTTTCATCCAATCTTCATGATACTTTCAAGTAATGATCAGTACACCAATCCCACTTGGATGCTCAAGTTTCATTCTCCTACGTTGAAGCATTCGTTTGCAGTAACAGTTTGAATTTTTAGGTTTCACTCTGTTTTCTCCTATATTGACAAATTTAGTTCAAACTCTAAATCATACACGGTTTGGGCTAGCTTCTTGAAACTTGACACAATAAAGTAGTTCTACATTCTATCCCTAAGGTTTGTTTCCTCTTGATGTAGCCTTCAGCATAGACTGGCGAATAACACTTACAATGAAAGGCGTTGTTAGGCTGCCAAAAAACTAGAGTATCCTGAAATCTCAACACATATTTTTTTCCGACCTTAATGATACTTTCAAGTAATGAGCAGTACACCAATCAAACTTGGATGCCCAAGTTTCGTTCTCCTAGGTTGATGCATTCGTTTGCAGTAACAGTTTGAATTTCTAGGTTTCACTCTGTTTTCTCCTATATTGACAGATGCAGCTAGAACACTAAATCAAACACGGTTTGTGCTAGCTTCTTGAAACTTGACACAATAAAGTTGTTCTACGTTCTATCTCTAAGGTTTGTTTCCTCTTGATGTAGCCTAAAGCAGGGACTGGCGAATAACACTTATATTGAAAGGGGTTGCCAAACTTTCAAAAAACTAGAGTCTCCTGAAATCTCAACATATATTTTTTCATCCAATCTTCATGATACTTTCAAGTAATGATCAGTACAACATTCCCACTTGGATGCCCAAGTTTTGTTCTTCTAGGTTGAAGCATTCGTTTGCAGGAACAGTTTGAATTTTTAGGTTTCACTCTGGTTTCTCCTATATTGACAAATGTAGTTCAAACTCTAAATCATACACGGTTTGGGCTAGCTTCTTGAAACTTGACACAATAAAGTAGTTCTACATTCTATCGCAATGGTTTGTTTCCTCTTGATGTAGCCTTCAGCACAGACTGGCGAATAACACTTACAATGACAGGCGTTGTTAGGCTGCCAAAAAACTAGAGTCTCCTGAAATCTCAACACATATTTTTTTTCCGACCTTAATGATACTTTCAAGTAATGAGCAGTACACCAATCAAACTTGGATGCCCAAGTTTCGTTCTCCTAGGTTGATGCATTCGTTTGCAGTAACAGTTTGAATTTCTAGGTTTCACTCTGTTTTCTCCTTTATTGACAGATGCATCTAGAACTCTAAATCAAACACGGTTTGTGCTAGCTTCTTGAAACTTGACACAATAAACTAGTTCTACGTTCTATCTCTAAGGTTTGTTTCCTCTTCATGTAGCCTTCAGCATAGACTGGCGAATAACACTTACAATGAAAGGCGTTGTTAGGCTGCCAAAAACTAGAGTCTCCTGAAATCTCAACACATATTTTTTTCCGACCTTAATGATACTTTCAAGTAATGAGCAGTACACCAATCAAACTTGGATGCCCAAGTTTCGTTCTCCTAGGTTGATGCATTCGTTTGCAGTAACAGTTTGAATTTCTAGGTTTCACTCTGTTTTGTCCTATATTGACAGATGCAGCTAGAACTCTAAATCAAACACGGTTTGTGCTAGCCTTCTTGAAACTTGACACAATAAAGTAGTGCTATGTTCTATCTCTAAGGTTTGTTTCCTCTTGATGTAGCCTAAAGCAGGGACTGGCGAATAACACTTACAATGAGAGGCGTTGTTAGGCTGCCAAAAAACTAGAGTCTCCTGAAATCTCAACACATATTTTTTTCCGACCTTAATGATACTTTCAAGTAATGAGCAGTACACCAATCAAACTTGGATGCCCAAGTTTCGTTCTCCTAGGTTGATGCATTCGTTTGCAGTAACAGTTTGAATTTCTAGGTTTCACTCTGTTTTCTCCTATATTGACAGATGCAGTTAGAACTCTAAATCAAACACGGTTTGTGCTAGCTTCTTGAAACTTGACACAATAAAGTAGTTCTACGTTCTATCTCTAAGGTTTGTTTCCTCTTGATGTAGCCGAAAGCAGGGACTGGCGAATAACACTTATATTGAAAGGGATTGCCAAACTTTCAAAAAACTAGAGTCTCCTGAAATCTCAACATATATTTTTTCATCCAATCTTCATGATACATTCAAGTAATGATCAGTACACCATTCCCACTTGGATGCCCAAGTTTTGTTCTTCTAGGTCGAAGCATTCGTTTGCAGGAACAGTTTGAATTTTTAGGTTTCACTCTGGTTTCTCCTATATTGACAGATGCAGTTAGAACTTTATATCAAACACGGTTTGTGCTAGCTACTTGAAACATGACACAATAAAGTAGTTCTACGTTCTATCCCTAAGGTTTGTTTCCTCTTGATGTAGCCTTAAGCAGAGACTGGCCAATAACACATTCAATGAAAGGCGTTGTTAGGCTGCCAAAAAACTACAGTCTCCTGAAATCTCATCATATATTTTTTCTTCCGACCTTCATGATACTTTCAAGTAATGAGCAGTGCACCAATCAAACTTGGATGCCCAAGTTTCGTTCTCCTAGGTTGAAGCATTCGTTTGCAGAAACAGTTTGAATTTTTAGGTTTCACACTGTTTTGTCCTATATTGACTGATGCAGTTCGAACTCTAAATCAAACACGGTTTGTGCTAGCTTCTTGAAACTTGACAAAATACTGTAGTTCTACGTTCTATCTCTAAGGTTTGTTTCCTCTTGATGTAGCCTAATGCAGGGACTGGCGAATAACACTTTTATTGAAAGGGGTTGCCAAACTTCCAAAAACTAGAGTCTTCTGAAATCTCAACATATATTTTTTCATCCAATCTTCATGATACTTTCAAGTAATGATCAGTACACCAATCCCACTTGGATGCTCAAGTTTCATTCTCCTACGTTGAAGCATTCGTTTGCAGTAACAGTTTGAATTTTTAGGTTTCACTCTGTTTTCTCCTATATTGACAAATTTAGTTCAAACTCTAAATCATACACGGTTTGGTCTAGCTTCTTGAAACTTGACACAATAAAGTAGTTCTACATTCTATCCCTAAGGTTTGTTTCCTCTTGATGTAGCCTTCAGCATAGACTGGCGAATAACACTTACAATGAAAGGCGAAGTTAGGCTGCCAAAAAACTAGAGTATCCTGAAATCTCAACACATATTTTTTTCCGACCTTAATGATACTTTCAAGTAATGAGCAGTACACCAATCAAACTTGGATGCCCAAGTTTCGTTCTCCTAGGTTGATGCATTCGTTTGCAGTAACAGTTTGAATTTCTAGGTTTGACTCTGTTTTCTCCTATATTGACAGATGCAGCTAGAACACTAAATCAAACACGGTTTGTGCTAGCTTCTTGAAACTTGACACAATAAAGTAGTTCTACGTTCTATCTCTAAGGTTTGTTTCCTCTTGATGTAGCCTAAAGCAGGGACTGGCGAATAACACTTATATTGAAAGGGGTTGCCAAACTTTCAAAAAACTAGAGTCTCCTGAAATCTCAACATATATTTTTTCATCCAATCTTCATGATACTTTCAAGTAATGATCAGTACAACATTCCCACTTGGATGCCCAAGTTTTGTTCTTCTAGGTTGAAGCATTCGTTTGCAGGAACAGTTTGAATTTTTAGGTTTCACTCTGGTTTCTCCTATATTGACAAATGTAGTTCAAACTCTAAATCATACACGGTTTGGGCTAGCTTCTTGAAACTTGACACAATAAAGTAGTTCTACATTCTATCGCAATGGTTTGTTTCCTCTTGATGTAGCCTTCAGCACAGACTGGCGAATAACACTTACAATGACAGGCGTTGTTAGGCTGCCAAAAAACTAGAGTCTCCTGAAATCTCAACACATATTTTTTTTCCGACCTTAATGATACTTTCAAGTAATGAGCAGTACACCAATCAAACTTGGATGCCCAAGTTTCGTTCTCCTAGGTTGATGCATTCGTTTGCAGTAACAGTTTGAATTTCTAGGTTTCACTCTGTTTTCTCCTTTATTGACAGATGCATCTAGAACTCTAAATCAAACACGGTTTGTGCTAGCTTCTTGAAACTTGACACAATAAACTAGTTCTACATTCTATCTCTAAGGTTTGTTTCCTCTTCATGTAGCCTTCAGCATAGACTGGCGAATAACACTTACAATGAAAGGCGTTGTTAGGCTGCCAAAAACTAGAGTCTCCTGAAATCTCAACACATATTTTTTTCCGACCTTAATGATACTTTCAAGTAATGAGCAGTACACCAATCAAACTTGGATGCCCAAGTTTCGTTTCCCTAGGTTGATGCATTCGTTTGCAGTAACAGTTTGAATTTCTAGGTTTCACTCTGTTTTCTCCTATATTGACAGATGCAGCTAGAACTCTAAATCAAACACGGTTTGTGCTAGCTTCTTGAAACTTGACACAATAAAGTAGTGCTATGTTCTATCTCTAAGGTTTGTTTCCTCTTGATGTAGCCTAAAGCAGGGACTGGCGAATAACACTTACAATGAGAGGCGTTGTTAGGCTGCCAAAAAACTAGAGTCTCCTGAAATCTCAACACATATTTTTTTCCGACCTTAATGATACTTTCAAGTAATGAGCAGTACACCAATCAAACTTGGATGCCCAAGTTTCGTTCTCCTAGGTTGATGCATTCGTTTGCAGTAACAGTTTGAATTTCTAGGTTTCACTCTGTTTTCTCCTATATTGACAGATGCAGTTAGAACTCTAAATCAAACATGGTTTGTGCTAGCTTCTTGAAACTTGACACAATAAAGTAGTTCTACGTTCTATCTCTAAGGTTTGTTTCCTCTTGATGTAGCCTAAAGCAGGGACTGGCGAATAACACTTATATTGAAAGGGATTGCCAAACTTTCAAAAAACTAGAGTCTCCTGAAATCTCAACATATATTTTTTCATCCAATCTTCATGATACATTCAAGTAATGATCAGTACACCATTCCCACTTGGATGCCCAAGTTTTGTTCTTCTAGGTCGAAGCATTCGTTTGCAGGAACAGTTTGAATTTTTAGGTTTCACTCTGGTTTCTCCTATATTGACAGATGCAGTTAGAACTTTATATCAAACACGGTTTGTGCTAGCTACTTGAAACATGACACAATAAAGTAGTTCTACGTTCTATCCCTAAGGTTTGTTTCCTCTTGATGTAGCCTTAAGCAGAGACTGGCGAATAACACATTCAATGAAAGGCGTTGTTAGGCTGCCAAAAAACTACAGTCTCCTGAAATCTCATCATATATTTTTTCTTCCGACCTTCATGATACTTTCAAGTAATGAGCAGTGCACCAATCAAACTTGGATGCCCAAGTTTCGTTCTCCTAGGTTGAAGCATTCGTTTGCAGAAACAGTTTGAATTTTTAGGTTTCACACTGTTTTGTCCTATATTGACTGATGCAGTTCGAACTCTAAATCAAACACGGTTTGTGCTAGCTTCTTGAAACTTGACAAAATACTGTAGTTCTACGTTCTATCTCTAAGGTTTGTTTCCTCTTGATGTAGCCTAATGCAGGGACTGGCGAATAACACTTTTATTGAAAGGGGTTGCCAAACTTCCAAAAACTAGAGTCTTCTGAAATCTCAACATATATTTTTTCATCCAATCTTCATGATACTTTCAAGTAATGATCAGTACACCAATCCCACTTGGATGCTCAAGTTTCATTCTCCTACGTTGAAGCATTCGTTTGCAGTAACAGTTTGAATTTTTAGGTTTCACTCTGTTTTCTCCTATATTGACAAATTTAGTTCAAACTCTAAATCATACACGGTTTGGTCTAGCTTCTTGAAACTTGACACAATAAAGTAGTTCTACATTCTATCCCTAAGGTTTGTTTCCTCTTGATGTAGCCTTCAGCATAGACTGGCGAATAACACTTACAATGAAAGGCGTTGTTAGGCTGCCAAAAAACTAGAGTATCCTGAAATCTCAACACATATTTTTTTCCGACCTTAATGATACTTTCAAGTAATGAGCAGTACACCAATCAAACTTGGATGCCCAAGTTTCGTTCTCCTAGGTTGATGCATTCGTTTGCAGTAACAGTTTGAATTTCTAGGTTTCACTCTGTTTTCTCCTATATTGACAGATGCAGCTAGAACACTAAATCAAACACGGTTTGTGCTAGCTTCTTGAAACTTGACACAATAAAGTTGTTCTACGTTCTATCTCTAAGTTTTGTTTCCTCTTGATGTAGCCTAAAGCAGGGACTGGCGAATAACACTTATATTGAAAGGGGTTGCCAAACTTTCAAAAAACTAGAGTTTCCTGAAATCTCAACATATATTTTTTCATCCAATCTTCATGATACTTTCAAGTAATGATCAGTACAACATTCCCACTTGGATGCCCAAGTTTTGTTCTTCTAGGTTGAAGCATTCGTTTGCAGGAACAGTTTGAATTTTTAGGTTTCACTCTGGTTTCTCCTATATTGACAAATGTAGTTCAAACTCTAAATCATACACGGTTTGGGCTAGCTTCTTGAAACTTGACACAATAAAGTAGTTCTACATTCTATCGCAATGGTTTGTTTCCTCATGATGTAGCCTTCAGCACAGACTGGCGAATAACACTTACAATGACAGGCGTTGTTAGGCTGCCAAAAAACTAGAGTCTCCTGAAATCTCAACACATATTTTTTTTCCGACCTTAATGATACTTTCAAGTAATGAGCAGTACACCAATCAAACTTGGATGCCCAAGTTTCGTTCTCCTAGGTTGATGCATTCGTTTGCAGTAACAGTTTGAATTTCTAGGTTTCACTCTGTTTTCTCCTTTATTGACAGATGCATCTAGAACTCTAAATCAAACACGGTTTGTGCTAGCTTCTTGAAACTTGACACAATAAACTAGTTCTACATTCTATCTCTAAGGTTTGTTTCCTCTTCATGTAGCCTTCAGCATAGACTGGCGAATAACACTTACAATGAAAGGCGTTGTTAGGCTGCCAAAAACTAGAGTCTCCTGAAATCTCAACACATATTTTTTTCCGACCTTAATGATACTTTCAAGTAATGAGCAGTACACCAATCAAACTTGGATGCCCAAGTTTCGTTCTCCTAGGTTGATGCATTCGTTTGCAGTAACAGTTTGAATTTCTAGGTTTCACTCTGTTTTCTCCTATATTGACAGATGCAGCTAGAACTCTAAATCAAACACGGTTTGTGCTAGCTTCTTGAAACTTGACACAATAAAGTAGTGCTATGTTCTATCTCTAAGGTTTGTTTCCTCTTGATGTAGCCTAAAGCAGGGACTGGCGAATAACACTTAAAATGAGAGGCGTTGTTAGGCTGCCAAAAAACTAGAGTCTCCTGAAATCTCAACACATATTTTTTTCCGACCTTAATGATACTTTCAAGTAATGAGCAGTACACCAATCAAACTTGGATGCCCAAGTTTCGTTCTCCTAGGTTGATGCATTCGTTTGCAGTAACAGTTTGAATTTCTAGGTTTCACTCTGTTTTCTCCTATATTGACAGATGCAGTTAGAACTCTAAATCAAACATGGTTTGTGCTAGCTTCTTGAAACTTGACACAATAAAGTAGTTCTACGTTCTATCTCTAAAGTTTGTTTCCTCTTGATGTAGCCTAAAGCAGGGACTGGCGAATAACACTTATATTGAAAGGGATTGCCAAACTTTCAAAAAACTAGAGTCTCCTGAAATCTCAACATATATTTTTTCATCCAATCTTCATGATACATTCAACTAATGATCAGTACACCATTCCCACTTGGATGCCCAAGTTTTGTTCTTCTAGGTCGAAGCATTCGTTTGCAGGAACAGTTTGAATTTTTAGGTTTCACTCTGGTTTCTCCTATATTGACAGATGCAGTTAGAACTTTATATCAAACACGGTTTGTGCTAGCTACTTGAAACATGACACAATAAAGTAGTTCTACGTTCTATCCCTAAGGTTTGTTTCCTCTTGATGTAGCCTTAAGCAGAGACTGGCCAATAACACATTCAATGAAAGGCGTTGTTAGGCTGCCAAAAAACTACAGTCTCCTGAAATCTCATCATATATTTTTTCTTCCGACCTTCATGATACTTTCAAGTAATGAGCAGTGCACCAATCAAACTTGGATGCCCAAGTTTCGTTCTCCTAGGTTGAAGCATTCGTTTGCAGAAACAGTTTGAATTTTTAGGTTTCACACTGTTTTGTCCTATATTGACTGATGCAGTTCGAACTCTAAATCAAACACGGTTTGTGCTAGCTTCTTGAAACTTGACAAAATACTGTAGTTCTACGTTCTATCTCTAAGGTTTGTTTCCTCTTGATGTAGCCTAATGCAGGGACTGGCGAATAACACTTTTATTGAAAGGGGTTGCCAAACTTCCAAAAACTAGAGTCTTCTGAAATCTCAACATATATTTTTTCATCCAATCTTCATGATACTTTCAAGTAATGATCAGTACACCAATCCCACTTGGATGCTCAAGTTTCATTCTCCTACGTTGAAGCATTCGTTTGCAGTAACAGTTTGAATTTTTAGGTTTCACTCTGTTTTCTCCTATATTGACAAATTTAGTTCAAACTCTAAATCATACACGGTTTGGTCTAGCTTCTTGAAACTTGACACAATAAAGTAGTTCTACATTCTATCCCTAAGGTTTGTTTCCTCTTGATGTAGCCTTCAGCATAGACTGGCGAATAACACTTACAATGAAAGGCGTTGTTAGGCTGCCAAAAAACTAGAGTATCCTGAAATCTCAACACATATTTTTTTCCGACCTTAATGATACTTTCAAGTAATGAGCAGTACACCAATCAAACTTGGATGCCCAAGTTTCGTTCTCCTAGGTTGATGCATTCGTTTGCAGTAACAGTTTTAATTTCAAGGTTTCACTCTGTTTTCTCCTATATTGACAGATGCAGCTAGAACACTAAATCAAACACGGTTTGTGCTAGCTTCTCGAAACTTGACACAATAAAGTTGTTCTACGTTCTATCTCTAAGGTTTGTTTCCTCTTGATGTAGCCTAAAGCAGGGACTGGCGAATAACACTTATATTGAAAGGGGTTGCCAAACTTTCAAAAAACTAGAGTTTCCTGAAATCTCAACATATATTTTTTCATCCAATCTTCATGATACTTTCAAGTAATGATCAGTACAACATTCCCACTTGGATGCCCAAGTTTTGTTCTTCTAGGTTGAAGCATTCGTTTGCAGGAACAGTTTGAATTTTTAGGTTTCACTCTGGTTTCTCCTATATTGACAAATGTAGTTCAAACTCTAAATCATACACGGTTTGTGCTAGCTTCTTGAAACTTGACACAATAAACTAGTTCTACGTTCTATCTCTAAGGTTTGTTTCCTCTTCATGTAGCCTTCAGCATAGACTGGCGAATAACACTTACAATGAAAGGCGTTGTTAGGCTGCCAAAAACTAGAGTCTCCTGAAATCTCAACACATATTTTTTTCCGACCTTAATGATACTTTCAAGTAATGAGCAGTACACCAATCAAACTTGGATGCCCAAGTTTCGTTCTCCTAGGTTGATGCATTCGTTTGCAGTAACAGTTTGAATTTCTAGGTTTCACTCTGTTTTCTCCTTTATTGACAGATGCAGCTAGAACTCTAAATCAAACACGGTTTGTGCTAGCTTCTTGAAACTTGACACAATAAACTACTTCTACGTTCTATCTCTAAGGTTTGTTTCCTCTTGATGTAGCCTAAAGCAGGGAATGGCGAATAACACTTACAATGAAAGGCGTTGTTAGGCTGCCAAAAAACAAGAGTATCCTGAAATCTCAACACATATTTTTTTCCGACCGTAATGATACTTTCAAGTAATGAGCAGTACACCAATCAAACTTGGATGCCCAAGTTTCGTTCTCCTAGGTTGATGCATTCGTTTGCAGTAACAGTTTGAATTTCTAGGTTTCACTCTGTTTTCTCCTATATTGACAGATGCAGTTAGAACTCTAAATCAAACACGGTTTGTGCTAGCTTCCTGAAACTTGACACAATAAAGTAGTTCTACGTTCTATCTCTAAGGTTTGTTTCCTCTTGATGTAGCCTAAAGCAGGGACTGGCGAATAACACTTACAATGAGAGGCGTTGTTAGGCTGCCAAAAACTAGAGTCTCCTGAAATCTCAACATATATTTTTTCATCCAATCTTCATGATACTTTCAAGTAATGATCAGTACACCATTCCCACTTGGATGCCCAAGTTTTGTTCTTCTAGGTTGAAGCATTCGTTTGCAGGAACAGTTTGAATTTTTAGGTTTCACTCTGGTTTCTCCTATATTGACAGATGCAGTTAGAACTTTATATCAAACACGGTTTGTGCTAGCTGCTTGAAACATGACACAATAAAGTAGTTCTACGTTCTATCCCTAAGGTTTGTTTCCTCTTGATGTAGCCTTAAGCAGAGACTGGCGAATAACACATTCAATGAAAGGCGTTGTTAGGCTGCCAAAAAACTACAGTCTCCTGAAATCTCATCATATATTTTTTCTTCCGACCTTCATGATACTTTCAAGTAATGAGCAGTGCACCAATCAAACTTGGATGCCCAAGTTTCGTTCTCCTAGGTTGAAGCATTCGTTTGCAGAAACAGTTTGAATTTTTAGGTTTCACACTGTTTTGTCCTATATTGACAGATGCAGTTCGAGCTCTAAATCAAACACGGTTTGTGCTAGCTTCTTGAACCTTGACAAAATACTGTAGTTCTACGTTCTATCTCAAAGGTTTGTTTCCTCTTGATGTAGCCTAATGCAGGGACTGGCGAATAACACTTTTATTGAAAGGGGTTGCCAAACTTCCAAAAACTAGAGTCTTCTGAAATCTCAACATATATTTTTTCATCCAATCTTCATGATACTTTCAAGTAATGATCAGTACACCAATTTCACTTGGATGCTCAAGTTTCATTCTCCTACGTGGAAGCATTCGTTTGCAGTAACAATTTGAATTTTTAGGTTTCACTGTGTTTTCTCCTGTATTGACAAATGTAGTTCAAACTCTAAATCATACACGGTTTGGGCTAGCTTCTTGAAACTTGACACAATAAAGTAGTTCTACATTCTATCGCAATGGTTTGTTTCCTCTTGATGTAGCCTTCAGCACAGACTGGCGAATAACACTTACAATGAAAGGCGTTGTTAGGCTCCCAAAAAACAAGAGTCTCCTGAAATCTCAACACATATTTTTTTTCCGACCTTAATGATACTTTCAAGTAATGAGCAGTACACCAATCGAACTTGGATGCCCAAGTTTCGTTCTCCTAGGTTGATGCATTCGTTTGCAGTAACAGTTTGAATTTCTAGGTTTCACTCTGTTTTCTCCTTTATTGACAGATGCAGCTAGAACTCTAAATCAAACACGGTTTGTGCTAGCTTCTTGAAACTTGACACAATAAACTAGTTCTACGTTCTATCTCTAAGGTTTGTTTCCTCTTGATGTAGCCTAAAGCAGGGAATGGCGAATAACACTTACAATGAAAGGCGTTGTTAGGCTGCCAAAAAACTAGAGTCTCCTGAAATCTCAACACATATTTTTTTCCGACCTTAATGATACTTTCAAGTAATGAGCAGTACACCAATCAAACTTGGATGCCCAAGTTTCGTTCTCCTAGGTTGATGCATTCGTTTGCAGTAACAGTTTGAATTTCTAGGTTTCACTCTGTTTTCTCCTATATTGACAGATGCAGCTAGAACTCTAAATCAAACACGGTTTGTGCTAGCTTCTTGAAACTTGACACAATAAAGTAGTCCTACGTTCTATCTCTAAGGTTTGTTTCCTCTTGATGTAGCCTAAAGCAGGGACTGGCGAATAACACTTACAATGAGAGGCGTTGTTAGGCTGCCAAAAAACTAGAGTCTCCTGAAATCTCAACACATATTTTTTTCCGACCGTAATGATACTTTCAAGTAATGAGCAGTACACCAATCAAACTTGGATGCCCAAGTTTCGTTCTCCTAGGTTGATGCATTCGTTTGCAGTAACAGTTTGAATTTCTAGGTTTCACTCTGTTTTCTCCTATATTGACAGATGCAGTTAGAACTCTAAATCAAACACGGTTTGTGCTAGCTTCTTGAAACTTGACACAATAAAGTAGTTCTACGTTCTATCTCTAAGGTTTGTTTCCTCTTGATGTAGCCTAAAGCAGGGACTGGCGAATAACACTTACAATGAGAGGCGTTGTTAGGCTGCCAAAAAACTTGAGTCTCCTGAAATCTCAACATATATTTTTTCATCCAATCTTCATGATACTTTCAAGTAATGATCAGTACACCATTCCCACTTGGATGCCCAAGTTTTGTTCTTCTAGGTTGAAGCATTCGTTTGCAGGAACAGTTTGAATTTTTAGGTTTCACTCTGGTTTCTCCTATATTGACAGATGCAGTTAGAACTTTATATCAAACACGGTTTGTGCTAGCTACTTGAAACATGACACAATAAAGTAGTTCTACGTTCTATCCCTAAGGTTTGTTTCCTCTTGATGTAGCCTTAAGCAGAGACTGGCGAATAACACATTCAATGAAAGGCGTTGTTAGGCTGCCAAAAAACTACAGTCTCCTGAAATCTCATCATATATTTTTTCTTCCGACCTTCATGATACTTTCAAGTAATGAGCAGTGCACCAATCAAACTTGGATGCCCAAGTTTCGTTCTCCTAGGTTGAAGCATTCGTTTGCAGAAACAGTTTGAATTTTTAGGTATCACACTGTTTTGTCCTATATTGACAGATGCAGTTCGAGCTCTAAATCAAACACGGTTTGTGCTAGCTTCTTGAACCTTGACAAAATACTGTAGTTCTACGTTCTATCTCAAAGGTTTGTTTTCTCTTGATGTAGCCTAATGCAGGGACTGGCGAATAACACTTTTATTGAAAGGGGTTGCCAAACTTCCAAAAACTAGAGTCTTCTGAAATCTCAACATATATTTTTTCATCCAATCTTCATGATACTTTCAAGTAATGATCAGTACACCAATCCCACTTGGATGCTCAAGTTTCATTCTCCTACGTGGAAGCATTCGTTTGCAGTAACAATTTGAATTTTTAGGTTTCACTGTGTTTTCTCCTATATTGACAAATGTAGTTCAAACTCTAAATCATACACGGTTTGGGCTAGCTTCTTGAAACTTGACACAATAAAGTAGTTCTATATTCTATCCCTAAGGTTTGTTTCCTCTTGATGTAGCCTTCAGCACAGACTGGCGAATAACACTTACAATGAAAGGCGTTGTTAGGCTGCCAAAAAACTAGAGTATCCTGAAATCTCAACACATATTTTTTTTCCGACCTTAATGATACTTTCAAGTAATGAGCAGTACACCAATCAAACTTGGATGCCCAAGTTTCGTTCTCCTAGGTTGATGCATTCGTTTGCAGTAACAGTTTGAATTTCTAGGTTTCACTCTGTTTTCTCCTATATTGACAGATGCAGCTAGAACTCTAAATCAAACACGGTTTGTGCTAGCTTCTTGAAACTTGACACAATAAAGTAGTTCTACGTTCTATCTCTAAGGTTTGTTTCCTTTTGATGTAGCCTAAAGCAGGGACTGGCGAATAACACTTATATTGAAAGGGGTTGCCAAACTTTCAAAAAACTAGAGTCTCCTGAAATCTGAACATATATTTTTTCATCCAATCTTCATGATACTTTCAAGTAATGATCAGTACAACATTCCCACTTGGATGCCCAAGTTTTGTTCTTCTAGGTTGAAGCATTCGTTTGCAGGAACAGTTTGAATTTTTAGGTTTCACTCTGGTTTCCCCTTTATTGACAAATGTAGTTCAAACTCTAAATCATACACGGTTTGGGCTAGCTTCTTGAAACTTGACACAATAAAGTAGTTCTACATTCTATCCCAAAGGTTTATTTCCTCTTGATGTAGCCTTCAGCACAGACTGGCGAATAACACTTACAATGACAGGCGTTGTTAGGCTGCCAAAAAACTAGAGTCTCCTGAAATCTCAACACATATTTTTTTTCCGACCTTAATGATACTTTCAAGTAATGAGCAGTACACCAATCAAACTTGGATGCCCAAGTTTCGTTCTCCTAGGTTGATGCATTCGTTTGCAGTAACAGTTTGAATTTCTAGGTTTCACTCTGTTTTCTCCTTTATTGACAGAGGCAGCTAGAACTCTAAATCAAACACGGTTTGTGCTAGCTTCTCGAAACTTGACACAATAAAGTAGTTCTACGTTCTATCTCTAAGGTTTGTTTCCTCTTGATGTAGCCTAAAGCAGGGACTGGCGAATAACACTTATATTGAAAGGGGTTGAAAACTTTCAAAACACTAGAGTCTCCTGAAATCTCAACATATATTTTTTCATCCAATCTTCATGATACTTTCAAGTAATGATCAGTACACCATTCCGACTTGGATGCCCAAGTTTTGTTCTTCTAGGTTGAAGCATTCGTTTGCAGGAACAGTTTGAATTTTTAGGTTTCACTCTGTTTTCTCCTATATTGACAAATGTAGTTCAAACTCTAAATCATACACGGTTTGGGCTAGCTTCTTGAAACTTGACACAATAAAGTAGTTCTACATTCTATCCCTAAGGTTTGTTTCCTCTTGATGTAGCCTTCAGCACAGACTGGCGAATAACACTTACAATGACAGGCGTTGTTAGGCTGCCAAAAAACAAGAGTCTCCTGAAATCTCAACACATATTTTTTTTCCGACCTTAATGATACTTTCAAGTAATGAGCAGTACACCAATCAAACTTGGATGCCCAAGTTTCGTTCTCCTAGGTTGATGCATTCGTTTGCAGTAACAGTTTGAATTTCTAGGTTTCACTCTGTTTTCTCCTTTATTGACAGATGCAGCTAGAACTCTAAATCAAACACGGTTTGTGCTAGCTTCTTGAAACTTGACACAATAAACTAGTTCTACGTTCTATCTCTAAGGTTTGTTTCCTCTTGATGTAGCCTAAAGCAGGGAATGGTGAATAACACTTACAATGAAAGGCGTTGTTAGGCTGCCAAAAAACTAGAGTCTCCTGAAATCTCAACACATATTTTTTTCCGACCTTAATGATACTTTCAAGTAATGAGCAGTACACCAATCAAACTTGGATGCCCAGGTTTCGTTCTCCTAGGTTGATGCATTCGTTTGCAGTAACAGTTTGAATTTCTAGGTTTCACTCTGTTTTCTCCTATATTGACAGATGCAGCTAGAACTCTAAATCAAACACGGT
Source organism: Callospermophilus lateralis (assembly GCF_048772815.1). NCBI lineage: Eukaryota > Metazoa > Chordata > Mammalia > Rodentia > Sciuridae > Callospermophilus > Callospermophilus lateralis. The sequence goes on along the minus strand of NC_135305.1, from coordinate 161,099,762 downwards.
TTGTGCTAGCTTCTTGAAACTTGACACAATAAAGTAGTTCTACGTTCTATCTCTAAGGTTTGTTTCCTTTTGATGTAGCCTAAAGCAGGGACTGGCGAATAACACTTATATTGAAAGGGGTTGCCAAACTTTCAAAAAACTAGAGTCTCCTGAAATCTCAACATATATTTTTTCATCCAATCTTCATGATACTTTCAAGTAATGATCAGTACACCATTCCCACTTGGATGCCCAAGTTTTGTTCTTCTAGGTTGAAGCATTCGTTTGCAGGAACAGTTTGAATTTTTAGGTTTCACTCTGGTTTCTCCTATATTGACAGATGCAGTTAGAACTTTATATCAAACACGGTTTGTGCTAGCTACTTGAAACATGACACAATAAAGTAGTTCTACGTTCTATCCCTAAGGTTTGTTTCCTCTTGATGTAGCCTTAAGCAGAGACTGGCGAATAACACATTCAATGAAAGGCGTTGTTAGGCTGCCAAAAAACTACAGTCTCCTGAAATCTCATCATATATTTTTTCTTCCGACCTTCATGATACTTTCAAGTAATGAGCAGTGCACCAATCAAACTTGGATGCCCAAGTTTCGTTCTCCTAGGTTGAAGCATTCGTTTGCAGAAACAGTTTGAATTTTTAGGTTTCACACTGTTTTGTCCTATATTGACAGATGCAGTTCGAGCTCTAAATCAAACACGGTTTGTGCTAGCTTCTTGAACCTTGACAAAATACTGTAGTTCTACGTTCTATCTCAAAGGTTTGTTTTCTCTTGATGTAGCCTAATGCAGGGACTGGCGAATAACACTTTTATTGAAAGGGGTTGCCAAACTTCCAAAAACTAGAGTCTTCTGAAATCTCAACATATATTTTTTCATCCAATCTTCATGATACTTTCAAGTAATGATCAGTACACCAATCCCACTTGGATGCTCAAGTTTCATTCTCCTACGTGGAAGCATTCGTTTGCAGTAACAATTTGAATTTTTAGGTTTCACTGTGTTTTCTCCTATATTGACAAATGTAGTTCAAACTCTAAATCATACACGGTTTGGGCTAGCTTCTTGAAACTTGACACAATAAAGTAGTTCTATATTCTATCCCTAAGGTTTGTTTCCTCTTGATGTAGCCTTCAGCACAGACTGGCGAATAACACTTACAATGAAAGGCGTTGTTAGGCTGCCAAAAAACTAGAGTATCCTGAAATCTCAACACATATTTTTTTTCCGACCTTAATGATACTTTCAAGTAATGAGCAGTACACCAATCAAACTTGGATGCCCAAGTTTCGTTCTCCTAGGTTGATGCATTCATTTGCAGTAACAGTTTGAATTTCTAGGTTTCACTCTGTTTTCTCCTATATTGACAGATGCAGCTAGAACTCTAAATCAAACACGGTTTGTGCTAGCTTCTTGAAACTTGACACAATAAAGTAGTTCTACGTTCTATCTCTAAAGTTGGTTTCCTTTTGATGTAGCCTAAAGCAGGGACTGGCGAATAACACTTATATTGAAAGGGGTTGCCAAACTTTCAAAAAACTAGAGTCTCCTGAAATCTCAACATATATTTTTTCATCCAATCTTCATGATACTTTCAAGTAATGATCAGTACAACATTCCCACTTGGATGCCCAAGTTTTGTTCTTCTAGGTTGAAGCATTCGTTTGCAGGAACAGTTTGAATTTTTAGGTTTCACTCTGGTTTCCCCTTTATTGACAAATGTAGTTCAAACTCTAAATCATACACGGTTTGGGCTAGCTTCTTGAAACTTGACACAATAAAGTAGTTCTACATTCTATCCCAAAGGTTTATTTCCTCTTGATGTAGCCTTCAGCACAGACTGGCGAATAACACTTACAATGACAGGCGTTGTTAGGCTGCCAAAAAACTAGAGTCTCCTGAAATCTCAACACATATTTTTTTTCCGACCTTAATGATACTTTCAAGTAATGAGCAGTACACCAATCAAACTTGGATGCCCAAGTTTCGTTCTCCTAGGTTGATGCATTCGTTTGCAGTAACAGTTTGAATTTCTAGGTTTCACTCTGTTTTCTCCTTTATTGACAGAGGCAGCTAGAACTCTAAATCAAACACGGTTTGTGCTAGCTTCTCGAAACTTGACACAATAAAGTAGTTCTACGTTCTATCTCTAAGGTTTGTTTCCTCTTGATGTAGCCTAAAGCAGGGACTGGCGAATAACACTTATATTGAAAGGGGTTGAAAACTTTCAAAACACTAGAGTCTCCTGAAATCTCAACATATATTTTTTCATCCAATCTTCATGATACTTTCAAGTAATGATCAGTACACCATTCCGACTTGGATGCCCAAGTTTTGTTCTTCTAGGTTGAAGCATTCGTTTGCAGGAACAGTTTGAATTTTTAGGTTTCACTCTGTTTTCTCCTATATTGACAAATGTAGTTCAAACTCTAAATCATACACGGTTTGGGCGAGCTTCTTGAAACTTGACACAATAAAGTAGTTCTACATTCTATCCCTAAGGTTTGTTTCCTCTTGATGTAGCCTTCAGCACAGACTGGCGAATAACACTTACAATGACAGGCGTTGTTAGGCTGCCAAAAAACAAGAGTCTCCTGAAATCTCAACACATATTTTTTTTCCGACCTTAATGATACTTTCAAGTAATGAGCAGTACACCAATCAAACTTGGATGCCCAAGTTTCGTTCTCCTAGGTTGATGCATTCGTTTGCAGTAACAGTTTGAATTTCTAGGTTTCACTCTGTTTTCTCCTTTATTGACAGATGCAGCTAGAACTCTAAATCAAACACGGTTTGTGCTAGCTTCTTGAAACTTGACACAATAAACTAGTTCTACGTTCTATCTCTAAGGTTTGTTTCCTCTTGATGTAGCCTAAAGCAGGGAATGGTGAATAACACTTACAATGAAAGGCGTTGTTAGGCTGCCAAAAAACTAGAGTCTCCTGAAATCTCAACACATATTTTTTTCCGACCTTAATGATACTTTCAAGTAATGAGCAGTACACCAATCAAACTTGGATGCCCAGGTTTCGTTCTCCTAGGTTGATGCATTCGTTTGCAGTAACAGTTTGAATTTCTAGGTTTCACTCTGTTTTCTCCTATATTGACAGATGCAGCTAGAACTCTAAATCAAACACGGTTTGTGCTAGCTTCTTGAAACTTGACACAATAAAGTAGTGCTATGTTCTATCTCTAAGGTTTGTTTCCTCTTGATGTAGCCTAAAGCAGGGACTGGCGAATAACACTTACAATGAGAGGCGTTGTTAGGCTGCCAAAAAACTAGAGTCTCCTGAAATCTCAACACATATTTTTTTCCGACCTTAATGATACTTTCAAGTAATGAGCAGTACACCAATCAAACTTGGATGCCCAAGTTTCGTTCTCCTAGGTTGATGCATTCGTTTGCAGTAACAGTTTGAATTTCTAGGTTTCACTCTGTTTTCTCCTATATTGACAGATGCAGTTAGAACTCTAAATCAAACACGGTTTGTGCTAGCTTCTTGAAACTTGACACAATAAAGTAGTTCTACGTTCTATCTCTAAGGTTTGTTTCCTCTTGATGTAGCCTAAAGCAGGGACTGGCGAATAACACTTACAATGAGAGGCGTTGTTAGGCTGCCAAAAAACTAGAGTCTCCTGAAATCTCAACACATATTTTTTTCCGACCTTAATGATACTTTCAAGTAATGAGCAGTACACCATTCCCACTTGGATGCCCAAGTTTTGTTCTTCTAGGTTGAAGCATTCGTTTGCAGGAACAGTTTGAATTTTTAGGTTTCACTCTGGTTTCTCCTATATTGACAGATGCAGTTAGAACTTTATATCAAACACGGTTTGTGCTAGCTACTTGAAACATGACACAATAAAGTAGTTCTACGTTCTATCCCTAAGGTTTGTTTCCTCTTGATGTAGCCTTAAGCAGAGACTGGCGAATAACACATTCAATGAAAGGCGTTGTTAGGCTGCCAAAAAACTACAGTCTCCTGAAATCTCATCATATATTTTTTCTTCCGACCTTCATGATACTTTCAAGTAATGAGCAGTGCACCAATCAAACTTGGATGCCCAAGTTTCGTTCTCCTAGGTTGAAGCATTCGTTTGCAGAAACAGTTTGAATTTTTAGGTTTCACACTGTTTTGTCCTATATTGACAGATGCAGTTCGAACTCTAAATCAAACACGGTTTGTGCTACCTTCTTGAAACTTGACAAAATACTGTAGTTCTACGTTCTATCTCTAAGGTTTGTTTCCTCTTGAAGTAGCCTAATGCAGGGACTGGCGAATAACACTTTTATTGAAAGGGGTTGCCAAACTTCCAAAAACTAGAGTCTTCTGAAATCTCAACATATATTTTTTCATCCAATCTTCATGATACTTTCAAGTAATGATCAGTACACCAATCCCACTTGGATGCTCAAGTTTCATTCTCCTACGTGGAAGCATTCGTTTGCAGTAACAGTTTGAATTTTTAGGTTTCACTCTGTTTTCTCTTATATTGACAAATTTAGTTCAAACTCTAAATCATACAAGGTTTGGGCTAGCTTCTTGAAACTTGACACAATAAAGTAGTTCTACATTCTATCCCTAAGGTTTGTTTCCTCTTGATGTAGCCTTCAGCATAGACTGGCGAATAACACTTACAATGAAAGGCGTTGTTAGGCTGCCAAAAAACTAGAGTATCCTGAAATCTCAACACATATTTTTTTCCGACCTTAATGATACTTTCAAGTAATGAGCAGTACACCAATCAAACTTGGATGCCCAAGTTTCGTTCTCCTAGGTTGATGCATTCGTTTGCAGTAACAGTTTGAATTTCTAGGTTTCACTCTGTTTTCTCCTATATTGACAGATGCAGCTAGAACTCTAAATCAAACACGGTTTGTGCTAGCTTCTTGAAACTTGACACAATAAAGTAGTTCTACGTTCTATCTCTAAGGTTTGTTTCCTCTTGATGTAGCCTAAAGCAGGGACTGGCGAATAACACTTATATTGAAAGGGGTTGCCAAACTTTCAAAAAACTAGAGTCTCCTGAAATCTCAACATATATTTTTTCATCCAATCTTCATGATACTTTCAAGTAATGATCAGTACACCATTTCCACTTGGATGCCCAAGTTTTGTTATTCTAGGTTGAAGCATTCGTTTGCAGGAACAGTTTGAATATTTAGGTTTCACTCTGGTTTCTCCTATATTGACAAATGTAGTTCAAACTCTAAATCATACACGGTTTGGGCTAGCTTCTTGAAACTTGACACAATAAAGTAGTTCTACATTCTATCCCAAAGGTTTGTTTCCTCTTGATGTAGCCTTCAGCACAGACTGGCGAATAACACTTACAATGACAGGCGTTGTTAGGCTGCCAAAAAACTAGAGTCTCCTGAAATCTGAACATATGTTTTTTTTCCGACCTTAATGATACTTTCAAGTAATGAGCAGTACACCAATCAAACTTGGATGCCCAAGTTTCGTTCTCCTAGGTTGATGCATTCGTTTGCAGTAACAGTTTGAATTTCTAGGTTTCACTCTGTTTTCTCCTTTATTGACAGGGGCAGCTAGAACTCTAAATCAAACACGGTTTGTGCTAGCTTCTCGAAACTTGACACAATAAAATAGTTCTACGTTCTATCTCTAAGGTTTGTTTCCTCTTGATGTAGCCTAGAGCAGGGACTGGCGAATAACACTTATATTGAAAGGGGTTGCCAAACTTTCAAAAAACTAGAGTCTCCTGAAATCTCAACATATATTTTTTCATCCAATCTTCATGATACATTCAAGTAATGATCAGTACACCATTCCCACTTGGATGCCCAAGTTTTGTTCTTCTAGGTTGAAGCATTCGTTTGCAGGAACAGTTTGAATTTTTAGGTTTCACTCTGTTTTCTCCTATATTGACAGATGCAGTTAGAACTTTATATCAAACACGGTTTGTGCTAGCTACTTGAAACATGACACAATAAAGTAGTTCTACGTTCTATCCCTAAGGTTTGTTTCCTCTTGATGTAGCCTTAAGCAGAGACTGGCGAATAACACATTCAATGAAAGGCGTTGTTAGGCTGCCAAAAAACTACAGTCTCCTGAAATCTCATCATATATTTTTTCTTCCGACCTTCATGATACTTTCAAGTAATGAGCAGTGCACCAATCAAACTAGGAAGCCCAAGTTTCGTTCTCCTAGGTTGAAGCATTCGTTTGCAGAAACAGTTTGAATTTTTAGGTTTCACACTGTTTTGTCCTATATTGACAGATGCAGTTCGAACTCTAAATCAAACACGGTTTGTGCTAGCTTCTTGAAACTTGACAAAATTCTGTAGTTCTACGTTCTATCTCTAAGGTTTGTTTCCTCTTGATATAGCCTAATGCAGGGACTGGCGAATAACACTTTTATTGAAAGGGGTTGCCAAACTTCCAAAAACTAGAGTCTTCTGAAATCTCAACATATATTTTTTCATCCAATCTTCATGATACTTTCAAGTAATGATCAGTACACCAATCCCACTTGGATGCTCAAGTTTCATTCTCCTACGTGGAAGCATTCGTTTGCAGTAACAGTTTGAATTTTTAGGTTTCACTCTGTTTTCTCCTATATTGACAAATTTAGTTCAAACTCTAAATCATACACGGTTTGGGCTAGCTTCTTGAAACTTGACACAATAAAGTAGTTCTATATTCTATCCCTAAGGTTTGTTTCCTCTTGATGTAGCCTTCAGCACAGACTGGCGAATAACACTTACAATGAAAGGCGTTGTTAGGCTGCCAAAAAACTAGAGTCTCCTGAAATCTCAACACATATTTTTTTTCCGACCTTAATGATACTTTCAAGTAATGAGCAGTACACCAATCAAACTTGGATGCCCAAGTTTCGTTCTCCTAGGTTGATGCATTCGTTTGCAGTAACAGTTTGAATTTCTAGGTTTCACTCTGTTTTCTCCTATATTGACAGATGCAGCTAGAACTCTAAATCAAACACGGTTTGTGCTAGCTTCTTGAAACTTGACACAATAAAGTAGTTCTACGTTCTATCTCTAAGGTTTGTTTCCTCTTGATGTAGCCTAAAGCAGGGACTGGCGAATAACACTTATATTGAAAGGGGTTGCCAAACTTTCAAAAAACTAGAGTCTCCTGAAATCTCAACATATATTTTTCATCCAATCTTCATGATACTTTCAAGTAATGATCAGTACAACATTCCCACTTGGATGCCCAAGTTTTGTTCTTCTAGGTTGAAGCATTCGTTTGCAGGAACAGTTTGAATTTTTAGGTTTCACTCTGGTTTCCCCTTTATTGACAAATGTAGTTCAAACTCTAAATCATACACGGTTTGGGCTAGCTTCTTGAAACTTGACACAATAAAGTAGTTCTACATTCTATCCCATAGGTTTGTTTCCTCTTGATGTAGCCTTCAGCACAGACTGGCGAATAACAGTTACAATGACAGGCGTTGTTAGGCTGCCAAAAAACTAGAGTCTCCTGAAATCTCAACACATATTTTTTTTCCGACCTTAATGATACTTTCAAGTAATGAGCAGTACACCAATCAAACTTGGATGCCCAAGTTTCGTTCTCCTAGGTTGATGCATTCGTTTGCAGTAACAGTTTGAATTTCTAGGTTTCACTCTGTTTTCTCCTTTATTGACAGAGGCAGCTAGAACTCTAAATCAAACACGGTTTGTGCTAGCTTCTCGAAACTTGACACAATAAAGTAGTTCTACGTTCTATCTCTAAGGTTTGTTTCCTCTTGATGTAGCCTAAAGCAGGGACTGGCGAATAACACTTATATTGAAAGGGGTTGAAAACTTTCAAAACACTAGAGTCTCCTGAAATCTCAACATATATTTTTTCATCCAATCTTCATGATACTTTCAAGTAATGATCAGTACACCATTCCGACTTGGATGCCCAAGTTTTGTTCTTCTAGGTTGAAGCATTCGTTTGCAGGAACAGTTTGAATTTTTAGGTTTCACTCTGTTTTCTCCTATATTGACAAATGTAGTTCAAACTCTAAATCATACACGGTTTGGGCTAGCTTCTTGAAACTTGACACAATAAAGTAGTTCTACATTCTATCCCTAAGGTTTGTTTCCTCTTGATGTAGCCTTCAGCACAGACTGGCGAATAACACTTACAATGACAGGCGTTGTTAGGCTGCCAAAAAACAAGAGTCTCCTGAAATCTCAACACATATTTTTTTTCCGACCTTAATGATACTTTCAAGTAATGAGCAGTACACCAATCAAACTTGGATGCCCAAGTTTCGTTCTCCTAGGTTGATGCATTCGTTTGCAGTAACAGTTTGAATTTCTAGGTTTCACTCTGTTTTCTCCTTTATTGACAGATGCAGTTAGAACTCTAAATCAAACACGGTTTGTGCTAGCTTCTTGAAACTTGACACAATAAACTAGTTCTACGTTCTATCTCTAAGGTTTGTTTCCTCTTGATGTAGCCTAAAGCAGGGAATGGTGAATAACACTTACAATGAAAGGCGTTGTTAGGCTGCCAAAAAACTAGAGTCTCCTGAAATCTCAACACATATTTTTTTCCGACCTTAATGATACTTTCAAGTAATGAGCAGTACACCAATCAAACTTGGATGCCCAGGTTTCGTTCTCCTAGGTTGATGCATTCGTTTGCAGTAACAGTTTGAATTTCTAGGTTTCACTCTGTTTTCTCCTATATTGACAGATGCAGCTAGAACTCTAAATCAAACACGGTTTGTGCTAGCTTCTTGAAACTTGACACAATAAAGTAGTGCTATGTTCTATCTCTAAGGTTTGTTTCCTCTTGATGTAGCCTAAAGCAGGGACTGGCGAATAACACTTACAATGAGAGGCGTTGTTAGGCTGCCAAAAAACTAGAGTCTCCTGAAATCTCAACACATATTTTTTTCCGACCTTAATGATACTTTCAAGTAATGAGCAGTACACCAATCAAACTTGGATGCCCAAGTTTCGTTCTCCTAGGTTGATGCATTCGTTTGCAGTAACAGTTTGAATTTCTAGGTTTCACTCTGTTTTCTCCTATATTGACAGATGCAGCTAGAACTCTAAATCAAACACGGTTTGTGCTAGCTACTTGAAACATGACACAATAAAGTAGTTCTACGTTCTATCCCTAAGGTTTGTTTCCTCTTGATGTAGCCTTAAGCAGAGACTGGCGAATAACACATTCAATGAAAGGCGTTGTTAGGCTGCCAAAAAACTACAGTCTCCTGAAATCTCATCATATATTTTTTCTTCCGACCTTCATGATACTTTCAAGTAATGAGCAGTGCACCAATCAAACTTGGATGCCCAAGTTTCGTTCTCCTAGGTTGAAGCATTCGTTTGCAGAAACAGTTTGAATTTTTAGGTTTCACACTGTTTTGTCCTATATTGACAGATGCAGTTCGAACTCTAAATCAAACACGGTTTGTGCTAGTTTCTTGAAACTTGACAAAATACTGTAGTTCTACGTTCTATCTCTAAGGTTTGTTTCCTCTTGATGTAGCCTAATGCAGGGACTGGCGAATAACACTTTTATTGAAAGGGGTTGCCAAACTTCCAAAAACTAGAGTCTTCTGAAATCTCAACATATATTTTTTCATCCAATCTTCATGATACTTTCAAGTAATGATCAGTACACCAATCCCACTTGGATGCTCAAGTTTCATTCTCCTACGTTGAAGCATTCGTTTGCAGTAACAGTTTGAATTTTTAGGTTTCACTCTGTTTTCTCCTATATTGACAAATTTAGTTCAAACTCTAAATCATACACGGTTTGGGCTAGCTTCTTGAAACTTGACACAATAAAGTAGTTCTACGTTCTATCTCTAAGGTTTGTTTCCTCTTGATGTAGCCTAAAGCAGGGACTGGCGAATAACACTTATATTGAAAGGGGTTGCCAAACTTTCAAAAAACTAGTCTCCTGAAATCTCAACATATATTTTTTCATCCAATCTTCATGATACTTTCAAGTAATGATCAGTACACCATTCCCACTTGGATGCCCAAGTTTTGTTCTTCTAGGTTGAAACATTCGTTTGCAGGAACAGTTTGAATTTTTAGGTTTCACTCTGGTTTCTCCTATGTTGACAAATGTAGTTCAAACTCTAAATCATACACGGTTTGGGCTAGCTTCTTGAAACATGACACAATAAAGTAGTTCTACATTCTATCCCAAAGGTTTGTTTCCTCTTGATGTAGCCTTCAGCACAGACTGGCGAATAACACTTACAATGACAGGCGTTGTTAGGCTGCCAAAAAACTAGAGTCTCCTGAAATCTCAACACATATTTTTTTTCCGACCTTAATGATACTTTCAAGTAATGAGCAGTACACCAATCAAACTTGGATGCCCAAGTTTCGTTCTCCTAGGTTGATGCATTCGTTTGCAGTAACAGTTTGAATTTCTAGGTTTCACTCTGTTTTCTCCTTTATTGACAGAGGCAGCTGGAACTCTAAATCAAACACGGTTTGTGCTAGCTTCTCGAAACTTGACACAATAAAGTAGTTCTACGTTCTATCTCTAAGGTTTGTTTCCTCTTGATGTAGCCTAAAGCAGGGAATGGCGAATAACACTTACAATGAAAGGCGTTGTTAGGCTGCCAAAAAACTAGAGTCTCCTGAAATCTCAACACATATTTTTTTCCGACCTTAATGATACTTTCAAGTAATGAGCAGTACACCAATCAAACTTGGATGCCCAAGTTTCGTTCTCCTAGGTTGATGCATTCGTTTGCAGTAACAGTTTGAATTTCTAGGTTTCACTCTGTTTTCTCCTATATTGACAGATGCAGCTAGAACTCTAAATCAAACACGGTTTGTGCTAGCTTCTTGAAACTTGACACAATAAAGTAGTTCTACGTTCTATCTCTAAAGTTTGTTTCCTCTTGATGTAGCCTAAAGCAGGGACTGGCGAATAACACTTATATTGAAAGGGGTTGCCAAACTTTCAAAAAACTAGAGTCTCCTGAAATCTCAACATATATTTTTTCATCCAATCTTCATGATACATTCAAGTAATGATCAGTACACCATTCCCACTTGGATGCCCAAGTTTTGTTCTTCTAGGTTGAAGCATTCATTTGCAGGAACAGTTTGAATTTTTAGGTTTCACTCTGGTTTCTCCTATATTGACAGATGCAGTTAGAACTTTATATCAAACACGGTTTGTGCTAGCTCCTTGAAACATGACACAATAAAGTAGCTCTACGTTCTATCCCTAAGGTTTGTTTCCTCTTGATGTAGCCTTAAGCAGAGACTGGCGAATAACACATTCAATGAAAGGCGTTGTTAGGCTGCCAAAAAACTACAGTCTCCTGAAATCTCATCATATATTTTTTCTTCCGACCTTCATGATACTTTCAAGTAATGAGCAGTGCACCAATCAAACTTGGAAGCCCAAGTTTCGTTCTCCTAGGTTGAAGCATTCGTTTGCAGAAACAGTTTGAATTTTTAGGTTTCACACTGTTTTGTCCTATATTGACAGATGCAGTTCGAACTCTAAATCAAACACGGTTTGTGCTAGCTTCTTGAAACTTGACAAAATTCTGTAGTTCTACGTTCTATCTCTAAGGTTTGTTTCCTCTTGATGTAGCCTAATGCAGGGACTGGCGAATAACACTTTTATTGAAAGGGGTTGCCAAACTTCCAAAAACTAGAGTCTTCTGAAATCTCAACATATATTTTTTCATCCAATCTTCATGATACTTTCAAGTAATGATCAGTACACCAATCCCACTTGGATGCTCAAGTTTCATTCTCCTACGTGGAAGCATTCGTTTGCAGTAACAGTTTGAATTTTTAGGTTTCACTCTGTTTTCTCCTATATTGACAAATTTAGTTCAAACTCTAAATCATACACGGTTTGGTCTAGCTTCTTGAAACTTGACACAATAAAGTAGTTCTACATTCCATCCCTAAGGTTTGTTTCCTCTTGATGTAGCCTTCAGCATAGACTGGCGAATAACACTTACAATGAAAGGCGTTGTTAGGCTGCCAAAAAACTAGAGTCTCCTGAAATCTCAACACATATTTTTTTCCGACCTTAATGATACTTTCAAGTAATGAGCAGTACACCAATCAAACTTGGATGCCCAAGTTTCATTCTCCTAGGTTGATGCATTCGTTTGCAGTAACAGTTTGAATTTCTAGGTTTCACTCTGTTTTCTCCTATATTGACAGATGCAGCTAGAACTCTAAATCAAACACGGTTTGTGCTAGCTTCTTGAAACTTGACACAATAAAGTAGTTCTACGTTCTATCTCTAAGGTTTGTTTCCTCTTGATGTAGCCTAAAGCAGGGACTGGCGAATAATACTTATATTGAAAGGGGTTGCCAAACTTTCAAGAAACTAGAGTCTCCTGAAATCTCAACATATATTTTTTCATCCAATCTTCACGATACTTTCAAGTAATGATCAGTACACCATTCCCACTTGGATGCCCAAGTTTTGTTCTTCTAGGTTGAAGCATTCGTTTGCAGAAACAGTTTGAATTTTTAAGTTTCACACTGTTTTGTCCTATATTGACAGATGCAGTTCGAACTCTAAATCAAACACGGTTTGTGCTAGCTTCTTGAAACTTGACAAAATACTGTAGTTCTACGTTCTATCTCTAAGGTTTGTTTCCTCTTGATGTAGCCTAATGCAGGGACTGGCGAATAACACTTTTATTGAAAGGGGTTGCCAAACTTCCAAAAACTAGAGTCTTCTGAAATCTCAACATATATTTTTTCATCCAATCTTCATGATACTTTCAAGTAATGATCAGTACACCAATCCCACTTGGATGCTCAAGTTTCATTCTCCTACGTGGAAGCATTCGTTTGCAGTAACAGTTTGAATTTTTAGGTTTCACTCTGTTTTCTCCTATATTGACAAATTTAGTTCAAACTCTAAATCATACACGGTTTGGGCTAGCTTCTTGAAACTTGACACAATAAAGTAGTTCTACGTTCTATCTCTAAGGTTTGTTTCCTCTTGATGTAGCCTAAAGCAGGGACTGGCGAATAACACTTATATTGAAAGGGGTTGCCAAACTTTCAAAAAACTAGTCTCCTGAAATCTCAACATATATTTTTTCATCCAATCTTCATGATACTTTCAAGTAATGATCAGTACACCATTCCCACTTGGATGCCCAAGTTTTGTTCTTCTAGGTTGAAGCATTCGTTTGCAGGAACAGTTTGAATTTTTAGGTTTCACTCTGGTTTCTCCTATGTTGACAAATGTAGTTCAAACTCTAAATCATACACGGTTTGGGCTAGCTTCTTGAAACATGACACAATAAAGTAGTTCTACATTCTATCCCAAAGGTTTGTTTCCTCTTGATGTAGCCTTCAGCACAGACTGGCGAATAACACTTACAATGACAGGCGTTGTTAGGCTGCCAAAAAACTAGAGTCTCCTGAAATCTCAACACATATTTTTTTTCCGACCTTAATGATACTTTCAAGTAATGAGCAGTACACCAATCAAACTTGGATGCCCAAGTTTCGTTCTCCTAGGTTGATGCATTCATTTGCAGTAACAGTTTGAATTTCTAGGTTTCACTCTGTTTTCTCCTTTATTGACAGAGGCAGCTAGAACTCTAAATCAAACACGGTTTGTGCTAGCTTCTCGAAACTTGACACAATAAAGTAGTTCTACGTTCTATCTCTAAGGTTTGTTTCCTCTTGATGTAGCCTAAAGCAGGGACTGGCGAATAACACTTATATTGAAAGCGGTTGCCAAACTTTCAAAAAACTAGAGTATCCTGAAATCTCAACATATATTTTTTCATCCAATCTTCATGATACATTCAAGTAATGATCAGTACACCATTCCCACTTGGATGCCCAAGTTCTGTTCTTCTAGGTTGATGCATTCGTTTGCAGTAACAGTTTGAATTTCTAGGTTTCACTCTGTTTTCTCCTATATTGACAGATGCGGTTAGAACTCTACATCAAACACGGTTTGTTCTAGCTTCTTGAAACTTGACACAATAAAGTAGTTCTACGTTCTATCTCTAAGGTTTGTTTCCTCTTGATGTAGCCTAAAGCAGGGACTGGCGAATAACACTTATATTGAAAGGGGTTGTCAAACTTTCAAAAAACTAGAGTCTCCTGAAATCTCAACATATATTTTTTCATCCAATCTTCATGATACATTCAAGTAATGATCAGTACACCATTCCCACTTGGATGCCCAAGTTTTGTTCTTCTAGGTTGAAGCATTCGTTTGCAGGAACAGTTTGAATTTTTAGGTTTCACTCTGGTTTCTTCTATATTGACAGATGCAGTTAGAACTTTATATCAAACACGGTTTGTGCTAGCTACTTGAAACATGACACAATAAAGTAGTTCTACGTTCTATCCCTAAGGTTTGTTTCCTCTTGATGTAGCCTTAAGCAGAGACTGGCGAATAACACATTCAATGAAAGGGGTTGTTATGCTGCCAAAAAACTACAGTCTCCTGAAATCTCATCATATATTTTTTCTTCCGACCTTCATGATACTTTCAAGTAATGAGCAGTGCACCAATCAAACTTGGATGCCCAAGTTTCGTTCTCCTAGGTTGAAGCATTCGTTTGCAGAAACAGTTTGAATTTTTAGGTTTCACACTGTTTTGTCCTATATTGACAGATGCAGTTCGAACTCTAAATCAAACACGGTTTGTGCTAGCTTCTTGAAACTTGACAAAATACTGTAGTTCTACGTTCTATCTCTAAGGTTTGTTTCCTCTTGATGTAGCCTAATGCAGGGACTGGCGAATAACACTTTTATTGAAAGGGGTTCCCAAACTTCCAAAAACTAGAGTCTTCTGATATCTCAACATATATTTTTTCATCCAAACTTCATGATACTTTCAAGTAATGATCAGTACACCAATCCCACTTGGATGCTCAAGTTTCATTCTCCTACGTTGAAGCATTCGTTTGCAGGAACAGTTTGAATTTTTAGGTTTCACTCTGGTTTCTCCTATATTGACAAATGTAGTTCAAACTCTAAATGAAACACGGTTTGGGCTAGCTTCTTGAAACTTGACACAATAAAGTAGTTCTACATTCTATCCCTAAGGTTTGTTTCCTCTTGATGTAGCCTTCAGCACAGACTGGCGAATAACACTTACAATGACAGGCGTTGTTAGGCTGCCAAAAAACAAGAGTCTCCTGAAATCTCAACACATATTTTTTTTCCGACCTTAATGATACTTTCAAGTAATGAGCAGTACACCAATCAAACTTGGATGCCCAAGTTTCGTTCTCCTAGGTTGATGCATTCGTTTGCAGTAACAGTTTGAATTTCTAGGTTTCACTCTGTTTTCTCCTTTATTGACAGATGCAGCTAGAACTCTAAATCAAACACGGTTTGTGCTAGCTTCTTGAAACTTGACACAATAAACTAGTTCTACGTTCTATCTCTAAGGTTTGTTTCCTCTTGATGTAGCCTAAAGCAGGGAATGGTGAATAACACTTACAATGAAAGGCGTTGTTAGGCTGCCAAAAAACTAGAGTCTCCTGAAATCTCAACACATATTTTTTTCCGACCTTAATGATACTTTCAAGTAATGAGCAGTACACCAATCAAACTTGGATGCCCAGGTTTCGTTCTCCTAGGTTGATGCATTCGTTTGCAGTAACAGTTTGAATTTCTAGGTTTCACTCTGTTTTCTCCTATATTGACAGATGCAGCTAGAACTCTAAATCAAACACGGTTTGTGCTAGCTTCTTGAAACTTGACACAATAAAGTAGTGCTATGTTCTATCTCTAAGGTTTGTTTCCTCTTGATGTAGCCTAAAGCAGGGACTGGCGAATAACACTTACAATGAGAGGCGTTGTTAGGCTGCCAAAAAACTAGAGTCTCCTGAAATCTCAACACATATTTTTTTCCGACCTTAATGATACTTTCAAGTAATGAGCAGTACACCAATCAAACTTGGATGCCCAAGTTTCGTTCTCCTAGGTTGATGCATTCGTTTGCAGTAACAGTTTGAATTTCTAGGTTTCACTCTGTTTTCTCCTATATTGACAGATGCAGCTAGAACTCTAAATCAAACACGGTTTGTGCTAGCTACTTGAAACATGACACAATAAAGTAGTTCTACGTTCTATCCCTAAGGTTTGTTTCCTCTTGATGTAGCCTTAAGCAGAGACTGGCGAATAACACATTCAATGAAAGGCGTTGTTAGGCTGCCAAAAAACTACAGTCTCCTGAAATCTCATCATATATTTTTTCTTCCGACCTTCATGATACTTTCAAGTAATGAGCAGTGCACCAATCAAACTTGGATGCCCAAGTTTCGTTCTCCTAGGTGGAAGCATTCGTTTGCAGAAACAGTTTGAATTTTTAGGTTTCACACTGTTTTGTCCTATATTGACAGATGCAGTTCGAACTCTAAATCAAACACGGTTTGTGCTAGTTTCTTGAAACTTGACAAAATACTGTAGTTCTACGTTCTATCTCTAAGGTTTGTTTCCTCTTGATGTAGCCTAATGCAGGGACTGGCGAATAACACTTTTATTGAAAGGGGTTGCCAAACTTCCAAAAACTAGAGTCTTCTGAAATCTCAACATATATTTTTTCATCCAATCTTCATGATACTTTCAAGTAATGATCAGTACACCAATCCCACTTGGATGCTCAAGTTTCATTCTCCTACGTTGAAGCATTCGTTTGCAGTAACAGTTTGAATTTTTAGGTTTCACTCTGTTTTCTCCTATATTGACAAATTTAGTTCAAACTCTAAATCATACACGGTTTGGGCTAGCTTCTTGAAACTTGACACAATAAAGTAGTTCTACGTTCTATCTCTAAGGTTTGTTTCCTCTTGATGTAGCCTAAAGCAGGGACTGGCGAATAACACTTATATTGAAAGGTGTTGCCAAACTTTCAAAAAACTAGTCTCCTGAAATCTCAACATATATTTTTTCATCCAATCTTCATGATACTTTCAAGTAATGATCAGTACACCATTCCCACTTGGATGCCCAAGTTTTGTTCTTCTAGGTTGAAGCATTCGTTTGCAGGAACAGTTTGAATTTTTAGGTTTCACTCTGGTTTCTCCTATGTTGACAAATGTAGTTCAAACTCTAAATCATACACGGTTTGGGCTAGCTTCTTGAAACATGACACAATAAAGTAGTTCTACATTCTATCCCAAAGGTTTGTTTCCTCTTGATGTAGCCTTCAGCACAGACTGGCGAATAACACTTACAATGACAGGCGTTGTTAGGCTGCCAAAAAACTAGAGTCTCCTGAAATCTCAACACATATTTTTTTTCCGACCTTAATGATACTTTCAAGTAATGAGCAGTACACCAATCAAACTTGGATGCCCAAGTTTCGTTCTCCTAGGTTGATGCATTCGTTTGCAGTAACAGTTTGAATTTCTAGGTTTCACTCTGTTTTCTCCTTTATTGACAGAGGCAGCTGGAACTCTAAATCAAACACGGTTTGTGCTAGCTTCTCGAAACTTGACACAATAAAGTAGTTCTACGTTCTATCTCTAAGGTTTGTTTTCTCTTGATGTAGCCTAAAGCAGGGAATGGCGAATAACACTTACAATGAAAGGCGTTGTTAGGCTGCCAAAAAACTAGAGTCTCCTGAAATCTCAACACATATTTTTTTCCGACCTTAATGATACTTTCAAGTAATGAGCAGTACACCAATCAAACTTGGATGCCCAAGTTTCGTTCTCCTAGGTTGATGCATTCGTTTGCAGTAACAGTTTGAATTTCTAGGTTTCACTCTGTTTTCTCCTATATTGACAGATGCAGCTAGAACTCTAAATCAAACACGGTTTGTGCTAGCTTCTTGAAACTTGACACAATAAAGTAGTTCTACGTTCTATCTCTAAGGTTTGTTTCCTCTTGATGTAGCCTAAAGCAGGGACTGGCGAATAACACTTATATTGAAAGGGGTTGCCAAACTTTCAAAAAACTAGAGTCTCCTGAAATCTCAACATATATTTTTTCATCCAATCTTCATGATACATTCAAGTAATGATCAGTACACCATTCCCACTTGGATGCCCAAGTTTTGTTCTTCTAGGTTGAAGCATTCATTTGCAGGAACAGTTTGAATTTTTAGGTTTCACTCTGGTTTCTCCTATATTGACAGATGCAGTTAGAACTTTATATCAAACACGGTTTGTGCTAGCTCCTTGAAACATGACACAATAAAGTAGCTCTACGTTCTATCCCTAAGGTTTGTTTCCTCTTGATGTAGCCTTAAGCAGAGACTGGCGAATAACACATTCAATGAAAGGCATTGTTAGGCTGCCAAAAAACTACAGTCTCCTGAAATCTCATCATATATTTTTTCTTCCGACCTTCATGATACTTTCAAGTAATGAGCAGTGCACCAATCAAACTTGGAAGCCCAAGTTTCGTTCTCCTAGGTTGAAGCATTCGTTTGCAGAAACAGTTTGAATTTTTAGGTTTCACACTGTTTTGTCCTATATTGACAGATGCAGTTCGAACTCTAAATCAAACACGGTTTGTGCTAGCTTCTTGAAACTTGACAAAATTCTGTAGTTCTACGTTCTATCTCTAAGGTTTGTTTCCTCTTGATGTAGCCTAATGCAGGGACTGGCGAATAACACTTTTATTGAAAGGGGTTGCCAAACTTCCAAAAACTAGAGTCTTCTGAAATCTCAACATATATTTTTTCATCCAATCTTCATGATACTTTCAAGTAATGATCAGTACACCAATCCCACTTGGATGCTCAAGTTTCATTCTCCTACGTGGAAGCATTCGTTTGCAGTAACAGTTTGAATTTTTAGGTTTCACTCTGTTTTCTCCTATATTGACAAATTTAGTTCAAACTCTAAATCATACACGGTTTGGTCTAGCTTCTTGAAACTTGACACAATAAAGTAGTTCTATATTCCATCCCTAAGGTTTGTTTCCTCTTGATGTAGCCTTCAGCATAGACTGGCGAATAACACTTACAATGAAAGGCGTTGTTAGGCTGCCAAAAAACTAGAGTCTCCTGAAATCTCAACACATATTTTTTTCCGACCTTAATGATACTTTCAAGTAATGAGCAGTACACCAATCAAACTTGGATGCCCAAGTTTCGTTCTCCTAGGTTGATGCATTCGTTTGCAGTAACAGTTTGAATTTCTAGGTTTCACTCTGTTTTCTCCTATATTGACAGATGCAGCTAGAACTCTAAATCAAACACGGTTTGTGCTAGCTTCTTGAAACTTGACACAATAAAGTAGTTCTACGTTCTATCTCTAAGGTTTGTTTCCTCTTGATGTAGCCTAAAGCAGGGACTGGCGAATAATACTTATATTGAAAGGGGTTGCCAAACTTTCAAAAAACTAGAGTCTCCTGAAATCTCAACATATATTTTTTCATCCAATCTTCATGATACTTTCAAGTAATGATCAGTACACCATTCCCACTTGGATGCCCAAGTTTTGTTCTTCTAGGTTGAAGCATTCGTTTGCAGAAACAGTTTGAATTTTTAAGTTTCACACTGTTTTGTCCTATATTGACAGATGCAGTTCGAACTCTAAATCAAACACGGTTTGTGCTAGCTTCTTGAAACTTGACAAAATACTGTAGTTCTACGTTCTATCTCTAAGGTTTGTTTCCTCTTGATGTAGCCTAATGCAGGGACTGGCGAATAACACTTTTATTGAAAGGGGTTGCCAAACTTCCAAAAACTAGAGTCTTCTGAAATCTCAACATATATTTTTTCATCCAATCTTCATGATACTTTCAAGTAATGATCAGTACACCAATCCCACTTGGATGCTCAAGTTTCATTCTCCTACGTGGAAGCATTCGTTTGCAGTAACAGTTTGAATTTTTAGGTTTCACTCTGTTTTCTCCTATATTGACAAATTTAGTTCAAACTCTAAATCATACACGGTTTGGTCTAGCTTCTTGAAACTTGACACAATAAAGTAGTTCTACGTTCTATCTCTAAGGTTTGTTTCCTATTGATGTAGCCTAAAGCAGGGACTGGCGAAAAACACTTATATTGAAAGGGGTTGCCAAACTTTCAAAAAACTAGTCTCCTGAAATCTCAACATATATTTTTTCATCCAATCTTCATGATACTTTCAAGTAATGATCAGTACACCATTCCCACTTGGATGCCCAAGTTTTGTTCTTCTAGGTTGAAGCATTCGTTTGCAGGAACAGTTTGAATTTTTAGGTTTCACTCTGGTTTCTCCTATGTTGACAAATGTAGTTCAAACTCTAAATCATACACGGTTTGGGCTAGCTTCTTGAAACATGACACAATAATGTAGTTCTACATTCTATCCCAAAGGTTTGTTTCCTCTTGATGTAGCCTTCAGCACAGACTGGCGAATAACACTTACAATGACAGGCGTTGTTAGGCTGCCAAAAAACTAGAGTCTCCTGAAATCTCCACACATATTTTTTTTCCGACCTTAATGATACTTTCAAGTAATGAGCAGTACACCAATCAAACTTGGATGCCCAAGTTTCGTTCTCCTAGGTTGATGCATTCGTTTGCAGTAACAGTTTGAATTTCTAGGTTTCACTCTGTTTTCTCCTTTATTGACAGAGGCAGCTAGAACTCTAAATCAAACACGGTTTGTGCTAGCTTCTCGAAACTTGACACAATAAAGTAGTTCTACGTTCTATCTCTAAGGTTTGTTTCCTCTTGATGTAGCCTAAAGCAGGGACTGGCGAATAACACTTATATTGAAAGCGGTTGCCAAACTTTCAAAAAACTAGAGTATCCTGAAATCTCAACATATATTTTTTCATCCAATCTTCATGATACATTCAAGTAATGATCAGTACACCATTCCCACTTGGATGCCCAAGTTTTGTTCTTCTAGGTTGATGCATTCGTTTGCAGTAACAGTTTGAATTTCTAGGTTTCACTCTGTTTTCTCCTATATTGACAGATGCGGTTAGAACTCTACATCAAACACGGTTTGTTCTAGCTTCTTGAAACTTGACACAATAAAGTAGTTCTACGTTCTATCTCTAAGGTTTGTTTCCTCTTGATGTAGCCTAAAGCAGGGACTGGCGAATAACACTTATATTGAAAGGGGTTGTCAAACTTTCAAAAAACTAGAGTCTCCTGAAATCTCAACATATATTTTTTCATCCAATCTTCATGATACATTCAAGTAATGATCAGTACACCATTCCCACTTGGATGCCCAAGTTTTGTTCTTCTAGGTTGAAGCATTCGTTTGCAGGAACAGTTTGAATTTTTAGGTTTCACTCTGGTTTCTTCTATATTGACAGATGCAGTTAGAACTTTATATCAAACACGGTTTGTGCTAGCTACTTGAAACATGACACAATAAAGTAGTTCTACGTTCTATCCCTAAGGTTTGTTTCCTCTTGATGTAGCCTTAAGCAGAGACTGGCGAATAACACATTCAATGAAAGGGGTTGTTATGCTGCCAAAAAACTACAGTCTCCTGAAATCTCATCATATATTTTTTCTTCCGACCTTCATGATACTTTCAAGTAATGAGCAGTGCACCAATCAAACTTGGATGCCCAAGTTTCGTTCTCCTAGGTTGAAGCATTCGTTTGCAGAAACAGTTTGAATTTTTAGGTTTCACACTGTTTTGTCCTATATTGACAGATGCAGTTCGAACTCTAAATCAAACACGGTTTGTGCTAGCTTCTTGAAACTTGACAAAATACTGTAGTTCTACGTTCTATCTCTAAGGTTTGTTTCCTCTTGATGTAGCCTAATGCAGGGACTGGCGAATAACACTTTTATTGAAAGGGGTTCCCAAACTTCCAAAAACTAGAGTCTTCTGATATCTCAACATATATTTTTTCATCCAAACTTCATGATACTTTCAAGTAATGATCAGTACACCAATCCCACTTGGATGCTCAAGTTTCATTCTCCTACGTTGAAGCATTCGTTTGCAGGAACAGTTTGAATTTTTAGGTTTCACTCTGGTTTCTCCTATATTGACAAATGTAGTTCAAACTCTAAATCAAACACGGTTTGGGCTAGCTTCTTGAAACTTGACACAATAAAGTAGTTCTACATTCTATCCCTAAGGTTTGTTTCCTCTTGATGTAGCCTTCAGCACAGACTGGCGAAGAACACTTACAATGAAAGGCGTTGTTAGGCTGCCAAAAAACAAGAGTCTCCTGAAATCTCAACACATATTTTTTTCAGACCTTAATGATACTTTCAAGTAATGAGCAGTACACCAATCAAACTTGGATGCCCAAGTTTCGTTCTCCTAGGTTGATGCATTCGTTTGCAGTAACAGTTTGAATTTCTAGGTTTCACTCTGTTTTCTCCTTTATTGACAGATGCAGCTAGAACTCTAAATCAAACACGGTTTGTGCTAGCTTCTTGAAACTTGACACAATAAAGTAGTTCTACGTTCTATCTCTAAGGTTTGTTTCCTCTTGATGTAGCCTAAAGCAGGGAATGGCGAATAACACTTACAATGAAAGGCGTTGTTAGGCTGCCAAAAAACTAGAGTCTCCTGAAATCTCAACACGTATTTTTTTCCGACCTTAATGATACTTTCAAGTAATGAGCAGTACACCAATCAAACTTGGATGCCCAAGTTTCGTTCTCCTAGGTTGATGCATTCGTTTGCAGTAACAGTTTGAATTTCTAGGTTTCACTCTGTTTTCTCCTATATGGACAGATGCAGCTAGAACTCTAAATCAAACACGGTTTGTGCTAGCTTCTTGAAACTTGACACAATAAAGTAGTTCTACGTTCTATCTCTAAGGTTTGTTTCCTCTTGATGTAGCCTAAAGCAGGGACTGGCGAATAACACTTATATTGAAAGGGGTTGCCAAACTTTCAAAAAACTAGAGTCTCCTGAAATCTCAACATATATTTTTTCATCCAATCTTCATGATACTTTCAAGTAATGATCAGTACACCATTCCCACTTGGATGCCCAAGTTTTGTTCTTCTAGGTTGAAGCATTCGTTTGCAGGAACAGTTTGAATTTTTAGGTTTCACTCTGTTTTCTCCTATATTGACAAATGTAGTTCAAACTCTAAATCAAACACGGTTTGGGCTAGCTTCTTGAAACTTGACAGAATAAAGTAGTTCTACATTCTATCCCTAAGGTTTGTTTCCTCTTGATGTATCCTTCAGCACAGACTGGCGAATAACACTTACAATGAAAGGCGTTGTTAGGCTACCAAAAAAACAAGAGTCTCCTGAAATCTCAACACATATTTTTTTTCCGACCTTAATGATACTTTCAAGTAATGAGCAGTACACCAATCAAACTTGGATGCCCAAGTTTCGTTCTCCTAGGTTGATGCATTCGTTTGCAGTAACAGTTTGAATTTCTAGGTTTCACTCTGTTTTCTCCTATATTGACAGATGCAGCTAGAACTGTAAATCAAACACGGTTTGTGCTAGCTTCTTGAAACTTGACACAATAAAGTAGTTCTACGTTCTATCTCTAAGGTTTGTTTCCTCTTGATGTAGCCTAAAGCAGGGACTGGCGAATAACACTTATATTGAAAGGGGTTGCCAAACTTTCAAAAAACTAGAGTCTCCTGAAATCTCAACATATATTTTTTCATCCAATCTTCATGATACATTCAAGTAATGATCAGTACACCACTCCCACTTGGATGCCCAAGTTTTGTTCTTCTAGGTTGATGCATTCGTTTGCAGTAACAGTTTGAATTTCTAGGTTTCACTCTGTTTTCTCCTATATTGACATATGCGGTTAGAACTCTAAATCAAACACGGTTTGTTCTAGCTTCTTGAAACTTGACACAATAAAGTAGTTCTACGATCTATCTCTAAGGTTTGTTTCCTCTTGATGTAGCCTAAAGCAGGGACTGGCGAATAACACTTATATTGAAAGGGGTTGCCAAACTTTTAAAAAACTAGAGTCTCCTGAAATCTCAACAAATATTTTTTCATCCAATCTTCATGATACATTCAAGTAATGATCAGTACACCATTCCCACTTGGATGCCCAAGTTTTGTTCTTCTAGGTTGAAGCATTCGTTTGCAGGAACAGTTTGAATTTTTAGGTTTCACTCTGGTTTCTCCTATATTGACAGATGCAGTTAGAACTTTATATCAAACACGGTTTGTGCTAGCTACTTGAAACATGACACAATAAAGTAGTTCTACGTTCTATCCCTAAGGTTTGTTTCCTCTTGATGTAGCCTTAAGCAGAGACTGGCGAATAACACATTCAATGAAAGGCATTGTTAGGCTGCCAAAAAACTACAGTCTCCTGAAATCTCATCATATATTTTTTCTTCCGACCTTCATGATACTTTCAAGTAATGAGCAGTGCACCAATCAAACTTGGATGCCCAAGTTTCGTTCTCCTAGGTTGAAGCATTCGTTTGCAGAAACAGTTTGAATTTTTAGGTTTCACACTGTTTTGTCCTATATTGACAGATGCAGTTCGAACTCTAAATCAAACACGGTTTGTGCTAGATTCTTGAAACTTGACAAAATACTGTAGTTCTACGTTCTATCTCTAAGATTTATTTCCTCTTGATGTAGCCTAATGCAGGGACTGGCGAATAACACTTTTATTGAAAGGGGTTGCCAAACTTCCAAAAACTAGAGTCTTCTGAAATCTCAACATATATTTTTTCATCGAATCTTCATGATACTTTCAAGTAATGATCAGTACACGAATCCCAATTGGATGCTCAAGTTTCATTCTCCTACGTTGAAGCATTCGTTTGCAGTAACAGTTTGAATTTTTAGGTTTCACTCTGTTTTCTCCTATATTGACAAATGTAGTTCAAACTCTAAATGAAACACGGTTTGGGCTAGCTTCTTGAAACTTGACACAATAAAGTAGTTCTACATTCTATTCCTAAGGTTTGTTTCTTCTTGATGTAGCCTTCAGCACAGACTGGCGAATAACACTTACAATGAAAGGCGTTGTTAGGCTGCCAAAAAACAAGAGTCTCCTGAAATCTCAACACATATTTTTTTCCGACCTTAATGATACTTTCAAGTAATGAGCAGTACACCAATCAAACTTGGATGCCCAAGTTTCGTTCTCCTAGGTTGATGCATTCGTTTGCAGTAACAGTTTGAATTTCTAGGTTTCACTCTGTTTTCTCCTATATTGACAGATGCAGCTAGAACTCTAAATCAAACACGGTTTGTGCTAGCTTCTTGAAACTTGACACAATAAAGTAGTTCTACGTTCTATCTCTAAGGTTTGTTTCCTCTTCATGTAGCCTAAAGCAGGGACTGGCGAATAACACTTATATTGAAAGGGGTTGCCAAACTTTCAAAAAACTAGAGTCTCCTGAAATCTCAACATATATTTTTTCATCCAATCTTCATGATACATTCAAGTAATGATCAGTACACCACTCCCACTTGGATGCCCAAGTTTTGTTCTTCTAGGTTGATGCATTCGTTTGCAGTAACAGTTTGAATTTCTAGGTTTCACTCTGTTTTCTCCTATATTGACATATGCGGTTAGAACTCTAAATCAAACACGGTTTGTTATAGCTTCTTGAAACTTGACACAATAAAGTACTTCTACGATCTATCTCTAAGGTTTGTTTCCTCTTGATGTAGCCTAAAGCAGGGACTGGCGAATAACACTTATATTGAAAGGGGTTGCCAAACTTTCAAAAAACTAGAGTCTCCTGAAATCTCAACATATATTTTTTCATCCAATCTTCATGATACATTCAAGTAATGATCAGTACACCATTCCCACTTGGATGCCCAAGTTTTGTTCTTCTAGGTTGAAGCATTCGTTTGCAGGAACAGTTTGAATTTTTAGGTTTCACTCTGGTTTCTCCTATATTGACAGATGCAGTTAGAACTTTATATCAAACACGGTTTGTGCTAGCTACTTGAAACTTGACTCAATAAAGTAGTTCTACGTTCTATC
This sequence comes from Callospermophilus lateralis, assembly GCF_048772815.1. NCBI lineage: Eukaryota > Metazoa > Chordata > Mammalia > Rodentia > Sciuridae > Callospermophilus > Callospermophilus lateralis. The sequence goes on along the minus strand of NC_135305.1, from coordinate 161,073,950 downwards.
CCTAAGGTTTGTTTCCTCTTGATGTAGCCTTAAGCAGAGACTGGCGAATAACACATTCAATGAAAGGCGTTGTTAGGCTGCCAAAAAACTACAGTCTCCTGAAATCTCATCATATATTTTTTCTTCCGACCTTCATGATACTTTCAAGTAATGAGCAGTGCACCAATCAAACTTGGATACCCAAGTTTCGTTCTCCTAGGTTGAAGCATTCGTTTGCAGAAACAGTTTGAATTTTTAGGTTTCACACTGTTTTGTCCTATATTGACAGATGCAGTTCGAACTCTAAATCAAACACGGTTTGTGCTAGCTTCTTGAAACTTGACAAAATACTGTAGTTCTATGTTCTATCTCTAAGGTTTGTTTCCTCTTGATGTAGCCTAATGCAGGGACTGGCGAATAACACTTTTATTGAAAGGGGTTGCCAAACTTCCAAAAACTAGAGTCTTCTGAAATCTCAACATATATTTTTTCATCCAATCTTCATGATACTTTCAAGTAATGATCAGTACACCAATCCCACTTGGATGCTCAAGTTTCATTCTCCTACGTTGAAACATTCGTTTGCAGTAACAGTTTGAATTTTTAGGTTTCACTCTGTTTTCTCCTATATTGACAAATTTAGTTCAAACTCTAAATCATACACGGTTTGGGCTAGCTTCTTGGAACTTGACACAATAAAGTAGTTCTACATTCTATCCCTAAGGTTTGTTTCCTCTTGATGTAGCCTTCAGCACAGACTGGCGAATAACACTTACAATGAAAGGCGTTGTTAGGCTGCAAAAAACAAGAGTCTCCTGAAATCTCAACACATATTTTTTTCCGACCTTAATGATACTTTCAAGTAATGAGCAGTACACCAATCAAACTTGGATGCCCAAGTTTCGTTCTCCTAGGTTGATGCATTCGTTTGCAGTTACAGTTTGAATTTCTAGGTTTCACTCTGTTTTCTCCTATATTGACAGATGCAGCTAGAACTCTAAATCAAACACGGTTTGTGCTAGCTTCTTGAAACTTGACACAATAAAGTAGTTCTACGTTCTATCTCTAAGGTTTGTTTCCTCTTGATGTAGCCTAAAGCAGGGACTGGCGAATAACACTTATATTGAAAGGGGTTGCCAAACTTTCAAAAAACTGGAGTCTCCTGAAATCTCAACATATATTTTTTCATCCAATCTTCATGATACTTTCAAGTAATGATCAGTACACCATTCCCACTTGGATGCCCAAGTTTTGTTCTTCTAGGTTGAAGCATTCGTTTGCAGGAACAGTTTGAATTTTTAGGTTTCACTCTGTTTTCTCCAATATTGACAAATGTAGTTCAAACTCTAAATCAAACACGGTTTGGGCTAGCTTCTTGAAACTTGACACAATAAAGTAGTTCTACATTCTATCCCTAAGGTTTGTTTCCTCTTGATGTAGCCTTCAGCACAGACTGGCGAATAACACTTACATTGAAAGGCGTTGTTAGGCTGCCAAAAAACAAGAGTCTCCTGAAATCTCAACACATATTTTTTTTTCGACCTTAATGATACTTTCAAGTAATGAGCAGTACACCCATCAAACTTGGATGCCCAAGTTTCGTTCTCCTAGGTTGATGCATTCGTTTGCAGTAACAGTTTGAATTTCTAGGTTTCACTCTGTTTTCTCCTATATTGACAGATGCAGCTAGAACTCTAAATCAAACACGGTTTGTGCTAGCTTCTTGAAACTTGACACAATAAAGTAGTTCTACGTTCTATCTCTAAGGTTTGTTTCCTCTTGATGTAGCCTAAAGCAGGGACTGGCGAATAACACTTATATTGAAAGGGGTTGCCAAACTTTCAAAAAACTAGAGTCTCCTGAAATCTCAACATATATTTTTTCATCCAATCTTCATGATACATTCAAGTAATGATCAGTACACCATTCCCACTTGGATGCCCAAGTTTTGTTCTTCTAGGTTGAAGCATTCGTTTCCAGGAACAGTTTGAATTTTTAGGTTTCACTCTGTTTTCTCCTATATTGACAGATGAGGTTAGAACTTTAAATCAAACACGGTTTGTGCTAGCTTCTTGAAACTTGACATAATAAAGTAGTGCTACGTTCTATCTCTAAGGTTTGTTTCCTCTTGATGAAGCCTAAAGCAGGGACTGGCGAATAACACTTACAATGAGAGGCGTTGTTAGGCTGCCAAAAAACTAGAGTCTCCTGAATCTCAACACATATTCTTTTCCGACCTTAATGATACTTTCAAGTAATGAGCAGTACACCAATCAAACTTGGATGCCCAATTTTCGTTCTCCTAGGTTGATGCATTCGTTTGCAGTAACAGTTTGAATTTCTAGGTTTCACTCTGTTTTCTCCTATATTGACAAATGTAGTTCAAACTCTAAATAAAACACGGTTTGGGCTAGCTTCTTGAAACTTGACACAATAAAGTAGTTCCACATTCTATCCCTAAGGTTTGTTTCCTCTTGATGTAGCCTTCAGCAAAGACTGGCGAATAACACTTACAATGAAAGGCGTTGTTAGGCTGCCAAAAAACAAGAGTCTCCTGAAATCTCAACACATATTTTTTTCCGACCTTAATGATACTTTCAAGTAATGAGCAGTACACCAATCAAACTTGGATGCCCAAGTTTCGTTCTCCTAGGTTGATGCATTCGTTTGAAGTAACAGTTTGAATTTCTAGGTTTCACTCTGTTTTCTCCTTTATTGACAGATGCAGCTAGAACTCTAAATCAAACACGGTTTGTGCTAGCTTCTTGAAACTTGACACAATAAAGTAGTTCTACGTTCTATCTCTAAGGTTTGTTTCCTCTTGATGTAGCCTAAAGCAGGGAATGGCGAATAACACTTACAATGAAAGGCGTTGTTAGGCTGCCAAAAAACTAGAGTCTCCTGAAATCTCAACACATATTTTTTTCCGACCTTAATGATACTTTCAAGTAATGAGCAGTACACCAATCAAACTTGGATGCCCAAGTTTGGTTCTCCTATTTTGATGCATTCGTTTGCAGTAACAGTTTGAATTTCTAGGTTTCACTCTGTTTTCTCCTTTATTGACAGATGCAGCTAGAACTCTAAATCAAACACGGTTTGTGCTAGCTTCTTGAAACTTGACACAATAAAGTAGTGCTACGTTCTATCTCTAAGGTTTGTTTCCTCTTGATGTAGCCTAAAGCAGGGACTGGCGAATAACACTTATATTGAAAGGGGTTGCCAAACTTTCAAAAAACTAGAGTCTCCTGAAATCTCAACATATATTTTTTCATCCAATCTTCATGATACATTCAAGTAATGATCAGTACACCATTCCCACTTGGATGCCCAAGTTTTGTTCTTCTAGGTTGAAGCATTCGTTTGCAGGAACAGTTTGAATTTTTAGGTTTCACTCTGGTTTCTCCTATATTGACAGATGCAGTTAGAACTTTATATCAAACACGGTTTGTGCTAGCTACTTGAAACTTGACTCAATAAAGTAGTTCTACGTTCTATCCCTAAGGTTTGTTTCCTCTTGATGTAGCCTTAAGCAGAGACTGGCGAATAACACATTCAATGAAAGGCGTTGTTAGGCTGCCAAAAAACTACAGTCTCCTGAAATCTCATCATATATTTTTTCTTCCGACCTTCATGATACTTTCAAGTAATGAGCAGTGCACCAATCAAACTTGGATACCCAAGTTTCGTTCTCCTAGGTTGAAGCATTCGTTTGCAGAAACAGTTTGAATTTTTAGGTTTCACACTGTTTTGTCCTATATTGACAGATGCAGTTCGAACTCTAAATCAAACACGGTTTGTGCTAGCTTCTTGAAACTTGACAAAATACTGTAGTTCTATGTTCTATCTCTAAGGTTTGTTTCCTCTTGATGTAGCCTAATGCAGGGACTGGCGAATAACACTTTTATTGAAAGGGGTTGCCAAACTTCCAAAAACTAGAGTCTTCTGAAATCTCAACATATATTTTTTCATCCAATCTTCATGATACTTTCAAGTAATGATCAGTACACCAATCCCACTTGGATGCTCAAGTTTCATTCTCCTACGTTGAAGCATTCGTTTGCAGTAACAGTTTGAATTTTTAGGTTTCACTCTGTTTTCTCCTATATTGACAAATTTAGTTCAAACTCTAAATCATACACGGTTTGGGCTAGCTTCTTGAAACTTGACACAATAAAGTAGTTCTACATTCTATCCCTAAGGTTTGTTTCCTCTTGATGTAGCCTTCAGCACAGACTGGCGAATAACACTTACAATGAAAGGCGTTGTTAGGCTGCAAAAAACAAGAGTCTCCTGAAATCTCAACACATATTTTTTTCCGACCTTAATGATACTTTCAAGTAATGAGCAGTACACCAATCAAACTTGGATGCCCAAGTTTCATTCTCCTAGGTTGATGCATTCGTTTGCAGTAACAGTTTGAATTTCTAGGTTTCACTCTGTTTTCTCCTATATTGACAGATGCAGCTAGAACTCTAAATCAAACACGGTTTGTGCTAGCTTCTTGAAACTTGACACAATAAAGTAGTTCTACGTTCTATCTCTAAGGTTTGTTTAGTCTTGATGTAGCCTAAAGCAGGGACTGGCGAATAACACTTATATTGAAAGGGGTTGCCAAACTTTCAAAAAACTGGAGTCTCCTGAAATCTCAACATATATTTTTTCATCCAATCTTCATGATACTTTCAAGTAATGATCAGTACACCATTCCCACTTGGATGCCCAAGTTTTGTTCTTCTAGGTTGAAGCATTCGTTTGCAGGAACAGTTTGAATTCTTAGGTTTCACTCTGTTTTCTCCAATATTGACAAATGTAGTTCAAACTCTAAATCAAACACGGTTTGGGCTAGCTTCTTGAAACTTGACACAATAAAGTAGTTCTACATTCTATCCCTAAGGTTTGTTTCCTCTTGATGTAGCCTTCAGCACAGACTGGCGAATAACACTTACAATGAAAGGCGTTGTTAGGCTGCCAAAAAACAAGAGTCTCCTGAAATCTCAACACATATTTTTTTTCGACCTTAATGATACTTTCAAGTAATGAGCAGTACACCCATCAAACTTGGATGCCCAAGTTTCGTTCTCCTAGGTTGATGCATTCGTTTGCAGTAACAGTTTGAATTTCTAGGTTTCACTCTGTTTTCTCCTATATTGACAGATGCAGCTAGAACTCTAAATCAAACACGGTTTGTGCTAGCTTCTTGAAACTTGACACAATAAAGTAGTTCTACGTTCTATCTCTAAGGTTTGTTTCCTCTTGATGTAGCCTAAAGCAGGGACTGGCGAATAACACTTATATTGAAAGGGGTTGCCAAACTTTCAAAAAACTAGAGTCTCCTGAAATCTCAACATATATTTTTTCATCCAATCTTCATGATACATTCAAGTAATGATCAGTACACCATTCCCACTTGGATGCCCAAGTTTTGTTCTTCTAGGTTGAAGCATTCGTTTGCAGGAACAGTTTGAATTTTTAGGTTTCACTCTGTTTTCTCCTATATTGACAGATGAGGTTAGAACTTTAAATCAAACACGGTTTGTGCTAGCTTCTTGAAACTTGACATAATAAAGTAGTGCTACGTTCTATCTCTAAGGTTTGTTTCCTCTTGATGAAGCCTAAAGCAGGGACTGGCGAATAACACTTACAATGAGAGGCGTTGTTAGGCTGCCAAAAAACTAGAGTCTCCTGAAATCTCAACACATATTCTTTTCCGACCTTAATGATACTTTCAAGTAATGAGCAGTACACCAATCAAACTTGGATGCCCAATTTTTGTTCTCCTAGGTTGATGCATTCGTTTGCAGTAACAGTTTGAATTTCTAGGTTTCACTCTGTTTTCTCCTATATTGACAAATGTAGTTCAAACTCTAAATAAAACACGGTTTGGGCTAGCTTCTTGAAACTTGACACAATAAAGTAGTTCCACATTCTATCCCTAAGGTTTGTTTCCTCTTGATGTAGCCTTCAGCAAAGACTGGCGAATAACACTTACAATGAAAGGCGTTGTTAGGCTGCCAAAAAACAAGAGTCTCCTGAAATCTCAACACATATTTTTTTCCGACCTTAATGATACTTTCAAGTAATGAGCAGTACACCAATCAAACTTGGATGCCCAAGTTTCGTTCTCCTAGGTTGATGCATTCGTTTGAAGTAACAGTTTGAATTTCTAGGTTTCACTCTGTTTTCTCCTTTATTGACAGATGCAGCTAGAACTCTAAATCAAACACGGTTTGTGCTAGCTTCTTGAAACTTGACACAATAAAGTAGTTCTACGTTCTATCTCTAAGGTTTGTTTCCTCTTGATGTAGCCTAAAGCAGGGAATGGCGAATAACACTTACAATGAAAGGCGTTGTTAGGCTGCCAAAAAACTAGAGTCTCCTGAAATCTCAACACATATTTTTTTCCGACCTTAATGATACTTTCAAGTAATGAGCAGTACACCAATCAAACTTGGATGCCCAAGTTTTGTTCTCCTATTTTGATGCATTCGTTTGCAGTAACAGTTTGAATTTCTAGGTTTCACTCTGTTTTCTCCTTTATTGACAGATGCAGCTAGAACTCTAAATCAAACACGGTTTGTGCTAGCTTCTTGAAACTTGACACAATAAAGTAGTGCTACGTTCTATCTCTAAGGTTTGTTTCCTCTTGTAGTAGCCTAAAGCAGGGACTGGCGAATAACACTTACAATGAGAGGCGTTGTTAGGGTGCCAAAAAACTAGAGTCTCCTGAAATCTCAACACATATTTTTTTTCCGACCTTAATGATACTTTCAAGTAATGAGCAGTACACCAATCAAACTTGGATGCCCAAGTTTCGTTCTCCTAGGTTGATGCATTCGTTTGCAGTAACAGTTTGAATTTCTAGGTTTCACTCTGTTTTCTCCTATATTGACAGATGCAGCTAGAACTCTAAATCAAACACGGTTTGTGCTAGGTTCTCGAAACTTGACACAATAAAGTAGTTCTATGTTCTATATCTAAGGTTTGTTTCCTCTTGATGTAGCCTGAAGCAGGGACTGGCGAATAACACTTATATTGAAAGGGGTTGTTAGGCTGCCAAAAAACAAGAGTCTCCTGAAACCTCAACACATTTTTTTTCCGACCTTAATGATACTTTCAAGTAATGAGCAGTACACCAATCAAACTTGGATGCCCAAGTTTCGTTCTCCTAGGTTGATGCATTCGTTTGCAGTAACAGTTTGAATTTCTAGGTTTCACTCTGTTTTCTCCTATATTGACAGATGCAGCTAGAACTCTAAATCAAACACGGTTTGTGCTAGCTTCTCGAAACTTGACACAATAAAGTAGTTCTACGTTCTATCTCTAAGGTTTGTTTCCTCTTGATGTAGCCTAAAGCAGGGACTGGCGAATAACACTTATATTGAAAGGGGTTGCCAAACTTTCAAAAAACTAGAGTCTCCTGAAATCTCAACATATATTTTTTCATCCAATCTTCATGATACATTCAAGTAATGATCAGTACACCATTCCCACTTGGATGCCCAAGTTTTGTCCTTCTAGGTTGAAGCATTCGTTTGCAGGAACAGTTTGAATTTTTAGGTTTCACTCTGTTTTCTCCTATATTGACAAATGTAGTTCAAACTCTAAATCAAACACGGTTTGGGATAGCTTCTTGAAACTTGACACAATAAAGTAGTTCTACATTCTATCCCTAAGGTTTGTTTCCTCTTGATGTAGCCTTCAGCACAGACTGGCGAATAACACTTACAATGAAAGGCGTTGTTAGGCTGCCAAAAAACAAGAGTCTCCTGAAATCTCAACACATATTTTTTTCCGACCTTAATGATACTTTCAAGTAATGAGCAGTACACCAATCAAACTTGGATGCCCAAGTTTCGTTCTCCTAGGTTGATGCATTCGTTTGAAGTAACAGTTTGAATTTCTAGGTTTCACTCTGTTTTCTCCTTTATTGACAGATGCAGCTAGAACTCTAAATCAAACACGGTTTGTGCTAGCTTCTTGAAACTTGACACAATAAAGTAGTTCTACGTTCTATCTCTAAGGTTTGTTTCCTCTTGATGTAGCCTAAAGCAGGGAATGGCGAATAACACTTACAATGAAAGGCGTTGTTAGGCTGCCAAAAAACTAGAGTCTCCTGAAATCTCAACACATATTTTTTTCCGACCTTAATGATACTTTCAAGTAATGAGCAGTACACCAATCAAACTTGGATGCCCAAGTTTTGTTCTCCTATTTTGATGCATTCGTTTGCAGTAACAGTTTGAATTTCTAGGTTTCACTCTGTTTTCTCCTTTATTGACAGATGCAGCTAGAACTCTAAATCAAACACGGTTTGTGCTAGCTTCTTGAAACTTGACACAATAAAGTAGTGCTACGTTCTATCTCTAAGGTTTGTTTCCTCTTGTAGTAGCCTAAAGCAGGGACTGGCGAATAACACTTACAATGAGAGGCGTTGTTAGGGTGCCAAAATCTAGAGTCTCCTGAAATCTCAACACATATTTTTTTTTCCGACCTTAATGATACTCTCAAGTAATGAGCAGTACACCAATCAAACTTGGATGCCCAAGTTTCGTTCTCCTAGGTTGATGCATTCGTTTGCAGTAACAGTTTGAATTTCTAGGTTTCACTCTGTTTTCTCCTATATTGACAGATGCAGCTAGAACTCTAAATCAAACACGGTTTGTGCTAGGTTCTCGAAATTTGACACAATAAAGTAGTTCTATGTTCTATATCTAAGGTTTGTTTCCTCTTGATGTAGCCTGAAGCAGGGACTGGCGAATAACACTTATATTGAAAGGGGTTGCCAAACTTTCAAAAAACTAGAGTCTCCTGAAACCTCAACACATATTTTTTTCCGACCTTAATGATACTTTCAAGTAATGAGCAGTACACCAATCAAACTTGGATGCCAAAGTTTCGTTCTCCTAGGTTGATGCATTCGTTTGCAGTAACAGTTTGAATTTCTAGGTTTCACTCTGTTTTCTCCTTTATTGACAGAGGCAGCTAGAACTCTAAATCAAACACGGTTTGTGCTAGCTTCTCGAAACTTGACACAATAAAGTAGTTCTACGTTCTATCTCTAAGGTTTGTTTCCTCTTGATGTAGCCTAAAGCAGGGACTGGCGAATAACACTTATATTGAAAGGGGTTGCCAAACTTTCAAAAAACTAGAGTCTCCTGAAATCTCAACATACATTTATTCATCCAATCTTCATGATACTTTCAAGTAATGATCAGTACACCATTCCCACTTGGATGCCCAAGTTTTGTTCTTCTAGGTTGAAGCATTCGTTTGCAGGAACAGTTTGAATTTTTAGGTTTCACTCTGTTTTCTCCTATATTGACAGATGCAGCTAGAACTCTAAATCAAACACGGTTTGTGCTAGCTACTTGAAACATGACACAATAAAGTAGTTCTACGTTCTATCTCTAAGGTTTGTTTCCTCTTGATGTAGCCTTCAGCACAGACTGGCGAATAACACTTACAATGAGAGTCCTTGTTAGGCTGCCAAAAAAATAGAGTCTCCTGAAATCTCAACACATATTTTTTTCCGACCTTAATGATACTTTCAAGTAATGAGCAGTACACCAATCAAACTTGGATGCCTAAGTTTCGTTCTCCTAGGTTGATGCATTCGTTGGCAGTAACAGTTTGAATTTCTAGGTTTCACTCTGTTTTCTCCTATATTGACAGATGCAGCTAGAACTCTAAATCAAACACGGTTTGTGCTAGGTTCTCGAAACTTGACACAATAAAGTACTTCCACGTTCTATATCTAAGGTTTGTTTCCTCTTGATGTAGCCTGAAGCAGGGACTGGCGAATAACACTTATATTGAAAGGGGTTGCCAAACTTTCATAAAACTAGAGTCTCCTGAAATCTCAACATATATTTTTTCATCCAATCTTCATGATACATTCAAGTAATGATCAGTACACCATTCCCACTTGGATGCCCAAGTTTTGTTCTTCTAGGTTGAAGCATTCGTTTGCAGGAACAGTTTGAATTTTTAGGTTTCACTCTGTTTTCTCCTATATTGACAAATGTAGTTCAAACTCTAAATCAAACACGGTTTGGATTAGCTTCTAGAAACTTGACACAATAAAGTAGTTCTACATTCTATCCCTAAGGTTTGTTTCCTCTTGATGTAGCCTTCAGCACAGACTGGCGAATAACACTTACAATGAAAGGCGTTGTTAGGCTGCCAAAAAACAAGAGTCTCCTGAAATCTCAACACATATTTTTTTCCGACCTTAATGATACTTTCAAGTAATGAGCAGTACACCAATCAAACTTGGATGCCCAAGTTTCGTTCTCCTAGGTTGATGCATTCGTTTGCAGTAACAGTTTGAAATTCTAGGTTTCACTCTGTTTTCTCCTATATTGACAGATGCAGCTACAACTCTAAATCAAACACGGTTTGTGCTAGCTTCTCGAAACTTGACACAATAAAGTAGTTCTATGTTCTATATCTAAGGTTTGTTTCCTCTTGATGTAGCCTGAAGCAGGGACTGGCGAATAACACTTATATTGAAAGGGGTTGCCAAACTTTGAAAAAACTAGAGTCTCCTGAAATCTCAACATATATTTTTTCATCCAATCTTCATGATACATTCAAGTAATGATCAGTACAGCATTCCCACTTGGATGCCCAAGTTTTGTTCTTCTAGGTTGAAGCATTCGTTTGCAGGAACAGTTTGAATTTTTAGGTTTCACTCTGTTTTCTCCTATATTGACAGATGCAGTTAGAACTTTAAATCAAACACGGTTTGTGCTAGCTACTTGAAACATGACACAATAAAGTAGTTCTACATTCTATCCCTAAGGTTTGTTTCCTCTTGATGTAGCCTTCAGCACACACTGGCGAATAACACTTACAATGAGAGGCGTTGTTAGGCTGCCAAAAAACTAGAGTCTCCTGAAATCTCAACACATATTTTTTTTCCGACCTTAATGATACTTTCAAGTAATGAGCAGTACACCAATCAAACTTGGATGCCCAAGTTTCCTTCTCCTAGGTTGATGTATTCGTTTGCAGTAACAGTTTGAATTTCTAGGTTTCACTCTCTTTTCTCCTATATTGACAGATGCAGCTAGAACTCTAAATCAAACACGGTTTGTGCTAGCTTCTCGAAACTTGACACAATAAAGTTGTTCTACGTTCTATCTCTAAGGTTTGTTTCCTCTTGATGTAGCCTAAAGCAGGGACTGGCGAATAACACTTATATTGAAAGGGGTTGCCAAACTTTCAAAAAACTAGAGTCTCCTGAAATCTCAACATATATTTTTTCATCCAATCTTCATGATACATTCAAGTAATGATCAGTACACCATTCCCACTTGGATGCCCAAGTTTTGTTCTTCTAGGTTGAAGCATTCGTTTGCAGGAACAGTTTGAATTTTTAGGTTTCACTCTGTTTTCTCCTATATTGACAGATGAGGTTAGAACTTTAAATCAAACACGGTTTGTGCTAGCTACTTGAAACATGACACAATAAAGTAGTTCTACGTTCTATCTCTAAGGTTTGTTTCCTCTTGATGTAGCCTTCAGCACAGACTGGCGAATAACACTTACAATGAGAGTCCTTGTTAGGCTGCCAAAAAACTAGAGTCTCCTGAAATCTCAACACATGTTTTTTTCCGACCTTAATGATACTTTCAAGTAATGAGCAGTACACCAATCAAACTTGGATGCCCAAGTTTCGTTCTCCTAAATTGATGCATTCGTTTGCAGTAACAGTTTGAATTTCTAGGTTTCACTCTGTTTTCTCCTATATTGACAGATGCAGCTAGAACTCTAAATCAAACACGGTTTGTGCTAGCTTCTCGAAACTTGACACAATAAAGTAGTTCTACGTTCTATCTCTAAGGTTTGTTTCCTCTTGATGTAGCCTAAAGCAGGGACTGGCGAATAACACTTATATTGAAAGGGGTTGCCAAACTTTCAAAAAACTAGAGTCTCCTGAAATCTCAACATATATTTTTTCATCCAATCTTCATGATACATTCAAGTAATGATCAGTACACCATTCCCACTTGGATGCCCAAGTTTTGTTCTTCTAGGTTGAAGCATTCGTTTGCAGGAACAGTTTGAATTTTTAGGTTTCACTCTGTTTTCTCCTATATTGACAAATGTAGTTCAAACTCTAAATCAAACACGGTTTGGGCTAGCTTCTTGAAACTTGACACAATAAAGTAGTTCTACATTCTATCCCTAAGGTTTGTTTCCTCTTGATGTAGCCTTCAGCACAGACTGGCGAATAACACTTACAATGAAAGGCGTTGTTAGGCTGCCAAAAAACAAGAGTCTCCTGAAATCTCAACACATATTTTTTTCCGAACTTAATGATACTTTCAAGTAATGAGCAGTACACCAATCAAACTTGGATGCCCAATTTTCGTTCTCCTAGGTTGATGCATTCGTTTGCAGTAACAGTTTGAATTTCTAGGTTTCACTCTGTTTTCTCCTATATTGACAGATGCAGCTAGAACTCTAAATCAAACACGGTTTGTGCTAGCTTCTTGAAACTTGACACAATAAAGTAGTTCTACGTTCTATCTCTAAGGTTTGTTTCCTCTTGATGTAGCCTAAAGCAGGGAGAGGCGAATAACACTTATATTGAAAGGGGTTGCCAAACTTTCAAAAAACTAGAGTCTCCTGAAATCTCAACATATATTTTTTCATCCAATCTTCATGATACATTCAAGTAATGATCAGTACACCATTCCCACTTGGATGCCCAAGTTTTGTTCTTCTAGGTTGAAGCATTCGTTTGCAGGAACAGTTTGAATTTTTAGGTTTCACTCTGTTTTCTCCTATATTGACAGATGAGGTTAGAACTTTAAATCAAACACGGTTTGTGCTAGCTACTTGAAACATGACACAATAAAGTAGTTCTACATTCTATCCCTAAGGTTTATTTCCTCTTGATGTAGCCTTCAGCACAGACTGGCGAATAACACTTACAATGAAAGGCGTTGTTAGGCTGCCAAAAAACAAGAGTCTCCTGAAATCTCAACACATATTTTTTTCCGACCTTAATGATACTTTCAAGTAATGAGCAGTACACCAATCAAACTTGGATGCCCAAGTTTCGTTCTCCTAGGTTGATGCATTCGTTTGCAGTAACAGTTTGAATTTCTAGGTTTCACTCTGTTTTCTCCTATATTGACAGATGCAGCTAGAACTCTAAATCAAACAAGGTTTGTGCTAGCTTCTCGAAACTTGACACAATAAAGTTGTTCTACGTTCTATCTCTAAGGTTTGTTTCCTCTTGATGTAGCCTAAAGCAGGGACTGGCGAATAACACATATTGAAAGGGGTTGCCAAACTTTCAAAAAACTAGAGTCTCCTGAAATCTCAACATATATTTTTTCATCCAATCTTCATGATACATTCAAGTAATGATCAGTACACCATTCCCACTTGGATGCCCAAGTTTTGTCCTTCTAGGTTGAAGCATTCGTTTGCAGGAACAGTTTGAATTTTTAGGTTTCACTCTGTTTTCTCCTATATTGACAAATGTAGTTCAAACTCTAAATCAAACACGGTTTGGGATAGCTTCTTGAAACTTGACACAATAAAGTAGTTCTACATTCTATCCCTAAGGTTTGTTTCCTCTTGATGTAGCCTTCAGCACAGACTGGCGAATAATACTTACAATGAAAGGCGTTGTTAGGCTGCCAAAAAACAAGAGTCTCCTGAAATCTCAACACATATTTTTTTCCGACCTTAATGATACTTTCAAGTAATGAGCAGTACACCAATCAAACTTGGATGCCCAAGTTTCGTTCTCCTAGGTTGAGGCATTCGTTTGCAGTAACAGTTTGAATTTCTAGGTTTCACTCTGTTTTCTCCTATATTGACAGATGCAGCTAGAACTCTAAATCAAACACGGTTTGTGCTAGCTTCTTGAAACTTGACACAATAAAGTAGTTCTACGTTCTATCTCTAAGGTTTGTTTCCTCTTGATGTAGCCTAAAGCAGGGACAGGCGAATAACACTTATATTGAAAGGGGTTGCCAAACTTTCAAAAAACTAGAGTCTCCTGAAATCTCAACATATATTTTTTCATCCAATCTTCATGATACATTCAAGTAATGATCAGTACACCATTCCCACTTGGATGCCCAAGTTTTGTTCTTCTAGGTTGAAGCATTCGTTTGCAGGAACAGTTTGAATTTTTAGGTTTCACTCTGTTTTCTCCTATATTGACAGATGAGGTTAGAACTTTAAATCAAACACGGTTTGTGCTAGCTACTTGAAACATGACACAATAAAGTAGTTCTACATTCTATCCCTAAGGTTTATTTCCTCTTGATGTAGCCTTCAGCACAGACTGGCGAATAACACTTACAATGAAAGGCGTTGTTAGGCTGCCAAAAAACAAGAGTCTCCTGAAATCTCAACACATATTTTTTTCCGACCTTAATGATACTTTCAAGTAATGAGCAGTACACCAATCAAACTTGGATGCCCAAGTTTCGTTCTCCTAGGTTGATGCATTCGTTTGCAGTAACAGTTTGAATTTCTAGGTTTCACTCTGTTTTCTCCTATATTGACAGATGCAGCTAGAACTCTAAATCAAACAAGGTTTGTGCTAGCTTCTCGAAACTTGACACAATAAAGTTATTCTACGTTCTATCTCTAAGGTTTGTTTCCTCTTGATGTAGCCTAAAGCAGGGACTGGCGAATAACACATATTGAAAGGGGTTGCCAAACTTTCAAAAAACTAGAGTCTCCTGAAATCTCAACATATATTTTTTCATCCAATCTTCATGATACATTCAAGTAATGAGCAGTACACCATTCCCACTTGGATGCCCAAGTTTTGTCCTTCTAGGTTGAAGCATTCGTTTGCAGGAACAGTTTGAATTTTTAGGTTTCACTCTGTTTTCTCCTATATTGACAAATGTAGTTCAAACTCTAAATCAAACACGGTTTGGGATAGCTTCTTGAAACTTGACACAATAAAGTAGTTCTACATTCTATCCCTAAGGTTTGTTTCCTCTTGATGTAGCCTTCAGCACAGACTGGCGAATAATACTTACAATGAAAGGCGTTGTTAGGCTGCCAAAAAACAAGAGTCTCCTGAAATCTCAACACATATTTTTTTCCGACCTTAATGATACTTTCAAGTAATGAGCAGTACACCAATCAAACTTGGATGCCCAAGTTTCGTTCTCCTAGGTTGAGGCATTCGTTTGCAGTAACAGTTTGAATTTCTAGGTTTCACTCTGTTTTCTCCTATATTGACAGATGCAGCTAGAACTCTAAATCAAACACGGTTTGTGCTAGCTTCTTGAAACTTGACACAATAAAGTAGTTCTACGTTCTATCTCTAAGGTTTGTTTCCTCTTGATGTAGCCTAAAGCAGGGACTAGCGAATAACACTTATATTGAAAGGGGTTGCCAAACTTTCAAAAAACTAGAGTCTCCTGAAATCTCAACATATATTTTTTCATCCAATCTTCATGATACATTCAAGTAATGATCAGTACACCATTCCCACTTGGATGCCCAAGTTTTGTTCTTCTAGGTTGAAGCATTCGTTTGCAGGAACAGTTTGAACTTTTAGGTTTCACTCTGTTTTCTTCTATATTGACAGATGAGGTTAGAACTTTAAATCAAACACGGTTTGTGCTAGCTACTTGAAACATGACACAATAAAGTAGTTCTATGTTCTATATCTAAGGTTTGTTTCCTCTTGATGTAGCCTTCAGCACAGACTGGCGAATAACACTTACAATGAGAGTCCTTGTTAGGCTGCCAAAAAACAAGAGTCTCCTGAAATCTCAACACATATTTTTTTCCGACCTTAATGATACTTTCAAGTAATGAGCAGTACACCAATCAAACTTGGATGCCCAAGTTTCGTTCTCCTAGGTTGATGCATTCGTTTGCAGTAACAGTTTGAATTTCTAGGTTTCACTCTGTTTTCTCCTATATTGACAGATGCAGCTACAACTCTAAATCAAACACGGTTTGTGCTAGCTTCTCGAAACTTGACACAATAAAGTTGTTCTACGTTCTATCTCTAAGGTTTGTTTCCTCTTGATGTAGCCTAAAGCAGGGACTGGCGAATAACACATATTGAAAGGGGTTGCCAAACTTTCAAAAAACTAGAGTCTCCTGAAATCTCAACATATATTTTTTCATCCAATCTTCATGATACATTCAAGTAATGATCAGTACACCATTCCCACTTGGATGCCCAAGTTTTGTCCTTCTAGGTTGAAGCATTCGTTTGCAGGAACAGTTTGAATTTTTAGGTTTCACTCTGTTTTCTCCTATATTGACAAATGTAGTTCAAACTCTAAATCAAACACGGTTTGGGATAGCTTCTTGAAACTTGACACAATAAAGTAGTTCTACATTCTATCCCTAAGGTTTGTTTCCTCTTGATGTAGCCTTCAGCACAGACTGGCGAATAATACTTACAATGAAAGGCGTTGTTAGGCTGCCAAAAAACAAGAGTCTCCTGAAATCTCAACACATATTTTTTTCCGACCTTAATGATACTTTCAAGTAATGAGCAGTACACCAATCAAACTTGGATGCCCAAGTTTCGTTCTCCTAGGTTGAGGCATTCGTTTGCAGTAACAGTTTGAATTTCTAGGTTTCACTCTGTTTTCTCCTATATTGACAGATGCAGCTAGAACTCTAAATCAAACACGGTTTGTGCTAGCTTCTTGAAACTTGACACAATAAAGTAGTTCTACGTTCTATCTCTAAGGTTTGTTTCCTCTTGATGTAGCCTAAAGCAGGGACAGGCGAATAACACTTATATTGAAAGGGGTTGCCAAACTTTCAAAAAACTAGAGTCTCCTGAAATCTCAACATATATTTTTTCATCCAATCTTCATGATACATTCAAGTAATGATCAGTACACCATTCCCACTTGGATGCCCAAGTTTTGTTCTTCTAGGTTGAAGCATTCGTTTGCAGGAACAGTTTGAATTTTTAGGTTTCACTCTGTTTTCTCCTATATTGACAGATGAGGTTAGAACTTTAAATCAAACACGGTTTGTGCTAGCTACTTGAAACATGACACAATAAAGTAGTTCTACATTCTATCCCTAAGGTTTATTTCCTCTTGATGTAGCCTTCAGCACAGACTGGCGAATAACACTTACAATGAAAGGCGTTGTTAGGCTGCCAAAAAACAAGAGTCTCCTGAAATCTCAACACATATTTTTTTCCGACCTTAATGATACTTTCAAGTAATGAGCAGTACACCAATCAAACTTGGATGCCCAAGTTTTGTTCTCCTAGGTTGATGCATTCGTTTGCAGTAACAGTTTGAATTTCTAGGTTTCACTCTGTTTTCTCCTATATTGACAGATGCAGCTAGAACTCTAAATCAAACACGGTTTGTGCTAGCTTCTCGAAACTTGACACAATAAAGTTATTCTACGTTCTATCTCTAAGGTTTGTTTCCTCTTGATGTAGCCTAAAGCAGGGACTGGCGAATAACACATATTGAAAGGGGTTGCCAAACTTTCAAAAAACTAGAGTCTCCTGAAATCTCAACATATATTTTTTCATCCAATCTTCATGATACATTCAAGTAATGATCAGTACACCATTCCCACTTGGATGCCCAAGTTTTGTCCTTCTAGGTTGAAGCATTCGTTTGCAGGAACAGTTTGAATTTTTAGGTTTCACTCTGTTTTCTCCTATATTGACAAATGTAGTTCAAACTCTAAATCAAACACGGTTTGGGATAGCTTCTTGAAACTTGACACAATAAAGTAGTTCTACATTCTATCCCTAAGGTTTGTTTCCTCTTGATGTAGCCTTCAGCACAGACTGGCGAATAATACTTACAATGAAAGGCGTTGTTAGGCTGCCAAAAAACAAGAGTCTCCTGAAATCTCAACACATATTTTTTTCCGACCTTAATGATACTTTCAAGTAATGAGCAGTACACCAATCAAACTTGGATGCCCAAGTTTCGTTCTCCTAGGTTGAGGCATTCGTTTGCAGTAACAGTTTGAATTTCTAGGTTTCACTCTGTTTTCTCCTATATTGACAGATGCAGCTAGAACTCTAAATCAAACACGGTTTGTGCTAGCTTCTTGAAACTTGACACAATAAAGTAGTTCTACGTTCTATCTCTAAGGTTTGTTTCCTCTTGATGTAGCCTAAAGCAGGGACTAGCGAATAACACTTATATTGAAAGGGGTTGCCAAACTTTCAAAAAACTAGAGTCTCCTGAAATCTCAACATATATTTTTTCATCCAATCTTCATGATACATTCAAGTAATGATCAGTACACCATTCCCACTTGGATGCCCAAGTTTTGTTCTTCTAGGTTGAAGCATTCGTTTGCAGGAACAGTTTGAACTTTTAGGTTTCACTCTGTTTTCTTCTATATTGACAGATGAGGTTAGAACTTTAAATCAAACACGGTTTGTGCTAGCTACTTGAAACATGACACAATAAAGTAGTTCTATGTTCTATATCTAAGGTTTGTTTCCTCTTGATGTAGCCTTCAGCACAGACTGGCGAATAACACTTACAATGAGAGTCCTTGTTAGGCTGCCAAAAAACAAGAGTCTCCTGAAATCTCAACACATATTTTTTTCCGACCTTAATGATACTTTCAAGTAATGAGCAGTACACCAATCAAACTTGGATGCCCAAGTTTCGTTCTCCTAGGTTGATGCATTCGTTTGCAGTAACAGTTTGAATTTCTAGGTTTCACTCTGTTTTCTCCTATATTGACAGATGCAGCTACAACTCTAAATCAAACACGGTTTGTGCTAGGTTCTCGAAACTTGACACAATAAAGTAGTTCTATGTTCTATATCTAAGGTTTGTTTCCTCTTGATGTAGCCTGAAGCAGGGACTGGCGAATAACACTTATATTGAAAGGGGTTGCCAAACTTTGAAAAAACTAGAGTCTCCTGAAATCTCAACATATATTTTTTCATCCAATCTTCATGATACATTCAAGTAATGATCAGTACAGCATTCCCACTTGGATGCCCAAGTTTTGTTCTTCTAGGTTGAAGCATTCGTTTGCAGGAACAGTTTGAATTTTTAGGTTTCACTCTGTTTTCTCCTATATTGACAGATGCAGTTAGAACTTTAAATCAAACACGGTTTGTGCTAGCTACTTGAAACATGACACAATAAAGTAGTTCTACGTTCCATCCCTAAGGTTTGTTTCCTCTTGATGTAGCCTTAAGCAGAGACTGGCGAATAACACATTAAATGAAAGGCGTTGTTATGCTGCCAAAAAACTACAGTCTCCTGAAATCTCATCATATATTTTTTCTTCCGACCTTCATGATACTTTCAAGTAATGAGCAGTGCACCAATCAAACTTGGATGCCCAAGTTTCGTTCTCCTAGGTTGAAGCATTCGTTTGTAGGAACAGTTTGAATTTTTAGGTTTCACACTGTTTTGTCCTATATTGACAGATGCAGTTCGAACTCTAAATCAAACACGGTTTGTGCTTGCTTCTTGAAACTTGATAAAATATTGTAGTTCTACGTTCTATCCATAAGGTTTGTTTCCTCTTGATGTAGCCTAATGCAGGGACTGGCGAATAACACTTTTATTGAAAGGGGTTGCCAAACTTCTAAAAACTAGAGTCTTCTGAAATCTCAACATATATTTTTTCATCCAATCTTCATGATACTTTCAAGTAATGATCAGTACACCAATCCCACTTGGATGCTCAAGTTTCATTCTCCTACGTTGAAGCATTCGTTTGCAGGAACAGTTTGAATTTTTAGGTTTCACTCTGTTTTCTCCTATATTGACAGATGCAGTTAGAACTTTAAATCAAACACGGTTTGTGCTAGCTACTTGAAACATGACACAATAAAGTAGTTCTACATTCTATCCCTAAGGTTTGTTTCCTCTTGATGTAGCCTTCAGCACACACTGGCGAATAACACTTACAATGAGAGGCGTTGTTAGGCTGCCAAAAAACTAGAGTCTCCTGAAATCTAAACACATATTTTTTTTCCGACCTTAATGATACTTTCAAGTAATGAGCAGTACACCAATCAAACTTGGATGCCCAAGTTTCGTTCTCCTAGGTTGATGCATTCGTTTGCAGTAACAGTTTGAATTTCTAGGTTTCACTCTCTTTTCTCCTATATTGACAGATGCAGCTAGAACTCTAAATCAAACACGGTTTGTGCTAGCTTCTCGAAACTTGACACAATAAAGTTGTTCTACGTTCTATCTCTAAGGTTTGTTTCCTCTTGATGTAGCCTAAAGCAGGGACTGGCGAATAACACTTATATTGAAAGGGGTTGCCAAACTTTCAAAAAACTAGAGTCTCCTGAAATCTCAACATATATTTTTTCATCCAATCTTCATGATACATTCAAGTAATGATCAGTACACCATTCCCACTTGGATGCCCAAGTTTTGTTCTTCTAGGTTGAAGCATTCGTTTGCAGGAACAGTTTGAATTTTTAGGTTTCACTCTGTTTTCTCCTATATTGACAGATGAGGTTAGAACTTTAAATCAAACACGGTTTGTGCTAGCTACTTGAAACTTGACACAATAAAGTAGTTCTATATTCTATCCCTAAGGTTTGTTTCCTCTTGATGTAGCCTTCAGCACAGACTGGCGAATAACACTTACAATGAGAGTCCTTATTAGGCTGCCAAAAAACTAGAGTCTCCGGAAATCTCAACACATATTTTTTTTCCGACATTAATGATACTTTCAAGTAATGAGCAGTACACCAATCAAACTTGGATGCCCAAGTTTCGTTCTCCTAGGTTGATGCATTCGTTTGCAGTAACAGTTTGAATTTCTAGGTTTCACTCTGTTTTCTCCTATATTGACAGATGCAGCTAGAACTCTAAATCAAACACGGTTTGTGCTAGGTTCTCGAAACTTGACACAATAAAGTAGTTCTACGTTCTATATCTAAGGTTTGTTTCCTCTTGATGCAGCCTGAAGCAGGGACTGGCGAATAACACTTATATTGAAAGGGGTTGCCAAACTTTCAAAAAACTAGAGTCTCCTGAAATCTCAACATATATTTTTTCATCCAATCTTCATGATACATTCAAGTAATGATCAGTACACCATTTCCACTTGGATGCCCAAGTTTTGTTCTTCTAGGTTGAAGCATTCGTTTGCAGGAAGAGATTGAATTTTTAGGTTTCACTCTGTTTTCTCCTATATTGACAAATGTAGTTCAAACTCTAAATCAAACACGGTTTGGGCTAGCTTCTTGAATCTTGACACAATAAAGTAGTTCTACATTCTATCACTAAGGTTTGTTTCCTCTTGATGTAGCCTTCAGCACAGACTGGCGAATAACACTTACAATGAAAGGCGTTGTTAGGCTGCCAAAAAACAAGTGTCTCCTGAAATCTCAACACATATTTTTTTCCGACCTTAATGATACCTTCAAGTAATGAGCAGTACACCAATCAAACTTGGATGCCCAAGTTTCGTTCTCCTAGGTTGATGCATTCGTTTGCAGTAACAGTTTGAATTTCTAGGTTTCACTCTGTTTTCTCCTATATTGACAGATGCAGCTAGAACTCTAAATCAAACACGGTTTGTGCTAGCTTCTTGAAACTTGACACAATAAAGTAGTTCTACGTTCTATCTCTAAGGTTTGTTTCCTCTTGATGTAGCCTAAAGCAGGGACTGGTGAATAACACTTATATTGAAAGGGGTTGCCAAACTTTCAAAAAACTAGAGTCTCCTGAAATCTCAACATATATTTTTTCATCCAATCTTCATGATACATTCAAGTAATGATCAGTACACCATTCCCACTTGGATGCCCAAGTTTTGTTCTTCTAGGTTGAAGCATTCGTTTGCAGGAACAGTTTGAATTTTTAGGTTTCACTCTGTTTTCTCCTATATTGACAGATGAGTTTAGAACTTTAAATCAAACACGGTTTGTGCTAGCTACTTGAAACATGACACAATAAAGTAGTTCTACGTTCTATCTCTAAGGTTTGTTTCCTCTTGATGTAGCCTTCAGCACAGACTGGCGAATAACACTTACAATGAGAGTCCTTATTAGGCTGCCAAAAAACTAGAGTCTCCTGAAATCTCAACACATATTTTTTTCTGACATTAAAGATACTTTCAAGTAATGAGCAGTACACCAATCAAACTTGGATGCCCAAGTTTCGTTCTCCTAGGTTGATGCATGCGTTTGCAGTAACAGTTTGAATTTCTAGGTTTCACTCTGTTTTCTCCTATATTGACAGATGCAGCTAGAACTCTAAATCAAACACGGTTTGTGCTAGGTTCTTGAAACTTGACACAATAAAGTAGTTCTACGTTCTATATCTAAGGTTTGTTTCCTCTTGATGCAGCCTGAAGCAGGGACTGGCCAATAACACTTATATTGAAAGGGGTTGCCAAACTTTCAAAAAACTAGAGTCTCCTGAAATCTCAACATATATTTTTTCATCCAATCTTCATGATACATTCAAGTAATGATCAGTACACCATTCCCACTTGGATGCCCAAGTTTTGTTCTTCTAGGTTGAAGCATTCGTTTGCAGGAACAGTTTGAATTTTTAGGTTTCACTCTGTTTTCTCCTATATTGACAAATGTAGTTCAAACTCTAAATCAAACACGGTTTGGGCTAGCTTGTTGAAGCTTGACACAATAAAGTAGTTCTACATTCTATCACTAAGGTTTGTTTCCTCTTGATGTAGCCTTCAGCACAGACTGGCGAATAACACTTACAATGAAAGGCGTTGTTAGGCTGCCAAAAAACAAGTGTCTCCTGAAATCTCAACACATATTTTTTTCCGACCTTAATGATACTTTCAAGTAATGAGCAGTACACCAATCAAACTTGGATGCCCAAGTTTCGTTCTCCTAGGTTGATGCATTCGTTTGCAGTAACAGTTTGAATTTCTAGGTTTCACTCTGTTTTCTCCTATATTGACAGATGCAGCTAGAACTCTAAATCAAACACGGTTTGTGCTAGCTTCTTGAAATTGACACAATAAAGTAGTTCTACGTTCTATCTCTAAGGTTTGTTTCCTCTTGATGTAGCCTAAAGCAGGGACTGGCGAATAACACTTATATTGAAAGGGGTTGCCAAACTTTCAAAAAACTAGAGTCTCCTGAAATCTCAACATATATTTTTTCATCCAATCTTCATGATACATTCAAGTAATGATCAGTACACCATTCCCACTTGGATGCCCAAGTTTTGTCCTTCTAGGTTGAAGCATTCGTTTGCAGGAACAGTTTGAATTTTTAGGTTTCACTCTGTTTTCTCCTATATTGACAAATGTAGTTCAAACTCTAAATCAAACACGGTTTGGGATAGCTTCTTGAAACTTGACACAATAAAGTAGTTCTACATTCTATCCCTAAGGTTTGTTTCCTCTTGATGTAGCCTTCAGCACAGACTGGCGAATAATACTTACAATGAAAGGCGTTGTTAGGCTGCCAAAAAACAAGAGTCTCCTGAAATCTCAACACATATTTTTTTCCGACCTTAATGATACTTTCAAGTAATGAGCAGTACACCAATCAAACTTGGATGCCCAAGTTTCGTTCTCCTAGGTTGAGGCATTCGTTTGCAGTAACAGTTTGAATTTCTAGGTTTCACTCTGTTTTCTCCTATATTGACAGATGCAGCTAGAACTCTAAATCAAACACGGTTTGTGCTAGCTTCTTGAAACTTGACACAATAAAGTAGTTCTACGTTCTATCTCTAAGGTTTGTTTCCTCTTGATGTAGCCTAAAGCAGGGACTAGCGAATAACACTTATATTGAAAGGGGTTGCCAAACTTTCAAAAAACTAGAGTCTCCTGAAATCTCAACATATATTTTTTCATCCAATCTTCATGATACATTCAAGTAATGATCAGTACACCATTCCCACTTGGATGCCCAAGTTTTGTTCTTCTAGGTTGAAGCATTCGTTTGCAGGAACAGTTTGAATTTTTAGGTTTCACTCTGTTTTCTCCTATATTGACAGATGAGGTTAGAACTTTAAATCAAACACGGTTTGTGCTAGCTACTTGAAACATGACACAATAAAGTAGTTCTACATTCTATCCCTAAGGTTTATTTCCTCTTGATGTAGCCTTCAGCACAGACTGGCGAATAACACTTACAATGAAAGGCGTTGTTAGGCTGCCAAAAAACAAGAGTCTCCTGAAATCTCAACACATATTTTTTTCCGACCTTAATGATACTTTCAAGTAATGAGCAGTACACCAATCAAACTTGGATGCCCAAGTTTCGTTCTCCTAGGTTGATGCATTCGTTTGCAGTAACAGTTTGAATTTCTAGGTTTCACTCTGTTTTCTCCTATATTGACAGATGCAGCTAGAACTCTAAATCAAACACGGTTTGTGCTAGCTTCTCGAAACTTGACACAATAAAGTTATTCTACGTTCTATCTCTAAGGTTTGTTTCCTCTTGATGTAGCCTAAAGCAGGGACTGGCGAATAACACATATTGAAAGGGGTTGCCAAACTTTCAAAAAACTAGAGTCTCCTGAAATCTCAACATATATTTTTTCATCCAATCTTCATGATACATTCAAGTAATGATCAGTACACCATTCCCACTTGGATGCCCAAGTTTTGTCCTTCTAGGTTGAAGCATTCGTTTGCAGGAACAGTTTGAATTTTTAGGTTTCACTCTGTTTTCTCCTATATTGACAAATGTAGTTCAAACTCTAAATCAAACACGGTTTGGGATAGCTTCTTGAAACTTGACACAATAAAGTAGTTCTACATTCTATCCCTAAGGTTTGTTTCCTCTTGATGTAGCCTTCAGCACAGACTGGCGAATAATACTTACAATGAAAGGCGTTGTTAGGCTGCCAAAAAACAAGAGTCTCCTGAAATCTCAACACATATTTTTTTCCGACCTTAATGATACTTTCAAGTAATGAGCAGTACACCAATCAAACTTGGATGCCCAAGTTTCGTTCTCCTAGGTTGAGGCATTCGTTTGCAGTAACAGTTTGAATTTCTAGGTTTCACTCTGTTTTCTCCTATATTGACAGATGCAGCTAGAACTCTAAATCAAACACGGTTTGTGCTAGCTTCTTGAAACTTGACACAATAAAGTAGTTCTACGTTCTATCTCTAAGGTTTGTTTCCTCTTGATGTAGCCTAAAGCAGGGACTAGCGAATAACACTTATATTGAAAGGGGTTGCCAAACTTTCAAAAAACTAGAGTCTCCTGAAATCTCAACATATATTTTTTCATCCAATCTTCATGATACATTCAAGTAATGATCAGTACACCATTCCCACTTGGATGCCCAAGTTTTGTTCTTCTAGGTTGAAGCATTCGTTTGCAGGAACAGTTTGAACTTTTAGGTTTCACTCTGTTTTCTTCTATATTGACAGATGAGGTTAGAACTTTAAATCAAACACGGTTTGTGCTAGCTACTTGAAACATGACACAATAAAGTAGTTCTATGTTCTATATCTAAGGTTTGTTTCCTCTTGATGTAGCCTTCAGCACAGACTGGCGAATAACACTTACAATGAGAGTCCTTGTTAGGCTGCCAAAAAACAAGAGTCTCCTGAAATCTCAACACATATTTTTTTCCGACCTTAATGATACTTTCAAGTAATGAGCAGTACACCAATCAAACTTGGATGCCCAAGTTTCGTTCTCCTAGGTTGATGCATTCGTTTGCAGTAACAGTTTGAATTTCTAGGTTTCACTCTGTTTTCTCCTATATTGACAGATGCAGCTACAACTCTAAATCAAACACGGTTTGTGCTAGGTTCTCGAAACTTGACACAATAAAGTAGTTCTATGTTCTATATCTAAGGTTTGTTTCCTCTTGATGTAGCCTGAAGCAGGGACTGGCGAATAACACTTATATTGAAAGGGGTTGCCAAACTTTGAAAAACTAGAGTCTCCTGAAATCTCAACATATATTTTTTCATCCAATCTTCATGATACATTCAAGTAATGATCAGTACAGCATTCCCACTTGGATGCCCAAGTTTTGTTCTTCTAGGTTGAAGCATTCGTTTGCAGGAACAGTTTGAATTTTTAGGTTTCACTCTGTTTTCTCCTATATTGACAGATGCAGTTAGAACTTTAAATCAAACACGGTTTGTGCTAGCTACTTGAAACATGACACAATAAAGTAGTTCTACGTTCCATCCCTAAGGTTTGTTTCCTCTTGATGTAGCCTTAAGCAGAGACTGGCGAATAACACATTCAATGAAAGGCGTTGTTATGCTGCCAAAAAACTACAGTCTCCTGAAATCTCATCATATATTTTTTCTTCCGACCTTCATGATACTTTCAAGTAATGAGCAGTGCACCAATCAAACTTGGATGCCCAAGTTTCGTTCTCCTAGGTTGAAGCATTCGTTTGTAGGAACAGTTTGAATTTTTAGGTTTCACACTGTTTTGTCCTATATTGACAGATGCAGTTCGAACTCTAAATCAAACACGGTTTGTGCTTGCTTCTTGAAACTTGATAAAATATTGTAGTTCTACGTTCTATCCATAAGGTTTGTTTCCTCTTGATGTAGCCTAATGCAGGGACTGGCGAATAACACTTTTATTGAAAGGGGTTGCCAAACTTCTAAAAACTAGAGTCTTCTGAAATCTCAACATATATTTTTTCATCCAATCTTCATGATACTTTCAAGTAATGATCAGTACACCAATCCCACTTGGATGCTCAAGTTTCATTCTCCTACGTTGAAGCATTCGTTTGCAGGAACAGTTTGAATTTTTAGGTTTCACTCTGTTTTCTCCTATATTGACAGATGCAGTTAGAACTTTAAATCAAACACGGTTTGTGCTAGCTACTTGAAACATGACACAATAAAGTAGTTCTACATTCTATCCCTAAGGTTTGTTTCCTCTTGATGTAGCCTTCAGCACACACTGGCGAATAACACTTACAATGAGAGGCGTTGTTAGGCTGCCAAAAAACTAGAGTCTCCTGAAATCTCAACACATATTTTTTTTCCGACCTTAATGATACTTTCAAGTAATGAGCAGTACACCAATCAAACTTGGATGCCCAAGTTTCGTTCTCCTAGGTTGATGCATTCGTTTGCAGTAACAGTTTGAATTTCTAGGTTTCACTCTCTTTTCTCCTATATTGACAGATGCAGCTAGAACTCTAAATCAAACACGGTTTGTGCTAGCTTCTCGAAACTTGACACAATAAAGTTGTTCTACGTTCTATCTCTAAGGTTTGTTTCCTCTTGATGTAGCCTAAAGCAGGGACTGGCGAATAACACTTATATTGAAAGGGGTTGCCAAACTTTCAAAAAACTAGAGTCTCCTGAAATCTCAACATATATTTTTTCATCCAATCTTCATGATACATTCAAGTAATGATCAGTACACCATTCCCACTTGGATGCCCAAGTTTTGTTCTTCTAGGTTGAAGCATTCGTTTGCAGGAACAGTTTGAATTTTTAGGTTTCACTCTGTTTTCTCCTATATTGACAGATGAGGTTAGAACTTTAAATCAAACACGGTTTGTGCTAGCTACTTGAAACTTGACACAATAAAGTAGTTCTATATTCTATCCCTAAGGTTTGTTTCCTCTTGATGTAGCCTTCAGCACAGACTGGCGAATAACACTTACAATGAGAGTCCTTATTAGGCTGCCAAAAAACTAGAGTCTCCGGAAATCTCAACACATATTTTTTTTCCGACATTAATGATACTTTCAAGTAATGAGCAGTACACCAATCAAACTTGGATGCCCAAGTTTCGTTCTCCTAGGTTGATGCATTCGTTTGCAGTAACAGTTTGAATTTCTAGGTTTCACTCTGTTTTCTCCTATATTGACAGATGCAGCTAGAACTCTAAATCAAACACGGTTTGTGCTAGGTTCTCGAAACTTGACACAATAAAGTAGTTCTACGTTCTATATCTAAGGTTTGTTTCCTCTTGATGCAGCCTGAAGCAGGGACTGGCGAATAACACTTATATTGAAAGGGGTTGCCAAACTTTCAAAAAACTAGAGTCTCCTGAAATCTCAACATATATTTTTTCATCCAATCTTCATGATACATTCAAGTAATGATCAGTACACCATTTCCACTTGGATGCCCAAGTTTTGTTCTTCTAGGTTGAAGCATTCGTTTGCAGGAAGAGATTGAATTTTTAGGTTTCACTCTGTTTTCTCCTATATTGACAAATGTAGTTCAAACTCTAAATCAAACACGGTTTGGGCTAGCTTCTTGAATCTTGACACAATAAAGTAGTTCTACATTCTATCACTAAGGTTTGTTTCCTCTTGATGTAGCCTTCAGCACAGACTGGCGAATAACACTTACAATGAAAGGCGTTGTTAGGCTGCCAAAAAACAAGTGTCTCCTGAAATCTCAACACATATTTTTTTCCGACCTTAATGATACCTTCAAGTAATGAGCAGTACACCAATCAAACTTGGATGCCCAAGTTTCGTTCTCCTAGGTTGATGCATTCGTTTGCAGTAACAGTTTGAATTTCTAGGTTTCACTCTGTTTTCTCCTATATTGACAGATGCAGCTAGAACTCTAAATCAAACACGGTTTGTGCTAGCTTCTTGAAACTTGACACAATAAAGTAGTTCTACGTTCTATCTCTAAGGTTTGTTTCCTCTTGATGTAGCCTAAAGCAGGGACTGGTGAATAACACTTATATTGAAAGGGGTTGCCAAACTTTCAAAAAACTAGAGTCTCCTGAAATCTCAACATATATTTTTTCATCCAATCTTCATGATACATTCAAGTAATGATCAGTACACCATTCCCACTTGGATGCCCAAGTTTTGTTCTTCTAGGTTGAAGCATTCGTTTGCAGGAACAGTTTGAATTTTTAGGTTTCACTCTGTTTTCTCCTATATTGACAGATGAGTTTAGAACTTTAAATCAAACACGGTTTGTGCTAGCTACTTGAAACATGACACAATAAAGTAGTTCTACGTTCTATCTCTAAGGTTTGTTTCCTCTTGATGTAGCCTTCAGCACAGACTGGCGAATAACACTTACAATGAGAGTCCTTATTAGGCTGCCAAAAAACTAGAGTCTCCTGAAATCTCAACACATATTTTTTTCTGACATTAAAGATACTTTCAAGTAATGAGCAGTACACCAATCAAACTTGGATGCCCAAGTTTCGTTCTCCTAGGTTGATGCATGCGTTTGCAGTAACAGTTTGAATTTCTAGGTTTCACTCTGTTTTCTCCTATATTGACAGATGCAGCTAGAACTCTAAATCAAACACGGTTTGTGCTAGGTTCTCGAAACTTGACACAATAAAGTAGTTCTACGTTCTATATCTAAGGTTTGTTTCCTCTTGATGCAGCCTGAAGCAGGGACTGGCCAATAACACTTATATTGAAAGGGGTTGCCAAACTTTCAAAAAACTAGAGTCTCCTGAAATCTCAACATATATTTTTTCATCCAATCTTCATGATACATTCAAGTAATGATCAGTACACCATTCCCACTTGGATGCCCAAGTTTTGTTCTTCTAGGTTGAAGCATTCGTTTGCAGGAACAGTTTGAATTTTTAGGTTTCACTCTGTTTTCTCCTATATTGACAAATGTAGTTCAAACTCTAAATCAAACACGGTTTGGGCTAGCTTGTTGAAGCTTGACACAATAAAGTAGTTCTACATTCTATCACTAAGGTTTGTTTCCTCTTGATGTAGCCTTCAGCACAGACTGGCGAATAACACTTACAATGAAAGGCGTTGTTAGGCTGCCAAAAAACAAGTGTCTCCTGAAATCTCAACACATATTTTTTTCCGACCTTAATGATACTTTCAAGTAATGAGCAGTACACCAATCAAACTTGGATGCCCAAGTTTCGTTCTCCTAGGTTGATGCATTCGTTTGCAGTAACAGTTTGAATTTCTAGGTTTCACTCTGTTTTCTCCTATATTGACAGATGCAGCTAGAACTCTAAATCAAACACGGTTTGTGCTAGCTTCTTGAAATTGACACAATAAAGTAGTTCTACGTTCTATCTCTAAGGTTTGTTTCCTCTTGATGTAGCCTAAAGCAGGGACTGGCGAATAACACTTATATTGAAAGGGGTTGCCAAACTTTCAAAAAACTAGAGTCTCCTGAAATCTCAACATATATTTTTTCATCCAATCTTCATGATACATTCAAGTAATGATCAGTACACCATTCCCACTTGGATGCCCAAGTTTTGTTCTTCTAGGTTGAAGCATTCGTTTGCAGGAACAGTTTGAATTTTTAGGTTTCACTCTGTTTTCTCCTATATTGACAGATTAGTTTAGAACTTTAAATCAAACAAGGTTTGTGCTAGCTACTTGAAACATGACACAATAAAGTAGTTCTACGTTCTATCTCTAAGGTTTGTTTCCTCTTGATGTAGCCTTCAGCACAGACTGGCGAATAACACTTACAATGAGAGTCCTTGTTAGGCTGCCAAAAAACTAGAGTCTCCTGAAATCTCAACACATATTTTTTTCCGACCTTAATGATACTTTCAAGTAATGAGCAGTACACCAATCAAACTTGGATGCCCAAGTTTCGTTCTCCTAGGTTGATGCATTCGTTGGCAGTAACAGTTTGAATTTCTAGGTTTCACTCTGTTTTCTCCTATATTGACAGATGCAGCTAGAACTCTGAATCAAACACGGTTTGTGCTAGGTTCTCGAAACTTGACACAATAAAGTAGTTCTACGTTCAATATCTAATGTTTGTTTCCTCTTGATGCAGCCTGAAGCAGGGACTGGCGAATAACACTTATATTGAAAGGGGTTGCCAAACTTTCAAAAAACTAGAGTCTCCTGAAATCTCAACATATATTTTTTCATCCAATCTTCATGATACATTCAAGTAATGATCAGTACACCATTCCCACTTGGATGCCCAAGTTTTGTTCTTCTAGGTTGAAGCATTCGTTTGCAGGAACAGTTTGAATTTTTAGGTTTCACTCTGTTTTCTCCTATATTGACAGATGAGTTTAGAACTTTAAATCAAACACGGTTTGTGCGAGCTACTTGAAACATGATACAATAAAGTAGTTCTACGTTCTATCTCTAAGGTATGTTTCCTCGTGATGTAGCCTTCAGCACAGACTGGCGAATAACACTTACAATGAGAGTCCTTATTAGTCTGCCAAAAAACTAGAGTCTCCTGAAATCTCAACACATATTTTTTTCCGCCATTAATGATACTTTCAAGTAATGAGCAGTACACCAATCACACTTGGATGCCCAAGTTTCGTTCTCCTAGGTTGATGCATTCGTTTGCAGTAACAGTTTGAATTTCTAGGTTTCACTCTGTTTTCTCCTATATTGACAGATGCAGCTAGAACTCTAAATCAAACACGGTTTGTGCTAGGTTCTCGAAACTTGACACAATAAAGTAGTTCTACGTTCTATATCTAAGGTTTGTTTCCTCTTGATGCAGCCTGAAGCAGGGACTGGCGAATAACACTTATATTGAAAGGGGTTGCCAATCTTTCAAAAAACTAGGGTCTCCTGAAATCTCAACATATATTTTTTCATCCAATCTTCATGATACATTCAAGTAATGATCAGTACACCATTCCCACTTGGATGCCCAAGTTTTGTTCTTCTAGGTTGAAGCATTCGTTTGCAGGAACAGTTTGAATTTTTAGGTTTCACTCTGTTTTCTAATATATTGACAAATGTAGTTCAAACTCTAAATCAAACACGGTTTGGGCTAGCTTCTTGAAACTTGACACAATAAAGTAGTTCTACATTCTATCCCTAAGGTTTGTTTCCTCTTGATGTAGCCTTCAGCACAGACTGGCGAATAACACTTACAATGAAAGACGTTGTTAGGCTGCCAAAAAACAAGAGTCTCCTGAAATCTCAACACATATTTTTTTCCGACCTTAATGATACTTTCAAGTAATGAGCAGTACACCAATCAAACTTGGATGCCCAAGTTTCGTTCTCCTAGGTTGATGCATTCGTTTGCAGTAACAGTTTGAATTTCTAGGTTTCACTCTGTTTTCTCCTATATTGACAGATGCAGCTAGAACTCTAAATCAAACACGGTTTGTGCTAGCTTCTCGAAACTTGACACAATAAAGTAGTTCTATGTTCTATATCTAAGGTTTGTTTCCTCTTGATGTAGCCTGAAGCAGGGACTGGCGAATAACACTTATATTGAAAGGGGTTGCCAAACTTTCAAAAAACTAGAGTCTCCTGAAATCTCAACATATATTTTTTCATCCAATCTTCATGATACATTCAAGTAATGATCAGTACAGCATTCCCACTTGGATGCCCAAGTTTTGTTCTTCTAGGTTGAAGCATTCGTTTGCAGGAACAGTTTGAATTTTTAGGTTTCACTCTGTTTTCTCCTATATTGACAGATGCAGTTAGAACTTTAAATCAAACACGGTTTGTGCTAGCTACTTGAAACATGACACAATAAAGTAGTTCTACGTTCTATCCCTAAGGTTTGTTTCCTCTTGATGTAGCCTTAAGCAGAGACTGGCGAATAACACATTCAATGAAAGGCGTTGTTAGGCTGCCAAAAAACTACAGTCTCCTGAAATCTCATCATATATTTTTTCTTCCGACCTTCATGATACTTTCAAGTAATGAGCAGTGCACCAATCAAACTTGGATGCCCAAGTTTCGTTCTCCTAGGTTGAAGCATTCGTTTGTAGGAACAGTTTGAATTTTTAGGTTTCACACTGTTTTGTCCTATATTGACAGATGCAGTTCGAACTCTAAATCAAACACGGTTTGTGCTTGCTTCTTGAAACTTGATAAAATATTGTAGTTCTACGTTCTATCCATAAGGTTTGTTTCCTCTTGATGTAGCCTAATGCAGGGACTGGCGAATAACACTTTTATTGAAAGGGGTTGCCAAACTTCTAAAAACTAGAGTCTTCTGAAATCTCAACATATATTTTTTCATCCAATCTTCATGATACTTTCAAGTAATGATCAGTACACCAATCCCACTTGGATGCTCAAGTTTCATTCTCCTACGTTGAAGCATTCGTTTGCAGGAACAGTTTGAATTTTTAGGTTTCACTCTGTTTTCTCCTATATTGACAGATGCAGTTAGAACTTTAAATCAAACACGGTTTGTGCTAGCTACTTGAAACATGACACAATAAAGTAGTTCTACATTCTATCCCTAAGGTTTGTTTCCTCTTGATGTAGCCTTCAGCACACACTGGCGAATAACACTTACAATGAGAGGCGTTGTTAGGCTGCCAAAAAACTAGAGTCTCCTGAAATCTCAACACATATTTTTTTTCCGACCTTAATGATACTTTCAAGTAATGAGCAGTACAAGAATCAAACTTGGATGCCCAAGTTTCGTTCTCCTAGGTTGATGCATTCGTTTGCAGTAACAGTTTGAATTTCTAGGTTTCACTCTGTTTTCTCCTATATTGACAGATGCAGCTAGAACTCTAAATCAAACACGGTTTGTGCTAGCTTCTCGAAACTTGACACAATAAAGTTGTTCTACGTTCTATCTCTAAGGTTTGTTTCCTCTTGATGTAGCCTAAAGCAGGGACTGGCGAATAACACTTATATTGAAAGGGGTTGCCAAACTTTCAAAAAACTAGAGTCTCCTGAAATCTCAACATATATTTTTTCATCCAATCTTCATGATACATTCAAGTAATGATCAGTACACCATTCCCACTTGGATGCCCAAGTTTTGTTCTTCTAGGTTGAAGCATTCGATTGCAGGAACATTTTGAATTTTTAGGTTTCACTCTGTTTTCTCCTATATTGACAAATGTAGTTCAAACTCTAAATGAAACACGGTTTGGATTAGCTTCTTGAAACTTGACACAATAAAGTAGTTCTACATTCTATCCCTAAGGTTTGTTTCCTCTTGATGTAGCCTTCAGCACAGACTGGCGAATAACACTTACAATGAAAGGCGTTGTTAGGCTGCCAAAAAACAAGAGTCTCCTGAAATCTCAACACATATTTTTTTCCGACCTTAATGATACTTTCAAGTAATGAGCAGTACACCAATCAAACTTGGATGCCCAAGTTTCGTTCTCCTAGGTTGATGCATTCGTTTGCAGTAACAGTTTGAATTTCTAGGTTTCACTCTGTTTTCTCCTGTATTGACAGATGCAGCTAGAACTCTAAATCAAACACGGTTTGTGCTAGCTTCTTGAAACTTGACACAATAAAGTAGTTCTACGTTCTATCTCTAAGGTTTGTTTCCTCTTGATGTAGCCTAAAGCAGGGACAGGCGAATAACACTTATATTGAAAGGGGTTGCCAAACTTTCAAAAAACTAGAGTCTCCTGAAATCTCAACATATATTTTTTCATCCAATCTTCATGATACATTCAAGTAATGATCAGTACACCATTCCCACTTGGATGCCCAAGTTTTGTTCTTCTAGGTTGAAGCATTCGTTTGCAGGAACAGTTTGAATTTTTAGGTTTCACTCTGTTTTCTCCTATATTGACAGATGAGGTTAGAACTTTAAATCAAACACGGTTTGTGCTAGCTACTTGAAACATGACACAATAAAGTAGTTCTACGTTCTATCTCTAAGGTTTGTTTCCTCTTGATGTAGCCTTCAGCACAGACTGGCGAATAACACTTACAATGAGAGTCCTTGTTAGGCTGCCAAAAAACTAGAGTCTCCTGAAATCTCAACACATATTTTTTTCCGACCTTAATGATACTTTCAAGTAATGAGCAGTACACCAATCAAACTTGGATGCCCAAGTTTCGTTCTCCTAGGTTGATGCATTCGTTTGCAGTAACAGTTTGAATTTCTAGGTTTCACTCTGTTTTCTCCTATATTGACAGATGCAGCTAGAACTCTAAATCAAACACGGTTTGTGCTAGCTTCTCGAAACTTGACACAATAAAGTAGTTCTACGTTCTATCTCTACGGTTTGTTTCCTCTTGATGTAGCCTAAAGCAGGGACTGGCGAATAACACTTATATTGAAAGGGGTTGCCAAACTTTCAAAAAACTAGAGTCTCCTGAAATCTCAACATATATTTTTTCATCCAATCTTCATGATACATTCAAGTAATGATCAGTACACCATTCCCACTTGGATGCCCAAGTTTTGTTCTTCTAGGTTGAAGCATTCGTTTGCAGGAACAGTTTGAATTTTTAGGTTTCACTCTGTTTTCTCCTATATTGACAAATGTAGTTCAAAATCTAAATCAAACACGGTTTGGGCTAGCTTCTTGAAACTTGACACAATAAAGTAGTTCTACATTCTATCCCTAAGGTTTATTTCCTCTTGATGTAGCCTTCAGCACAGACTGGCGAATAACACTTACAATGAAAGGCGTTGTTAGGCTGCCAAAAAACAAGAGTCTCCTGAAATCTCAACACATATTTTTTTCCGACCTTAATGATACTTTCAAGTAATGAGCAGTACACCAATCAAACTTGGATGCCCAAGTTTCGTTCTCCTAGGTTGATGCATTCGTTTGCAGTAACAGTTTGAATTTCTAGGTTTCACTCTGTTTTCTCCTATATTGACAGATGCAGCTAGAACTCTAAATCAAACACGGTTTGTGCTAGCTTCTCGAAACTTGACACAATAAAGTTGTTCTACGTTCTACCTCTAAGGTTTGTTTCCTCTTGATGTAGCCTAAAGCAGGGACTGGCGAATAACACATATTGAAAGGGGTTGCCAAACTTTCAAAAAACTAGAGTCTCCTGAAATCTCAACATATATTTTTTCATCCAATCTTCATGATACATTCAAGTAATGATCAGTACACCATTCCCACTTGGATGCCCAAGTTTTGTTCTTCTAGGTTGAAGCATTCGTTTGCAGGAACAGTTTGAATTTTTAGGTTTCACTCTGTTTTCTCCTATATTGACAAATGTAGTTCAAAATCTAAATCAAACACGGTTTGGGCTAGCTTCTTGAAACTTGACACAATAAAGTAGTTCTACATTCTATCCCTAAGGTTTATTTCCTCTTGATGTAGCCTTCAGCACAGACTGGCGAATAACACTTACAATGAAAGGCGTTGTTAGGCTGCCAAAAAACAAGAGTCTCCTGAAATCTCAACACATATTTTTTTCCGACCTTAATGATACTTTCAAGTAATGAGCAGTACACCAATCAAACTTGGATGCCCAAGTTTCGTTCTCCTAGGTTGATGCATTCGTTTGCAGTAACAGTTTGAATTTCTAGGTTTCACTCTGTTTTCTCCTGTATTGACAGATGCAGCTAGAACTCTAAATCAAACACGGTTTGTGCTAGCTTCTCGAAACTTGACACAATAAAGTTGTTCTACGTTCTATCTCTAAGGTTTGTTTCCTCTTGATGTAGCCTAAAGCAGGGACTGGCGAATAACACATATTGAAAGGGGTTGCCAAACTTTCAAAAAACTAGAGTCTCCTGAAATCTCAACATATATTTTTTCATCCAATCTTCATGATACATTCAAGTAATGATCAGTACACCATTCCCACTTGGATGCCCAAGTTTTGTTCTTCTAGGTTGAAGCATTCGTTTGCAGGAACAGTTTGAATTTTTAGGTTTCACTCTGTTTTCTCCTATATTGACAGATGAGGTTAGAACTTTAAATCAAACACGGTGTGTGCTAGCTACTTGAAACATGACACAATAAAGTAGTTCTACGTTCTATCTCTAAGGTTTGTTTCCTCTTGATGTAGCCTTCAGCACAGACTGGCGAATAACACTTACAATGAGAGTCCTTGTTAGGCTGCCAAAAAACTAGAGTCTCCTGAAATCTCAACACATATTTTTTTCCGACCTTAATGATACTTTCAAGTAATGAGCAGTACACCAATCAAACTTGGATGCCCAAGTTTCGTTCTCCTAGGTTGATGCATTCGTTTGCAGTAACAGTTTGAATTTCTAGGTTTCACTCTGTTTTCTCCTATATTGACAGATGCAGCTAGAACTCTAAATCAAACACGGTTTGTGCTAGCTTCTCGAAACTTGACACAATAAAGTAGTTCTACGTTCTATCTCTAAGGTTTGTTTCCTCTTGATGTAGCCTAAAGCAGGGACTGGCGAATAACACTTATATTGAAAGGGGTTGAAAAAACTTTCAAAAAACTAGAGTCTCCTGAAATCTCAACATATATTTTTTCATCCAATCTTCATGATACATTCAAGTAATGATCAGTACACCATTCCCACTTGGATGCCCAAGTTTTGTCCTTCTACGTTGAAGCATTCGTTTGCAGGAACAGTTTGAATTTTTAGGTTTCACTCTGTTTTCTCCTATATTGACAAATGTAGTTCAAACTCTAAATCAAACACGGTTTGGGATAGCTTCTTGAAACTTGACACAATAAAGTAGTTCTACATTCTATCCCTAAGGTTTGTTTCCTCTTGATGTAGCCTTCAGCACAGACTGGCGAATAACACTTACAATGAAAGGCGTTGTTAGGCTGCCAAAAAACAAGAGTCTCCTGAAATCTCAACACATATTTTTTTCCGACCTTAATGATACTTTCAAGTAATGAGCAGTACACCAATCAAACTTGGATGCCCAAGTTTCGTTCTCCTAGGTTGAGGCATTCGTTTGCAGTAACAGTTTGAATTTCTAGGTTTCACTCTGTTTTCTCCTATATTGACAGATGCAGCTAGAACTCTAAATCAAACACGGTTTGTGCTAGCTTCTTGAAACTTGACACAATAAAGTAGTTCTACGTTCTATCTCTAAGGTTTGTTTCCTCTTGATGTAGCCTAAAGCAGGGACTAGCGAATAACACTTATATTGAAAGGGGTTGCCAAACTTTCAAAAAACTAGAGTCTCCTGAAATCTCAACATATATTTTTTCATCCAATCTTCATGATACATTCAAGTAATGATCAGTACACCATTCCCACTTGGATGCCCAAGTTTTGTTCTTCTAGGTTGAAGCATTCGTTTGCAGGAACAGTTTGAACTTTTAGGTTTCACTCTGTTTTCTTCTATATTGACAGATGAGGTTAGAACTTTAAATCAAACACGGTTTGTGCTAGCTACTTGAAACATGACACAATAAAGTAGTTCTATGTTCTATATCTAAGGTTTGTTTCCTCTTGATGTAGCCTTCAGCACAGACTGGCGAATAACACTTACAATGAGAGTCCTTGTTAGGCTGCCAAAAAACTAGAGTCTCCTGAAATCGCAACACATATTTTTTTCCGACCTTAATGATACTTTCAAGTAATGAGCAGTACACCAATCAAACTTGGATGCCCAAGTTTCGTTCTCCTAGGTTGATGCATTCGTTTGCAGTAACAGTTTGAATTTCTAGGTTTCACTCTGTTTTCTCCTATATTGACAGATGCAGCTACAACTCTAAATCAAACACGGTTTGTGCTAGGTTCTCGAAACTTGACACAATAAAGTAGTTCTATGTTCTATATCTAAGGTTTGTTTCCTCTTGATGTAGCCTGAAGCAGGGACTGGCGAATAACACTTATATTGAAAGGGGTTGCCAAACTTTGAAAAAACTAGAGTCTCCTGAAATCTCAACATATATTTTTTCATCCAATCTTCATGATACATTCAAGTAATGATCAGTACAGCATTCCCACTTGGATGCCCAAGTTTTGTTCTTCTAGGTTGAAGCATTCGTTTGCAGGAACAGTTTGAATTTTTAGGTTTCACTCTGTTTTCTCCTATATTGACAGATGCAGTTAGAACTTTAAATCAAACACGGTTTGTGCTAGCTACTTGAAACATGACACAATAAAGTAGTTCTACGTTCTATCCCTAAGGTTTGTTTCCTCTTGATGTAGCCTTAAGCAGAGACTGGCGAATAACACATTCAATGAAAGGCGTTGTTATGCTGCCAAAAAACTACAGTCTCCTGAAATCTCATCATATATTTTTTCTTCCGACCTTCATGATACTTTCAAGTAATGAGCAGTGCACCAATCAAACTTGGATGCCCAAGTTTCGTTCTCCTAGGTTGAAGCATTCGTTTGTAGGAACAGTTTGAATTTTTAGGTTTCACACTGTTTTGTCCTATATTGACAGATGCAGTTCGAACTCTAAATCAAACACGGTTTGTGCTTGCTTCTTGAAACTTGATAAAATATTGTAGTTCTACGTTCTATCCATAAGGTTTGTTTCCTCTTGATGTAGCCTAATGCAGGGACTGGCGAATAACACTTTTATTGAAAGGGGTTTCCAAACTTCTAAAAACTAGAGTCTTCTGAAATCTCAACATATATTTTTTCATCCAATCTTCATGATACTTTCAAGTAATGATCAGTACACCAATCCCACTTGGATGCTCAAGTTTCATTCTCCTACGTTGAAGCATTCGTTTGCAGGAACAGTTTGAATTTTTAGGTTTCACTCTGTTTTCTCCTATATTCACAGATGCAGTTAGAACTTTAAATCAAACACGGTTTGTGCTAGCTACTTGAAACATGACACAATTAGTAGTTCTACATTCTATCCCTAAGGTTTGTTTCCTCTTGATGTAGCCTTCAGCACAGACTGGCGAATAACACTTACAATGAGAGGCGTGGTTAGGCTACCAAAAAACTAGAGTCTCCTGAAATCTCAACACATATTTTTTTTCCGACCTTAATGATACTTTCAAGTAATGAGCAGTACACCAATCAAACTTGGATGCCCAAGTTTCGTTCTCCTAGGTTGATGCATTCGTTTGCAGTAACAGTTTGAATTTCTAGGTTTCACTCTGTTTTCTCCTATATTGACAGATGCATCTAGAACTCTAAATCAAACACGGTTTGTGCTAGCTTCTCGAAACTTGACACAATAAAGTTGTTCTACGTTCTATCTCTAAGGTTTGTTTCCTCTTGATGTAGCCTAAAGCAGGGACTGGCGAATAACACTTATATTGAAAGGGGTTGCCAAACTTTCAAAAAACTAGAGTCTCCTGAAATCTCAACATATATTTTTTCATCCAATCTTCATGATACATTCAAGTAATGATCAGTACACCATTCCCACTTGGATGCCCAAGTTTTGTTCTTCTAGGTTGAAGCATTCGTTTGCAGGAACAGTTTGAATTTTTAGGTTTCACTCTGTTTTCTCCTATATTGACAGATGAGGTTAGAACTTTAAATCAAACACGGTGTGTGCTAGAAACTTGAAACATGACACAATAAAGTAGTTCTACGTTCTATCTCTAACTTTTGTTTCCTCTTGATGTAGCCTTCAGCACAGACTGGCGAATAACACTTACAATGAGAGTCCTTGTTAGGCTGCCAAAAAACTAGAGTCTCCTGAAATCTCAACACATATTTTTTTCCGACCTTAATGATACTTTCAAGTAATGAGCAGTACACCAATCAAACTTGGATGCCCAAGTTTCGTTCTCCTAGGTTGATGCATTCGTTTGCAGTAACAGTTTGAATTTCTAGGTTTCACTCTGTTTTCTCCTATATTGACAGATGCATCTAGAACTCTAAATAAACACGGTTTGTGCTAGCTTCTCGAAACTTGACACAATAAAGTTGTTCTAAGTTCTATCTCTAAGGTTTGTTTCCTCTTGATGTAGCCTAAAGCAGGGACTGGCGAATAACACTTATATTGAAAGGGGTTGCCAAACTTTCAAAAAACTAGAGTCTCCTGAAATCTCAACATATATTTTTTCATCCAATCTTCATGATACATTCAAGTAATGATCAGTACACCATTCCCACTTGGATGCCCAAGTTTTGTTCTTCTAGGTTGAAGCATTCGTTTGCAGGAACAGTTTGAATTTTTAGGTTTCACTCTGTTTTCTCCTATATTGACAGATGAGGTTAGAACTTTAAATCAAACACGGTTTGTGCTAGCTACTTGAAACATGACACAATAAAGTAGTTCTACGTTCTATCTCTAAGGTTTGTTTCCTCGTGATGTAGCCTTCAGCACAGACTGGCGAATAACACTTACAATGAGAGTCCTTATTAGGCTGCCAAAAAACTAGAGTCTCCGGAAATCTCAACACATATTTTTTTTCCGACATTAATGATACTTTCAAGTAATGAGCAGTACACCAATCAAACTTGGATGCCCAAGTTTCGTTCTCCTAGGTTGATGCATTCGTTTGCAGTAACAGTTTGAATTTCTAGGTTTCACTCTGTTTTCTCCTATATTGACAGATGCAGCTAGAACTCTAAATCAAACACGGTTTGTGCTAGGTTCTCGAAACTTGACACAATAAAGTAGTTCTACGTTCTATATCTAAGGTTTGTTTCCTCTTGATGCAGCCTGAAGCAGGGACTGGCGAATAACACTTATATTGAAAGGGGTTGCCAAACTTTCAAAAAACTAGAGTCTCCTGAAATCTCAACATATATTTTTTCATCCAATCTTCATGATACATTCAAGTAATGATCAGTACACCATTTCCACTTGGATGCCCAAGTTTTGTTCTTCTAGGTTGAAGCATTCGTTTGCAGGAAGAGATTGAATTTTTAGGTTTCACTCTGTTTTCTCCTATATTGACAAATGTAGTTCAAACTCTAAAT
The DNA here is from genome assembly GCF_048772815.1 of Callospermophilus lateralis. Taxonomy (NCBI): domain Eukaryota; kingdom Metazoa; phylum Chordata; class Mammalia; order Rodentia; family Sciuridae; genus Callospermophilus; species Callospermophilus lateralis. Next base: position 161,032,613 of record NC_135305.1, on the reverse strand, counting down.
CAAACACGGTTTGGGCTAGCTTCTTGAATCTTGACACAATAAAGTAGTTCTACATTCTATCACTAAGGTTTGTTTCCTCTTGATGTAGCCTTCAGCACAGACTGGCGAATAACACTTACAATGAAAGGCGTTGTTAGGCTGCCAAAAAACAAGTGTCTCCTGAAATCTCAACACATATTTTTTTCCGACCTTAATGATACCTTCAAGTAATGAGCAGTACACCAATCAAACTTGGATGCCCAAGTTTCGTTCTCCTAGGTTGATGCATTCGTTTGCAGTAACAGTTTGAATTTCTAGGTTTCACTCTGTTTTCTCCTATATTGACAGATGCAGCTAGAACTCTAAATCAAACACGGTTTGTGCTAGCTTCTTGAAACTTGACACAATAAAGTAGTTCTACGTTCTATCTCTAAGGTTTGTTTCCTCTTGATGTAGCCTAAAGCAGGGACTGGCGAATAACACTTATATTGAAAGGGGTTGCCAAACTTTCAAAAAACTAGAGTCTCCTGAAATCTCAACATATATTTTTTCATCCAATCTTCATGATACATTCAAGTAATGATCAGTACACCATTCCCACTTGGATGCCCAAGTTTTGTTCTTCTAGGTTGAAGCATTCGTTTGCAGGAACAGTTTGAATTTTTAGGTTTCACTCTGTTTTCTCCTATATTGACAGATGAGTTTAGAACTTTAAATCAAACACGGTTTGTGCTAGCTACTTGAAACATGACACAATAAAGTAGTTCTAAGTTCTATCTCTAAGGTTTGTTTCCTCTTGATGTAGCCTTCAGCACAGACTGGCGAATAACACTTACAATGAGAGTCCTTATTAGGCTGCCAAAAAACTAGAGTCTCCTGAAATCTCAACACATATTTTTTTCTGACATTAAAGATACTTTCAAGTAATGAGCAGTACACCAATCAAACTTGGATGCCCAAGTTTCGTTCTCCTAGGTTGATGCATTCGTTTGCAGTAACAGTTTGAATTTCTAGGTTTCACTCTGTTTTCTCCTATATTGACAGATGCAGCTAGAACTCTAAATCAAACACGGTTTGTGCTAGGTTCTCGAAACTTGACACAATAAAGTAGTTCTACGTTCTATATCTAAGGTTTGTTTCCTCTTGATGCAGCCTGAAGCAGGGAGTGGCGAATAACACTTATATTGAAAGGGGTTGCCAAACTTTCAAAAAACTAGAGTCTCCTGAAATCTCAACATATATTTTTTCATCCAATCTTCATGATACATTCAAGTAATGATCAGTACACCATTCCCACTTGGATGCCCAAGTTTTGTTCTTCTAGGTTGAAGCATTCGTTTGCAGGAACAGTTTGAATTTTTAGGTTTCACTCTGTTTTCTCCTATATTGACAAATGTAGTTCAAACTCTAAGTCAAACACGGTTTGGGCTAGCTTGTTGAAGCTTGACACAATAAAGTAGTTCTACATTCTATCACTAAGGTTTGTTTCCTCTTGATGTAGCCTTCAGCACAGACTGGCGAATAACACTTACAATGAAAGGCGTTGTTAGGCTGCCAAAAAACAAGTGTCTCCTGAAATCTCAACACATATTTTTTTCCGACCTTAATGATACTTTCCAGTAATGAGCAGTACACCAATCAAACTTGGATGCCCAAGTTTCGTTCTCCTAGGTTGATGCATTCGTTTGCAGTAACAGTTTGAATTTCTAGGTTTCACTCTGTTTTCTCCTATATTGACAGATGCAGCTAGAACTCTAAATCAAACACGGTTTGTGCTAGCTTCTTGAAATTGACACAATAAAGTAGTTCTACGTTCTATCTCTAAGGTTTGTTTCCTCTTGATGTAGCCTAAAGCAGGGACTGGCGAATAACACTTATATTGAAAGGGGTTGCCAAACTTTCAAAAAACTAGAGTCTCCTGAAATCTCAACATATATTTTTTCATCCAATCTTCATGATACATTCAAGTAATGATCAGTACACCATTCCCACTTGGATGCCCAAGTTTTGTTCTTCTAGGTTGAAGCATTCGTTTGCAGGAACAGTTTGAATTTTTAGGTTTCACTCTGTTTTCTCCTATATTGACAGATTAGTTTAGAACTTTAAATCAAACACGGTTTGTGCTAGCTACTTGAAACATGACACAATAAAGTAGTTCTACGTTCTATCTCTAAGGTTTGTTTCCTCTTGATGTAGCCTTCAGCACAGACTGGCGAATAACACTTACAATGAGAGTCCTTGTTAGGCTGCCAAAAAACTAGAGTCTCCTGAAATCTCAACGCATATTTTTTTCCGACCTTAATGATACTTTCAAGTAATGAGCAGTACACCAATCAAACTTGGATGCCCAAGTTTCGTTCTCCTAGGTTGATGCATTCGTTGGCAGTAACAGTTTGAATTTCTAGGTTTCACTCTGTTTTCTCCTATATTGACAGATGCAGCTAGAACTCTGAATCAAACACGGTTTGTGCTAGGTTCTCGAAACTTGACACAATAAAGTAGTTCTACGTTCAATATCTAATGTTTGTTTCCTCTTGATGCAGCCTGAAGCAGGGACTGGCGAATAACACTTATATTGAAAGGGGTTGCCAAACTTTCAAAAAACTAGAGTCTCCTGAAATCTCAACATATATTTTTTCATCCAATCTTCATGATACATTCAAGTAATGATCAGTACACCATTCCCACTTGGATGCCCAAGTTTTGTTCTTCTAGGTTGAAGCATTCGTTTGCAGGAACAGTTTGAATTTTTAGGTTTCACTCTGTTTTCTCCTATATTGACAGATGAGTTTAGAACTTTAAATCAAACACGGTTTGTGCGAGCTACTTGAAACATGATACAATAAAGTAGTTCTACGTTCTATCTCTAAGGTGTGTTTCCTCGTGATGTAGCCTTCAGCACAGACTGGCGAATAACACTTACAATGAGAGTCCTTATTAGTCTGCCAAAAAACTAGAGTCTCCTGAAATCTCAACACATATTTTTTTCCGCCATTAATGATACTTTCAAGTAATGAGCAGTACACCAATCAAACTTGGATGCCCAAGTTTCGTTCTCCTAGGTTGATGCATTCGTTTGCAGTAACAGTTTGAATTTCTAGGTTTCACTCTGTTTTCTCCTATATTGACAGATGCAGCTAGAACTCTAAATCAAACACGGTTTGTGCTAGGTTCTCGAAACTTGACACAATAAAGTAGTTCTACGTTCTATATCTAAGGTTTGTTTCCTCTTGATGCAGCCTGAAGCAGGGACTGGCGAATAACACTTATATTGAAAGGGGTTGCCAATCTTTCAAAAAACTAGGGTCTCCTGAAATCTCAACATATATTTTTTCATCCAATCTTCATGATACATTCAAGTAATGATCAGTACACCATTCCCACTTGGATGCCCAAGTTTTGTTCTTCTAGGTTGAATCATTCGTTTGCAGGAACAGTTTGAATTTTTAGGTTTCACTCTGTTTTCTCCTATATTGACAAATGTAGTTCAAACTCTAAATCAAACACGGTTTGGGCTAGCTTCTTGAAACTTGACACAATAAAGTAGTTCTACATTCTATCCCTAAGGTTTGTTTCCTCTTGATGTAGCCTTCAGCACAGACTGGCAAATAACACTTACAATGAAAGGCGTTGTTAGGCTGCCAAAAAACAAGAGTCTCCTGAAATCTCAACACATATTTTTTTCCGACCTTAATGATACTTTCAAGTAATGAGCAGTACACCAATCAAACTTGGATGCCCAAGTTTCGTTCTCCTAGGTTGATGCATTCGTTTGCAGTAACAGTTTGAATTTCTAGGTTTCACTCTGTTTTCTCCTATATTGACAGATGCAGCTAGAACTCTAAATCAAACACGGTTTGTGCTAGCTTCTCGAAACTTGACACAATAAAGTAGTTCTATGTTCTATATCTAAGGTTTGTTTCCTCTTGATGTAGCCTGAAGCAGGGACTGGCGAATAACACTTATATTGAAAGGGGTTGCCAAACTTTCAAAAAACTAGAGTCTCCTGAAATCTCAACATATATTTTTTCATCCAATCTTCATGATACATTCAAGTAATGATCAGTACAGCATTCCCACTTGGATGCCCAAGTTTTGTTCTTCTAGGTTGAAGCATTCGTTTGCAGGAACAGTTTGAATTTTTAGGTTTCACTCTGTTTTCTCCTATATTGACAGATGCAGTTAGAACTTTAAATCAAACACGGTTTGTGTTAGCTACTTGAAACATGACACAATAAAGTAGTTCTACGTTCTATCCCTAAGGTTTGTTTCCTCTTGATGTAGCCTTAAGCAGAGACTGGCGAATAACACATTCAATGAAAGGCGTTGTTAGGCTGCCAAAAAACTACAGTCTCCTGAAATCTCATCATATATTTTTTCTTCCGACCTTCATGATACTTTCAAGTAATGAGCAGTGCACCAATCAAACTTGGATGCCCAAGTTTCGTTCTCCTAGGTTGAAGCATTCGTTTGTAGGAACAGTTTGAATTTTTAGGTTTCACACTGTTTTGTCCTATATTGACAGATGCAGTTCGAACTCTAAATCAAACACGGTTTGTGCTTGCTTCTTGAAACTTGATAAAATATTGTAGTTCTACGTTCTATCCATAAGGTTTGTTTCCTCTTGATGTAGCCTAATGCAGGGACTGGCGAATAACACTTTTATTGAAAGGGGTTGCCAAACTTCTAAAAACTAGAGTCTTCTGAAATCTCAACATATATTTTTTCATCCAATCTTCATGATACTTTCAAGTAATGATCAGTACACCAATCCCACTTGGATGCTCAAGTTTCATTCTCCTACGTTGAAGCATTCGTTTGCAGGAACAGTTTGAATTTTTAGGTTTCACTCTGTTTTCTCCTATATTGACAGATGCAGTTAGAACTTTAAATCAAACACGGTTTGTGCTAGCTACTTGAAACATGACACAATAAAGTAGTTCTACATTCTATCCCTAAGGTTTGTTTCCTCTTGATGTAGCCTTCAGCACACACTGGCGAATAACACTTACAATGAGAGGCGTTGTTAGGCTGACAAAAAACTAGAGTCTCCTGAAATCTCAACACATATTTTTTTTCCGACCTTAATGATACTTTCAAGTAATGAGCAGTACAAGAATCAAACTTGGATGCCCAAGTTTCGTTCTCCTAGGTTGATGCATTCGTTTGCAGTAACAGTTTGAATTTCTAGGTTTCACTCTGTTTTCTCCTATATTGACAGATGCAGCTAGAACTCTAAATCAAACACGGTTTGTGCTAGCTTCTTGAAACTTGACACAATAAAGTAGTTCTACGTTCTATCTCTAAGGTTTGTTTCCTCTTGATGTAGCCTAAAGCAGGGACTAGCGAATAACACTTATATTGAAAGGGGTTGCCAAACTTTCAAAAAACTAGAGTCTCCTGAAATCTCAACATATATTTTTTCATCCAATCTTCATGATACATTCAAGTAATGATCAGTACAGCATTCCCACTTGGATGCCCAAGTTTTGTTCTTCTAGGTTGAAGCATTCGTTTGCAGGAACAGTTTGAATTTTTAGGTTTCACTCTGTTTTCTCCTATATTGACAGATGCAGTTAGAACTTTAAATCAAACACGGTTTGTGCTAGCTACTTGAAACATGACACAATAAAGTAGTTCTACGTTCTATCCCTAAGGTTTGTTTCCTCTTGATGTAGCCTTAAGCAGAGACTGGCGAATAACACATTCAATGAAAGGCGTTGTTATGCTGCCAAAAAACTACAGTCTCCTGAAATCTCATCATATATTTTTTCTTCCGACCTTCATGATACTTTCAAGTAATGAGCAGTGCACCAATCAAACTTGGATGCCCAAGTTTCGTTCTCCTAGGTTGAAGCATTCGTTTGTAGGAACAGTTTGAATTTTTAGGTTTCACACTGTTTTGTCCTATATTGACAGATGCAGTTCGAACTCTAAATCAAACACGGTTTGTGCTTGCTTCTTGAAACTTGATAAAATATTGTAGTTCTACGTTCTATCCATAAGGTTTGTTTCCTCTTGATGTAGCCTAATGCAGGGACTGGCGAATAACACTTTTATTGAAAGGGGTTGCCAAACTTCTAAAAACTAGAGTCTTCTGAAATCTCAACATATATTTTTTCATCCAATCTTCATGATACTTTCAAGTAATGATCAGTACACCAATCCCACTTGGATGCCCAAGTTTTGTTCTTCTAGGTTGAAGCATTCGTTTGCAGGAACAGTTTGAATTTTTAGGTTTCACTCTGTTTTTTCCTATATTGACAGATGCAGTTAGAACTTTAAATCAAACACGGTTTGTGCTAGCTACTTGAAACATGACACAATAAAGTAGTTCTACATTCTATCCCTAAGGTTTGTTTCCTCTTGATGTAGCCTTCAGCACACACTGGCGAATAACACTTACAATGAGAGGCGTTGTTAGGCTGCCAAAAAACTAGAGTCTCCTGAAATCTCAACACATATTTTTTTTCCGACCTTAATGATACTTTCAAGTAATGAGCAGTACACCAATCAAACTTGGATGCCCAAGTTTCGTTCTCCTAGGTTGATGCATTCGTTTGCAGTAACAGTTTGAATTTCTAGGTTTCACTCTCTTTTCTCCTATATTGACAGATGCAGCTAGAACTCTAAATCAAACACGGTTTGTGCTAGCTTCTCGAAACTTGACACAATAAAGTTGTTCTACGTTCTATCTCTAAGGTTTGTTTCCTCTTGATGTAGCCTAAAGCAGGGACTGGCGAATAACACTTATATTGAAAGGGGTTGCCAAACTTTCAAAAAACTAGAGTCTCCTGAAATCTCAACATATATTTTTTCATCCAATCTTCATGATACATTCAAGTAATGATCAGTACACCATTCCCACTTGGATGCCCAAGTTTTGTTCTTCTAGGTTGAAGCATTCGTTTGCAGGAACAGTTTGAATTTTTAGGTTTCACTCTGTTTTCTCCTATATTGACAGATGAGGTTAGAACTTTAAATCAAACACGGTTTGTGCTAGCTACTTGAAACTTGACACAATAAAGTAGTTCTATATTCTATCCCTAAGGTTTGTTTCCTCTTGATGTAGCCTTCAGCACAGACTGGCGAATAACACTTACAATGAGAGTCCTTATTAGGCTGCCAAAAAACTAGAGTCTCCGGAAATCTCAACACATATTTTTTTTCCGACATTAATGATACTTTCAAGTAATGAGCAGTACACCAATCAAACTTGGATGCCCAAGTTTCGTTCTCCTAGGTTGATGCATTCGTTTGCAGTAACAGTTTGAATTTCTAGGTTTCACTCTGTTTTCTCCTATATTGACAGATGCAGCTAGAACTCTAAATCAAACACGGTTTGTGCTAGGTTCTCGAAACTTGACACAATAAGTAGTTCTACGTTCTATATCTAAGGTTTGTTTCCTCTTGATGCAGCCTGAAGCAGGGACTGGCGAATAACACTTATATTGAAAGGGGTTGCCAAACTTTCAAAAAACTAGAGTCTCCTGAAATCTCAACATATATTTTTTCATCCAATCTTCATGATACATTCAAGTAATGATCAGTACACCATTTCCACTTGGATGCCCAAGTTTTGTTCTTCTAGGTTGAAGCATTCGTTTGCAGGAAGAGATTGAATTTTTAGGTTTCACTCTGTTTTCTCCTATATTGACAAATGTAGTTCAAACTCTAAATCAAACACGGTTTGGGCTAGCTTCTTGAATCTTGACACAATAAAGTAGTTCTACATTCTATCACTAAGGTTTGTTTCCTCTTGATGTAGCCTTCAGCACAGACTGGCGAATAACACTTACAATGAAAGGCGTTGTTAGGCTGCCAAAAAACAAGTGTCTCCTGAAATCTCAACACATATTTTTTTCCGACCTTAATGATACCTTCAAGTAATGAGCAGTACACCAATCAAACTTGGATGCCCAAGTTTCGTTCTCCTAGGTTGATGCATTCGTTTGCAGTAACAGTTTGAATTTCTAGGTTTCACTCTGTTTTCTCCTATATTGACAGATGCAGCTAGAACTCTAAATCAAACACGGTTTGTGCTAGCTTCTTGAAACTTGACACAATAAAGTAGTTCTACGTTCTATCTCTAAGGTTTGTTTCCTCTTGATGTAGCCTAAAGCAGGGACTGGCGAATAACACTTATATTGAAAGGGGTTGCCAAACTTTCAAAAAACTAGAGTCTCCTGAAATCTCAACATATATTTTTTCATCCAATCTTCATGATACATTCAAGTAATGATCAGTACACCATTCCCACTTGGATGCCCAAGTTTTGTTCTTCTAGGTTGAAGCATTCGTTTGCAGGAACAGTTTGAATTTTTAGGTTTCACTCTGTTTTCTCCTATATTGACAGATGAGTTTAGAACTTTAAATCAAAAACGGTTTGTGCTAGATACTTGAAACATGACACAATAAAGTAGTTCTACGTTCTATCTCTAAGGTTTGTTTCCTCTTGATGTAGCCTTCAGCACAGACTGGCGAATAACACTTACAATGAGAGTCCTTATTAGGCTGCCAAAAAACTAGAGTCTCCTGAAATCTCAACACATATTTTTTTCTGACATTAAAGATACTTTCAAGTAATGAGCAGTACACCAATCAAACTTGGATGCCCAAGTTTCGTTCTCCTAGGTTGATGCATTCGTTTGCAGTAACAGTTTGAATTTCTAGGTTTCACTCTGTTTTCTCCTATATTGACAGATGCAGCTAGAACTCTAAATCAAACACGGTTTGTGCTAGGTTCTCGAAACTTGACACAATAAAGTAGTTCTACGTTCTATATCTAAGGTTTGTTTCCTCTTGATGCAGCCTGAAGCAGGGAGTGGCGAATAACACTTATATTGAAAAGGGTTGCCAAACTTTCAAAAAACTAGAGTCTCCTGAAATCTCAACATATATTTTTTCATCCAATCTTCATGATACATTCAAGTAATGATCAGTACACCATTCCCACTTGGATGCCCAAGTTTTGTTCTTCTAGGTTGAAGCATTCGTTTGCAGGAACAGTTTGAATTTTTAGGTTTCACTCTGTTTTCTCCTATATTGACAAATGTAGTTCAAACTCTAAATCAAACACGGTTTGGGCTAGCTTGTTGAAGCTTGACACAATAAAGTAGTTCTACATTCTATCACTAAGGTTTGTTTCCTCTTGATGTAGCCTTCAGCACAGACTGGCGAATAACACTTACAATGAAAGGCGTTGTTAGGCTGCCAAAAAACAAGTGTCTCCTGAAATCTCAACACATATTTTTTTCCGACCTTAATGATACTTTCAAGTAATGAGCAGTACACCAATCAAACTTGGATGCCCAAGTTTCGTTCTCCTAGGTTGATGCATTCGTTTGCAGTAACAGTTTGAATTTCTAGGTTTCACTCTGTTTTCTCCTATATTGACAGATGCAGCTAGAACTCTAAATCAAACACGGTTTGTGCTAGCTTCTTGAAATTGACACAATAAAGTAGTTCTACGTTCTATCTCTAAGGTTTGTTTCCTCTTGATGTAGCCTAAAGCAGGGACTGGCGAATAACACTTATATTGAAAGGGGTTGCCAAACTTTCAAAAAACTAGAGTCTCCTGAAATCTCAACATATATTTTTTCATCCAATCTTCATGATACATTCAAGTAATGATCAGTACACCATTCCCACTTGGATGCCCAAGTTTTGTTCTTCTAGGTTGAAGCATTCGTTTGCAGGAACAGTTTGAATTTTTAGGTTTCACTCTGTTTTCTCCTATATTGACAGATTAGTTTAGAACTTTAAATCAAACAAGGTTTGTGCTAGCTACTTGAAACATGACACAATAAAGTAGTTCTACGTTCTATCTCTAAGGTTTGTTTCCTCTTGATGTAGCCTTCAGCACAGACTGGCGAATAACACTTACAATGAGAGTCCTTGTTAGGCTGCCAAAAAACTAGAGTCTCCTGAAATCTCAACACATATTTTTTTCCGACCTTAATGATACTTTCAAGTAATGAGCAGTACACCAATCAAACTTGGATGCCCAAGTTTCGTTCTCCTAGGTTGATGCATTCGTTGGCAGTAACAGTTTGAATTTCTAGGTTTCACTCTGTTTTCTCCTATATTGACAGATGCAGCTAGAACTCTGAATCAAACACGGTTTGTGCTAGGTTCTCGAAACTTGACACAATAAAGTAGTTCTACGTTCAATATCTAATGTTTGTTTCCTCTTGATGCAGCCTGAAGCAGGGACTGGCGAATAACACTTATATTGAAAGGGGTTGCCAAACTTTCAAAAAACTAGAGTCTCCTGAAATCTCAACATATATTTTTTCATCCAATCTTCATGATACATTCAAGTAATGATCAGTACACCATTCCCACTTGGATGCCCAAGTTTTGTTCTTCTAGGTTGAAGCATTCGTTTGCAGGAACAGTTTGAATTTTTAGGTTTCACTCTGTTTTCTCCTATATTGACAAATGTAGTTCAAACTCTAAATCAAACACGGTTTGGGCTAGCTTCTTGAAACTTGACACAATAAAGTAGTTCTACATTCTATCCCTAAGGTTTGTTTCCTCTTGATGTAGCCTTCAGCACAGACTGGCGAATAACACTTACAATGAAAGGCGTTGTTAGGCTGCCAAAAAACAAGAGTCTCCTGAAATCTCAACACATATTTTTTTCCGACCTTAATGATACTTTCAAGTAATGAGCAGTACACCAATCAAACTTGGATGCCCAAGTTTCGTTCTCCTAGGTTGATGCATTCGTTTGCAGTAACAGTTTGAATTTCTAGGTTTCACTCTGTTTTCTCCTATATTGACAGATGCAGCTAGAACTCTAAATCAAACACGGTTTGTGCTAGCTTCTCGAAACTTGACACAATAAAGTAGTTCTATGTTCTATATCTAAGGTTTGTTTCCTCTTGATGTAGCCTGAAGCAGGGACTGGCGAATAACACTTATATTGAAAGGGGTTGCCAAACTTTCAAAAAACTAGAGTCTCCTGAAATCTCAACATATATTTTTTCATCCAATCTTCATGATACATTCAAGTAATGATCAGTACAGCATTCCCACTTGGATGCCCAAGTTTTGTTCTTCTAGGTTGAAGCATTCGTTTGCAGGAACAGTTTGAATTTTTAGGTTTCACTCTGTTTTCTCCTATATTGACAGATGCAGTTAGAACTTTAAATCAAACACGGTTTGTGCTAGCTACTTGAAACATGACACAATAAAGTAGTTCTACGTTCTATCCCTAAGGTTTGTTTCCTCTTGATGTAGCCTTAAGCAGAGACTGGCGAATAACACATTCAATGAAAGGCGTTGTTAGGCTGCCAAAAAACTACAGTCTCCTGAAATCTCATCATATATTTTTTCTTCCGACCTTCATGATACTTTCAAGTAATGAGCAGTGCACCAATCAAACTTGGATGCCCAAGTTTCGTTCTCCTAGGTTGAAGCATTCGTTTGTAGGAACAGTTTGAATTTTTAGGTTTCACACTGTTTTGTCCTATATTGACAGATGCAGTTCGAACTCTAAATCAAACACGGTTTGTGCTTGCTTCTTGAAACTTGATAAAATATTGTAGTTCTACGTTCTATCCATAAGGTTTGTTTCCTCTTGATGTAGCCTAATGCAGGGACTGGCGAATAACACTTTTATTGAAAGGGGTTGCCAAACTTCTAAAAACTAGAGTCTTCTGAAATCTCAACATATATTTTTTCATCCAATCTTCATGATACTTTCAAGTAATGATCAGTACACCAATCCCACTTGGATGCTCAAGTTTCATTCTCCTACGTTGAAGCATTCGTTTGCAGGAACAGTTTGAATTTTTAGGTTTCACTCTGTTTTCTCCTATATTGACAGATGCAGTTAGAACTTTAAATCAAACACGGTTTGTGCTAGCTACTTGAAACATGACACAATAAAGTAGTTCTACATTCTATCCCTAAGGTTTGTTTCCTCTTGATGTAGCCTTCAGCACACACTGGCGAATAACACTTACAATGAGAGGCGTTGTTAGGCTGCCAAAAAACTAGAGTCTCCTGAAATCTCAACACATATTTTTTTTCCGACCTTAATGATACTTTCAAGTAATGAGCAGTACAAGAATCAAACTTGGATGCCCAAGTTTCGTTCTCCTAGGTTGATGCATTCGTTTGCAGTAACAGTTTGAATTTCTAGGTTTCACTCTGTTTTCTCCTATATTGACAGATGCAGCTAGAACTCTAAATCAAACACGGTTTGTGCTAGCTTCTCGAAACTTGACACAATAAAGTTGTTCTACGTTCTATCTCTAAGGTTTGTTTCCTCTTGATGTAGCATAAAGCAGGGACTGGCGAATAACACTTATATTGAAAGGGGTTGCCAAACTTTCAAAAAACTAGAGTCTCCTGAAATCTCAACATATATTTTTTCATCCAATCTTCATGATACATTCAAGTAATGATCAGTACACCATTCCCACTTGGATGCCCAAGTTTTGTTCTTCTAGGTTGAAGCATTCGTTTGCAGGAACATTTTGAATTTTTAGGTTTCACTCTGTTTTCTCCTATATTGACAAATGTAGTTCAAACTCTAAATCAAACACGGTTTGGATTAGCTTCTTGAAACTTGACACAATAAAGTAGTTCTACATTCTATCCCTAAGGTTTGTTTCCTCTTGATGTAGCCTTCAGCACAGACTGGCGAATAACACTTACAATGAAAGGCGTTGTTAGGCTGCCAAAAAACAAGAGTCTCCTGAAATCTCAACACATATTTTTTTCCGACCTTAATGATACTTTCAAGTAATGAGCAGTACACCAATCAAACTTGGATGCCCAAGTTTCGTTCTCCTAGGTTGATGCATTCGTTTGCAGTAACAGTTTGAATTTCTAGGTTTCACTCTGTTTTCTCCTATATTGACAGATGCAGCTAGAACTCTAAATCAAACACGGTTTGTGCTAGCTTCTTGAAACTTGACACAATAAAGTAGTTCTACGTTCTATCTCTAAGGTTTGTTTCCTCTTGATGTAGCCTAAAGCAGGGACAGGCGAATAACACTTATATTGAAAGGGGTTGCCAAACTTTCAAAAAACTAGAGTCTCCTGAAATCTCAACATATATTTTTTCATCCAATCTTCATGATACATTCAAGTAATGATCAGTACACCATTCCCACTTGGATGCCCAAGTTTTGTTCTTCTAGGTTGAAGCATTCGTTTGCAGGAACAGTTTGAATTTTTAGGTTTCACTCTGTTTTCTCCTATATTGACAGATGAGGTTAGAACTTTAAATCAAACACGGTTTGTGCTAGCTACTTGAAACATGACACAATAAAGTAGTTCTACGTTCTATCTCTAAGGTTTGTTTCCTCTTGATGTAGCCTTCAGCACAGACTGGCGAATAACACTTACAATGAGAGTCCTTGTTAGGCTGCCAAAAAACTAGAGTCTCCTGAAATCTCAACACATATTTTTTTCCGACCTTAATGATACTTTCAAGTAATGAGCAGTACACCAATCAAACTTGGATGCCCAAGTTTCGTTCTCCTAGGTTGATGCATTCGTTTGCAGTAACAGTTTGAATTTCTAGGTTTCACTCTGTTTTCTCCTATATTGACAGATGCATCTAGAACTCTAAATCAAACACGGTTTGTGCTAGCTTCTCGAAACTTGACACAATAAAGTTGTTCTACGTTCTATCTCTAAGGTTTGTTTCCTCTTGATGTAGCCTAAAGCAGGGACTGGCGAATAACACTTATATTGAAAGGGGTTGCCAAACTTTCAAAAAACTAGAGTCTCCTGAAATCTCAACATATATTTTTTCATCCAATCTTCATGATACATTCAAGTAATGATCAGTACACCATTCCCACTAGGATGCCCAAGTTTTGTTCTTCTAGGTTGAAGCATTCGTTTGCAGGAACAGTTTGAATTTTTAGGTTTCACTCTGTTTTCTCCTATATTGACAGATGAGGTTAGAACTTTAAATCAAACACGGTTTGTGCTAGCTACTTGAAACATGACACAATAAAGTAGTTCTACGTTCTATCTCTAAGGTTTGTTTCCTCGTGATGTAGCCTTCAGCACAGACTGGCGAATAACACTTACAATGAGAGTCCTTATTAGGCTGCCAAAAAACTAGAGTCTCCGGAAATCTCAACACATATTTTTTTTCCGACATTAATGATACTTTCAAGTAATGAGCAGTACACCAATCAAACTTGGATGCCCAAGTTTCGTTCTCCTAGGTTGATGCATTCGTTTGCAGTAACAGTTTGAATTTCTAGGTTTCACTCTGTTTTCTCCTATATTGACAGATGCAGCTAGAACTCTAAATCAAACACGGTTTGTGCTAGGTTCTCGAAACTTGACACAATAAAGTAGTTCTACGTTCTATATCTAAGGTTTGTTTCCTCTTGATGCAGCCTGAAGCAGGGACTGGCGAATAACACTTATATTGAAAGGGGTTGCCAAACTTTCAAAAAACTAGAGTCTCCTGAAATCTCAACATATATTTTTTCATCCAATCTTCATGATACATTCAAGTAATGATCAGTACACCATTCCCACTTGGATGCCCAAGTTTTGTTCTTCTAGGTTGAAGCATTCGTTTGCAGGAACAGTTTGAATTTTTAGGTTTCACTCTGTTTTCTCCTATATTGACAAATGTAGTTCAAACTCTAAATCAAACACGGTTTGGGCTAGCTTCTTGAAACTTGACACAATAAAGTAGTTCTACATTCTATCCCTAAGGTTTGTTTCCTCTTGATGTAGCCTTCAGCACAGACTGGCGAATAACACTTACAATGAAAGGCGTTGTTAGGCTGCCAAAAAACAAGAGTCTCCTGAAATCTCAACACATATTTTTTTCCGACCTTAATGATACTTTCAAGTAATGAGCAGTACACCAATCAAACTTGGATGCCCAAGTTTCGTTCTCCTAGGTTGATGCATTCGTTTGCAGTAACAGTTTGAATTTCTAGGTTTCACTCTGTTTTCTCCTATATTGACAGATGCAGCTAGAACTCTAAATCAAACACGGTTTGTGCTAGCTTCTCGAAACTTGACACAATAAAGTAGTTCTATGTTCTATATCTAAGGTTTGTTTCCTCTTGATGTAGCCTGAAGCAGGGACTGGCGAATAACACTTATATTGAAAGGGGTTGCCAAACTTTCAAAAAACTAGAGTCTCCTGAAATCTCAACATATATTTTTTCATCCAATCTTCATGATACATTCAAGTAATGATCAGTACAGCATTCCCACTTGGATGCCCAAGTTTTGTTCTTCTAGGTTGAAGCATTCGTTTGCAGGAACAGTTTGAATTTTTAGGTTTCACTCTGTTTTCTCCTATATTGACAGATGCAGTTAGAACTTTAAATCAAACACGGTTTGTGCTAGCTACTTGAAACATGACACAATAAAGTAGTTCTACGTTCTATCCCTAAGGTTTGTTTCCTCTTGATGTAGCCTTAAGCAGAGACTGGCGAATAACACATTCAATGAAAGGCGTTGTTAGGCTGCCAAAAAACTACAGTCTCCTGAAATCTCATCATATATTTTTTCTTCCGACCTTCATGATACTTTCAAGTAATGAGCAGTGCACCAATCAAACTTGGATGCCCAAGTTTCGTTCTCCTAGGTTGAAGCATTCGTTTGTAGGAACAGTTTGAATTTTTAGGTTTCACACTGTTTTGTCCTATATTGACAGATGCAGTTCGAACTCTAAATCAAACACGGTTTGTGCTTGCTTCTTGAAACTTGATAAAATATTGTAGTTCTACGTTCTATCCATAAGGTTTGTTTCCTCTTGATGTAGCCTAATGCAGGGACTGGCGAATAACACTTTTATTGAAAGGGGTTGCCAAACTTCTAAAAACTAGAGTCTTCTGAAATCTCAACATATATTTTTTCATCCAATCTTCATGATACTTTCAAGTAATGATCAGTACACCAATCCCACTTGGATGCTCAAGTTTCATTCTCCTACGTTGAAGCATTCGTTTGCAGGAACAGTTTGAATTTTTAGGTTTCACTCTGTTTTCTCCTATATTGACAGATGCAGTTAGAACTTTAAATCAAACACGGTTTGTGCTAGCTACTTGAAACATGACACAATAAAGTAGTTCTACATTCTATCCCTAAGGTTTGTTTCCTCTTGATGTAGCCTTCAGCACACACTGGCGAATAACACTTACAATGAGAGGCGTTGTTAGGCTGCCAAAAAACTAGAGTCTCCTGAAATCTCAACACATATTTTTTTTCCGACCTTAATGATACTTTCAAGTAATGAGCAGTACAAGAATCAAACTTGGATGCCCAAGTTTCGTTCTCCTAGGTTGATGCATTCGTTTGCAGTAACAGTTTGAATTTCTAGGTTTCACTCTGTTTTCTCCTATATTGACAGATGCAGCTAGAACTCTAAATCAAACACGGTTTGTGCTAGCTTCTCGAAACTTGACACAATAAAGTTGTTCTACGTTCTATCTCTAAGGTTTGTTTCCTCTTGATGTAGCATAAAGCAGGGACTGGCGAATAACACTTATATTGAAAGGGGTTGCCAAACTTTCAAAAAACTAGAGTCTCCTGAAATCTCAACATATATTTTTTCATCCAATCTTCATGATACATTCAAGTAATGATCAGTACACCATTCCCACTTGGATGCCCAAGTTTTGTTCTTCTAGGTTGAAGCATTCGTTTGCAGGAACATTTTGAATTTTTAGGTTTCACTCTGTTTTCTCCTATATTGACAAATGTAGTTCAAACTCTAAATCAAACACGGTTTGGATTAGCTTCTTGAAACTTGACACAATAAAGTAGTTCTACATTCTATCCCTAAGGTTTGTTTCCTCTTGATGTAGCCTTCAGCACAGACTGGCGAATAACACTTACAATGAAAGGCGTTGTTAGGCTGCCAAAAAACAAGAGTCTCCTGAAATCTCAACACATATTTTTTTCCGACCTTAATGATACTTTCAAGTAATGAGCAGTACACCAATCAAACTTGGATGCCCAAGTTTCGTTCTCCTAGGTTGATGCATTCGTTTGCAGTAACAGTTTGAATTTCTAGGTTTCACTCTGTTTTCTCCTATATTGACAGATGCAGCTAGAACTCTAAATCAAACACGGTTTGTGCTAGCTTCTTGAAACTTGACACAATAAAGTAGTTCTACGTTCTATCTCTAAGGTTTGTTTCCTCTTGATGTAGCCTAAAGCAGGGACAGGCGAATAACACTTATATTGAAAGGGGTTGCCAAACTTTCAAAAAACTAGAGTCTCCTGAAATCTCAACATATATTTTTTCATCCAATCTTCATGATACATTCAAGTAATGATCAGTACACCATTCCCACTTGGATGCCCAAGTTTTGTTCTTCTAGGTTGAAGCATTCGTTTGCAGGAACAGTTTGAATTTTTAGGTTTCACTCTGTTTTCTCCTATATTGACAGATGAGGTTAGAACTTTAAATCAAACACGGTTTGTGCTAGCTACTTGAAACATGACACAATAAAGTAGTTCTACGTTCTATCTCTAAGGTTTGTTTCCTCTTGATGTAGCCTTCAGCACAGACTGGCGAATAACACTTACAATGAGAGTCCTTGTTAGGCTGCCAAAAAACTAGAGTCTCCTGAAATCTCAACACATATTTTTTTCCGACCTTAATGATACTTTCAAGTAATGAGCAGTACACCAATCAAACTTGGATGCCCAAGTTTCGTTCTCCTAGGTTGATGCATTCGTTTGCAGTAACAGTTTGAATTTCTAGGTTTCACTCTGTTTTCTCCTATATTGACAGATGCATCTAGAACTCTAAATCAAACACGGTTTGTGCTAGCTTCTCGAAACTTGACACAATAAAGTTGTTCTACGTTCTATCTCTAAGGTTTGTTTCCTCTTGATGTAGCCTAAAGCAGGGACTGGCGAATAACACTTATATTGAAAGGGGTTGCCAAACTTTCAAAAAACTAGAGTCTCCTGAAATCTCAACATATATTTTTTCATCCAATCTTCATGATACATTCAAGTAATGATCAGTACACCATTCCCACTAGGATGCCCAAGTTTTGTTCTTCTAGGTTGAAGCATTCGTTTGCAGGAACAGTTTGAATTTTTAGGTTTCACTCTGTTTTCTCCTATATTGACAGATGAGGTTAGAACTTTAAATCAAACACGGTTTGTGCTAGCTACTTGAAACATGACACAATAAAGTAGTTCTACGTTCTATCTCTAAGGTTTGTTTCCTCGTGATGTAGCCTTCAGCACAGACTGGCGAATAACACTTACAATGAGAGTCCTTATTAGGCTGCCAAAAAACTAGAGTCTCCGGAAATCTCAACACATATTTTTTTTCCGACATTAATGATACTTTCAAGTAATGAGCAGTACACCAATCAAACTTGGATGCCCAAGTTTCGTTCTCCTAGGTTGATGCATTCGTTTGCAGTAACAGTTTGAATTTCTAGGTTTCACTCTGTTTTCTCCTATATTGACAGATGCAGCTAGAACTCTAAATCAAACACGGTTTGTGCTAGGTTCTCGAAACTTGACACAATAAAGTAGTTCTACGTTCTATATCTAAGGTTTGTTTCCTCTTGATGCAGCCTGAAGCAGGGACTGGCGAATAACACTTATATTGAAAGGGGTTGCCAAACTTTCAAAAAACTAGAGTCTCCTGAAATCTCAACATATATTTTTTCATCCAATCTTCATGATACATTCAAGTAATGATCAGTACACCATTCCCACTTGGATGCCCAAGTTTTGTTCTTCTAGGTTGAAGCATTCGTTTGCAGGAAGAGATTGAATTTTTAGGTTTCACTCTGTTTTCTCCTATATTGACAAATGTAGTTCAAACTCTAAATCAAACACGGTTTGGGCTAGCTTCTTGAATCTTGACACAATAAAGTAGTTCTACATTCTATCACTAAGGTTTGTTTCCTCTTGATGTAGCCTTCAGCACAGACTGGCGAATAACACTTACAATGAAAGGCGTTGTTAGGCTGCCAAAAAACAAGTGTCTCCTGAAATCTCAACACATATTTTTTTCCGACCTTAATGATACCTTCAAGTAATGAGCAGTACACCAATCAAACTTGGATGCCCAAGTTTCGTTCTCCTAGGTTGATGCATTCGTTTGCAGTAACAGTTTGAATTTCTAGGTTTCACTCTGTTTTCTCCTATATTGACAGATGCAGCTAGAACTCTAAATCAAACACGGTTTGTGCTAGCTTCTTGAAACTTGACACAATAAAGTAGTTCTACGTTCTATCTCTAAGGTTTGTTTCCTCTTGATGTAGCCTAAAGCAGGGACTGGCGAATAACACTTATATTGAAAGGGGTTGCCAAACTTTCAAAAAACTAGAGTCTCCTGAAATCTCAACATATATTTTTTCATCCAATCTTCATGATACATTCAAGTAATGATCAGTACACCATTCCCACTTGGATGCCCAAGTTTTGTTCTTCTAGGTTGAAGCATTCGTTTGCAGGAACAGTTTGAATTTTTAGGTTTCACTCTGTTTTCTCCTATATTGACAGATGAGTTTAGAACTTTAAATCAAACACGGTTTGTGCTAGCTACTTGAAACATGACACAATAAAGTAGTTCTACGTTCTATCTCTAAGGTTTGTTTCCTCTTGATGTAGCCTTCAGCACAGACTGGCGAATAACACTTACAATGAGAGTCCTTATTAGGCTGCCAAAAAACTAGAGTCTCCTGAAATCTCAACACATATTTTTTTCTGACATTAAAGATACTTTCAAGTAATGAGCAGTACACCAATCAAACTTGGATGCCCAAGTTTCGTTCTCCTAGGTTGATGCATTCGTTTGCAGTAACAGTTTGAATTTCTAGGTTTCACTCTGTTTTCTCCTATATTGACAGATGCAGCTAGAACTCTAAATCAAACACGGTTTGTGCTAGGTTCTCGAAACTTGACACAATAAAGTAGTTCTACGTTCTATATCTAAGGTTTGTTTCCTCTTGATGCAGCCTGAAGCAGGGAGTGGCGAATAACACTTATATTGAAAGGGGTTGCCAAACTTTCAAAAAACTAGAGTCTCCTGAAATCTCAACATATATTTTTTCATCCAATCTTCATGATACATTCAAGTAATGATCAGTACACCATTCCCACTTGGATGCCCAAGTTTTGTTCTTCTAGGTTGAAGCATTCGTTTGCAGGAACAGTTTGAATTTTTAGGTTTCACTCTGTTTTCTCCTATATTGACAAATGTAGTTCAAACTCTAAATCAAACACGGTTTGGGCTAGCTTGTTGAAGCTTGACACAATAAAGTAGTTCTACATTCTATCACTAAGGTTTGTTTCCTCTTGATGTAGCCTTCAGCACAGACTGGCGAATAACACTTACAATGAAAGGCGTTGTTAGGCTGCCAAAAAACAAGTGTCTCCTGAAATCTCAACACATATTTTTTTCCGACCTTAATGATACTTTCAAGTAATGAGCAGTACACCAATCAAACTTGGATGCCCAAGTTTCGTTCTCCTAGGTTGATGCATTCGTTTGCAGTAACAGTTTGAATTTCTAGGTTTCACTCTGTTTTCTCCTATATTGACAGATGCAGCTAGAACTCTAAATCAAACACGGTTTGTGCTAGCTTCTTGAAATTGACACAATAAAGTAGTTCTACGTTCTATCTCTAAGGTTTGTTTCCTCTTGATGTAGCCTAAAGCAGGGACTGGCGAATAAGACTTATATTGAAAGGGGTTGCCAAACTTTCAAAAAACTAGAGTCTCCTGAAATCTCAACATATATTTTTTCATCCAATCTTCATGATACATTCAAGTAATGATCAGTACACCATTCCCACTTGGATGCCCAAGTTTTGTTCTTCTAGGTTGAAGCATTCGTTTGCAGGAACAGTTTGAATTTTTAGGTTTCACTCTGTTTTCTCCTATATTGACAGATTAGTTTAGAACTTTAAATCAAACAAGGTTTGTGCTAGCTACTTGAAACATGACACAATAAAGTAGTTCTACGTTCTATCTCTAAGGTTTGTTTCCTCTTGATGTAGCCTTCAGCACAGACTGGCGAATAACACTTACAATGAGAGTCCTTGTTAGGCTGCCAAAAAACTAGAGTCTCCTGAAATCTCAACACATATTTTTTTCCGACCTTAATGATACTTTCAAGTAATGAGCAGTACACCAATCAAACTTGGATGCCCAAGTTTCGTTCTCCTAGGTTGATGCATTCGTTGGCAGTAACAGTTTGAATTTCTAGGTTTCACTCTGTTTTCTCCTATATTGACAGATGCAGCTAGAACTCTAAATCAAACACGGTTTGTGCTAGCTTCTTGAAACTTGACACAATAAAGTAGTTCTACGTTCTATCTCTAAGGTTTGTTTCCTCTTGATGTAGCCTAAAGCAGGGACTGGCGAATAACACTTATATTGAAAGGGGTTGCCAAACTTTCAAAAAACTAGAGTCTCCTGAAATCTCAACATATATTTTTTCATCCAATCTTCATGATACATTCAAGTAATGATCAGTACACCATTCCCACTTGGATGCCCAAGTTTTGTTCTTCTAGGTTGAAGCATTCGTTTGCAGGAACAGTTTGAATTTTTAGGTTTCACTCTGTTTTCTCCTATATTGACAGATGAGTTTAGAACTTTAAATCAAACACGGTTTGTGCTAGCTACTTGAAACATGACACAATAAAGTAGTTCTACGTTCTATCTCTAAGGTTTGTTTCCTCTTGATGTAGCCTTCAGCACAGACTGGCGAATAACACTTACAATGAGAGTCCTTATTAGGCTGCCAAAAAACTAGAGTCTCCTGAAATCTCAACACATATTTTTTTCTGACATTAAAGATACTTTCAAGTAATGAGCAGTACACCAATCAAACTTGGATGCCCAAGTTTCGTTCTCCTAGGTTGATGCATTCGTTTGCAGTAACAGTTTGAATTTCTAGGTTTCACTCTGTTTTCTCCTATATTGACAGATGCAGCTAGAACTCTAAATCAAACACGGTTTGTGCTAGGTTCTCGAAACTTGACACAATAAAGTAGTTCTACGTTCTATATCTAAGGTTTGTTTCCTCTTGATGCAGCCTGAAGCAGGGAGTGGCGAATAACACTTATATTGAAAGGGGTTGCCAAACTTTCAAAAAACTAGAGTCTCCTGAAATCTCAACATATATTTTTTCATCCAATCTTCATGATACATTCAAGTAATGATCAGTACACCATTCCCACTTGGATGCCCAAGTTTTGTTCTTCTAGGTTGAAGCATTCGTTTGCAGGAACAGTTTGAATTTTTAGGTTTCACTCTGTTTTCTCCTATATTGACAAATGTAGTTCAAACTCTAAATCAAACACGGTTTGGGCTAGCTTGTTGAAGCTTGACACAATAAAGTAGTTCTACATTCTATCACTAAGGTTTGTTTCCTCTTGATGTAGCCTTCAGCACAGACTGGCGAATAACACTTACAATGAAAGGCGTTGTTAGGCTGCCAAAAAACAAGTGTCTCCTGAAATCTCAACACATATTTTTTTCCGACCTTAATGATACTTTCAAGTAATGAGCAGTACACCAATCAAACTTGGATGCCCAAGTTTCGTTCTCCTAGGTTGATGCATTCGTTTGCAGTAACAGTTTGAATTTCTAGGTTTCACTCTGTTTTCTCCTATATTGACAGATGCAGCTAGAACTCTAAATCAAACACGGTTTGTGCTAGCTTCTTGAAATTGACACAATAAAGTAGTTCTACGTTCTATCTCTAAGGTTTGTTTCCTCTTGATGTAGCCTAAAGCAGGGACTGGCGAATAAGACTTATATTGAAAGGGGTTGCCAAACTTTCAAAAAACTAGAGTCTCCTGAAATCTCAACATATATTTTTTCATCCAATCTTCATGATACATTCAAGTAATGATCAGTACACCATTCCCACTTGGATGCCCAAGTTTTGTTCTTCTAGGTTGAAGCATTCGTTTGCAGGAACAGTTTGAATTTTTAGGTTTCACTCTGTTTTCTCCTATATTGACAGATTAGTTTAGAACTTTAAATCAAACAAGGTTTGTGCTAGCTACTTGAAACATGACACAATAAAGTAGTTCTACGTTCTATCTCTAAGGTTTGTTTCCTCTTGATGTAGCCTTCAGCACAGACTGGCGAATAACACTTACAATGAGAGTCCTTGTTAGGCTGCCAAAAAACTAGAGTCTCCTGAAATCTCAACACATATTTTTTTCCGACCTTAATGATACTTTCAAGTAATGAGCAGTACACCAATCAAACTTGGATGCCCAAGTTTCGTTCTCCTAGGTTGATGCATTCGTTGGCAGTAACAGTTTGAATTTCTAGGTTTCACTCTGTTTTCTCCTATATTGACAGATGCAGCTAGAACTCTGAATCAAACACGGTTTGTGCTAGGTTCTCGAAACTTGACACAATAAAGTAGTTCTACGTTCAATATCTAATGTTTGTTTCCTCTTGATGCAGCCTGAAGCAGGGACTGGCGAATAACACTTATATTGAAAGGGGTTGCCAAACTTTCAAAAAACTAGAGTCTCCTGAAATCTCAACATATATTTTTTCATCCAATCTTCATGATACATTCAAGTAATGATCAGTACACCATTCCCACTTGGATGCCCAAGTTTTGTTCTTCTAGGTTGAAGCATTCGTTTGCAGGAACAGTTTGAATTTTTAGGTTTCACTCTGTTTTCTCCTATATTGACAAATGTAGTTCAAACTCTAAATCAAACACGGTTTGGGCTAGCTTCTTGAAACTTGACACAATAAAGTAGTTCTACATTCTATCCCTAAGGTTTGTTTCCTCTTGATGTAGCCTTCAGCACAGACTGGCGAATAACACTTACAATGAAAGGCGTTGTTAGGCTGCCAAAAAACAAGAGTCTCCTGAAATCTCAACACATATTTTTTTTCGACCTTAATGATACTTTCAAGTAATGAGCAGTACACCAATCAAACTTGGATGCCCAAGTTTCGTTCTCCTAGGTTGATGCATTCGTTTGCAGTAACAGTTTGAATTTCTAGGTTTCACTCTGTTTTCTCCTATATTGACAGATGCAGCTAGAACTCTAAATCAAACACGGTTTGTGCTAGCTTCTCGAAACTTGACACAATAAAGTAGTTCTATGTTCTATATCTAAGGTTTGTTTCCTCTTGATGTAGCCTGAAGCAGGGACTGGCGAATAACACTTATATTGAAAGGGGTTGCCAAACTTTCAAAAAACTAGAGTCTCCTGAAATCTCAACATATATTTTTTCATCCAATCTTCATGATACATTCAAGTAATGATCAGTACAGCATTCCCACTTGGATGCCCAAGTTTTGTTCTTCTAGGTTGAAGCATTCGTTTGCAGGAACAGTTTGAATTTTTAGGTTTCACTCTGTTTTCTCCTATATTGACAGATGCAGTTAGAACTTTAAATCAAACACGGTTTGTGCTAGCTACTTGAAACATGACACAATAAAGTAGTTCTACGTTCTATCCCTAAGGTTTGTTTCCTCTTGATGTAGCCTTAAGCAGAGACTGGCGAATAACACATTCAATGAAAGGCGTTGTTAGGCTGCCAAAAAACTACAGTCTCCTGAAATCTCATCATATATTTTTTCTTCCGACCTTCATGATACTTTCAAGTAATGAGCAGTGCACCAATCAAACTTGGATGCCCAAGTTTCGTTCTCCTAGGTTGAAGCATTCGTTTGTAGGAACAGTTTGAATTTTTAGGTTTCACACTGTTTTGTCCTATATTGACAGATGCAGTTCGAACTCTAAATCAAACACGGTTTGTGCTTGCTTCTTGAAACTTGATAAAATATTGTAGTTCTACGTTCTATCCATAAGGTTTGTTTCCTCTTGATGTAGCCTAATGCAGGGACTGGCGAATAACACTTTTATTGAAAGGGGTTGCCAAACTTCTAAAAACTAGAGTCTTCTGAAATCTCAACATATATTTTTTCATCCAATCTTCATGATACTTTCAAGTAATGATCAGTACACCAATCCCACTTGGATGCTCAAGTTTCATTCTCCTACGTTGAAGCATTCGTTTGCAGGAACAGTTTGAATTTTTAGGTTTCACTCTGTTTTCTCCTATATTGACAGATGCAGTTAGAACTTTAAATCAAACACGGTTTGTGCTAGCTACTTGAAACATGACACAATAAAGTAGTTCTACATTCTATCCCTAAGGTTTGTTTCCTCTTGATGTAGCCTTCAGCACAGACTGGCGAATAACACTTACAATGAGAGGCGTTGTTAGGCTGCCAAAAAACTAGAGTCTCCTGAAATCTCAACACATATTTTTTTTCCGACCTTAATGATACTTTCAAGTAATGAGCAGTACAAGAATCAAACTTGGATGCCCAAGTTTCGTTCTCCTAGGTTGATGCATTCGTTTGCAGTAACAGTTTGAATTTCTAGGTTTCACTCTGTTTTCTCCTATATTGACAGATGCAGCTAGAACTCTAAATCAAACACGGTTTGTGCTAGCTTCTCGAAACTTGACACAATAAAGTTGTTCTACGTTCTATCTCTAAGGTTTGTTTCCTCTTGATGTAGCCTAAAGCAGGGACTGGCGAATAACACTTATATTGAAAGGGGTTGCCAAACTTTCAAAAAACTAGAGTCTCCTGAAATCTCAACATATATTTTTTCATCCAATCTTCATGATACATTCAAGTAATGATCAGTACACCATTCCCACTTGGATGCCCAAGTTTTGTTCTTCTAGGTTGAAGCATTCGTTTGCAGGAACATTTTGAATTTTTAGGTTTCACTCTGTTTTCTCCTATATTGACAAATGTAGTTCAAACTCTAAATCAAACACGGTTTGGGCTAGCTTCTTGAAACTTGACACAATAAAGTAGTTCTACATTCTATCCCTAAGGTTTGTTTCCTCTTGATGTAGCCTTCAGCACAGACTGGCGAATAACACTTACAATGAAAGGCGTTGTTAGGCTGCCAAAAAACAAGAGTCTCCTGAAATCTCAACACATATTTTTTTCCGACCTTAATGATACTTTCAAGTAATGAGCAGTACACCAATCAAACTTGGATGCCCAAGTTTCGTTCTCCTAGGTTGATGCATTCGTTTGCAGTAACAGTTTGAATTTCTAGGTTTCACTCTGTTTTCTCCTATATTGACAGATGCAGCTAGAACTCTAAATCAAACACGGTTTGTGCTAGCTTCTTGAAACTTGACACAATAAAGTAGTTCTACGTTCTATCTCTAAGGTTTGTTTCCTCTTGATGTAGCCTAAAGCAGGGACAGGCGAATAACACTTATATTGAAAGGGGTTGCCAAACTTTCAAAAAACTAGAGTCTCCTGAAATCTCAACATATATTTTTTCATCCAATCTTCATGATACATTCAAGTAATGATCAGTACACCATTCCCACTTGGATGCCCAAGTTTTGTTCTTCTAGGTTGAAGCATTCGTTTGCAGGAACAGTTTGAATTTTTAGGTTTCACTCTGTTTTCTCCTATATTGACAGATGAGTTTAGAACTTTAAATCAAACACGGTTTGTGCTAGCTACTTGAAACATGACACAATAAAGTAGTTCTACGTTCTATCTCTAAGGTTTGTTTCCTCTTGATGTAGCCTTCAGCACAGACTGGCGAATAACACTTACAATGAGAGTCCTTGTTAGGCTGCCAAAAAACTAGAGTCTCCTGAAATCTCAACACATATTTTTTTCCGACCTTAATGATACTTTCAAGTAATGAGCAGTACACCAATCAAACTTGGATGCCCAAGTTTCGTTCTCCTAGGTTGATGCATTCGTTTGCAGTAACAGTTTGAATTTCTAGGTTTCACTCTGTTTTCTCCTATATTGACAGATGCAGCTAGAACTCTAAATCAAACACGGTTTGTGCTAGCTTCTCGAAACTTGACACAATAAAGTAGTTCTACGTTCTATCTCTACGGTTTGTTTCCTCTTGATGTAGCCTAAAGCAGGGACTGGCGAATAACACTTATATTGAAAGGGGTTGCCAAACTTTCAAAAAACTAGAGTCTCCTGAAATCTCAACATATATTTTTTCATCCAATCTTCATGATACATTCAAGTAATGATCAGTACACCATTCCCACTTGGATGCCCAAGTTTTGTTCTTCTAGGTTGAAGCATTCGTTTGCAGGAACAGTTTGAATTTTTAGGTTTCACTCTGTTTTCTCCTATATTGACAAATGTAGTTCAAAATCTAAATCAAACACGGTTTGGGCTAGCTTCTTGAAACTTGACACAATAAAGTAGTTCTACATTCTATCCCTAAGGTTTATTTCCTCTTGATGTAGCCTTCAGCACAGACTGGCGAATAACACTTACAATGAAAGGCGTTGTTAGGCTGCCAAAAAACAAGAGTCTCCTGAAATCTCAACACATATTTTTTTCCGACCTTAATGATACTTTCAAGTAATGAGCAGTACACCAATCAAACTTGGATGCCCAAGTTTCGTTCTCCTAGGTTGATGCATTCGTTTGCAGTAACAGTTTGAATTTCTAGGTTTCACTCTGTTTTCTCCTATATTGACAGATGCAGCTAGAACTCTAAATCAAACACGGTTTGTGCTAGCTTCTCGAAACTTGACACAATAAAGTTGTTCTACGTTCTATCTCTAAGGTTTGTTTCCTCTTGAAGTAGCCTAAAGCAGGGACTGGCGAATAACACATATTGAAAGGGGTTGCCAAACTTTCAAAAAACTAGAGTCTCCTGAAATCTCAACATATATTTTTTCATCCAATCTTCATGATACATTCAAGTAATGATCAGTACACCATTCCCACTTGGATGCCCAAGTTTTGTTCTTCTAGGTTGAAGCATTCGTTTGCAGGAACAGTTTGAATTTTTAGGTTTCACTCTGTTTTCTCCTATATTGACAGATGGGGTTAGAACTTTAAATCAAACACGGTGTGTGCTAGCTACTTGAAACATGACACAATAAAGTAGTTCTACGTTCTATCTCTAAGGTTTGTTTCCTCTTGATGTAGCCTTCAGCACAGACTGGCGAATAACACTTACAATGAGAGTCCTTGTTAGGCTGCCAAAAAACTAGAGTCTCCTGAAATCTCAACACATATTTTTTTCCGACCTTAATGATACTTTCAAGTAATGAGCAGTACACCAATCAAACTTGGATGCCCAAGTTTCGTTCTCCTAGGTTGATGCATTCGTTTGCAGTAACAGTTTGAATTTCTAGGTTTCACTCTGTTTTCTCCTATATTGACAGATGCAGCTACAACTCTAAATCAAACACGGTTTGTGCTAGGTTCTCGAAACTTGACACAATAAAGTAGTTCTATGTTCTATATCTAAGGTTTGTTTCCTCTTGATGTAGCCTGAAGCAGGGACTGGCGAATAACACTTATATTGAAAGGGGTTGCCAAACTTTGAAAAAACTAGAGTCTCCTGAAATCTCAACATATATTTTTTCATCCAATCTTCATGATACATTCAAGTAATGATCAGTACAGCATTCCCACTTGGATGCCCAAGTTTTGTTCTTCTAGGTTGAAGCATTCGTTTGCAGGAACAGTTTGAATTTTTAGGTTTCACTCTGTTTTCTCCTATATTGACAGATGCAGTTAGAACTTTAAATCAAACACGGTTTGTGCTAGCTACTTGAAACATGACACAATAAAGTAGTTCTACGTTCTATCCCTAAGGTTTGTTTCCTCTTGATGTAGCCTTAAGCAGAGACTGGCGAATAACACATTCAATGAAAGGCGTTGTTATGCTGCCAAAAAACTACAGTCTCCTGAAATCTCATCATATATTTTTTCTTCCGACCTTCATGATACTTTCAAGTAATGAGCAGTGCACCAATCAAACTTGGATGCCCAAGTTTCGTTCTCCTAGGTTGAAGCATTCGTTTGTAGGAACAGTTTGAATTTTTAGGTTTCACACTGTTTTGTCCTATATTGACAGATGCAGTTCGAACTCTAAATCAAACACGGTTTGTGCTTGCTTCTTGAAACTTGATAAAATATTGTAGTTCTACGTTCTATCCATAAGGTTTGTTTCCTCTTGATGTAGCCTAATGCAGGGACTGGCGAATAACACTTTTATTGAAAGGGGTTGCCAAACTTCTAAAAACTAGAGTCTTCTGAAATCTCAACATATATTTTTTCATCCAATCTTCATGATACTTTCAAGTAATGATCAGTACACCAATCCCACTTGGATGCTCAAGTTTCATTCTCCTACGTTGAAGCATTCGTTTGCAGGAACAGTTTGAATTTTTAGGTTTCACTCTGTTTTCTCCTATATTGACAGATGAGGTTAGAACTTTAAATCAAACACGGTTTGTGCTAGCTACTTGAAACATGACACAATAAAGTAGTTCTACGTTCTATCTCTAAGGTTTGTTTCCTCGTGATGTAGCCTTCAGCACAGACTGGCGAATAACACTTACAATGAGAGTCCTTATTAGGCTGCCAAAAAACTAGAGTCTCCGGAAATCTCAACACATATTTTTTTTCCGACATTAATGATACTTTCAAGTAATGAGCAGTACACCAATCAAACTTGGATGCCCAAGTTTCGTTCTCCTAGGTTGATGCATTCGTTTGCAGTAACAGTTTGAATTTCTAGGTTTCACTCTGTTTTCTCCTATATTGACAGATGCAGCTAGAACTCTAAATCAAACACGGTTTGTGCTAGGTTCTCGAAACTTGACACAATAAAGTAGTTCTACGTTCTATATCTAAGGTTTGTTTCCTCTTGATGCAGCCTGAAGCAGGGAGTGGCGAATAACACTTATATTGAAAGGGGTTGCCAAACTTTCAAAAAACTAGAGTCTCCTGAAATCTCAACATATATTTTTTCATCCAATCTTCATGATACATTCAAGTAATGATCAGTACACCATTCCCACTTGGATGCCCAAGTTTTGTTCTTCTAGGTTGAAGCATTCGTTTGCAGGAACAGTTTGAATTTTTAGGTTTCACTCTGTTTTCTCCTATATTGACAGATTAGTTTAGAACTTTGAATCAAACAAGGTTTGTGCTAGCTACTTGAAACATGACACAATAAAGTAGTTCTACGTTATATCTCTAAGGTTTGTTTCCTCTTGATGTAGCCTTCAGCACAGACTGGCGAATAACACTTACAATGAGAGTCCTTGTTAGGCTGCCAAAAAACTAGAGTCTCCTGAAATCTCAACACATATTTTTTTCCGACCTTAATGATACTTTCAAGTAATGAGCAGTACACCAATCAAACTTGGATGCCCAAGTTTCGTTCTCCTAGGTTGATGCATTCGTTGGCAGTAACAGTTTGAATTTCTAGGTTTCACTCTGTTTTCTCCTATATTGACAGATGCAGCTAGAACTCTGAATCAAACACGGTTTGTGCTAGGTTCTCGAAACTTGACACAATAAAGTAGTTCTACGTTCAATATCTAATGTTTGTTTCCTCTTGATGCAGCCTGAAGCAGGGACTGGCGAATAACACTTATATTGAAAGGGGTTGCCAAACTTTCAAAAAACTAGAGTCTCCTGAAATCTCAACATATATTTTTTCATCCAATCTTCATGATACATTCAAGTAATGATCAGTACACCAACCCACTTGGATGCCCAAGTTTTGTTCTTCTAGGTTGAAGCATTCGTTTGCAGGAACAGTTTGAATTTTTAGGTTTCACTCTGTTTTCTCCTATATTGACAGATGAGTTTAGAACTTTAAATCAAACACGGTTTGTGCGAGCTACTTGAAACATGATACAATAAAGTAGTTCTACGTTCTATCTCTAAGGTATGTTTCCTCGTGATGTAGCCTTCAGCACAGACTGGCGAATAACACTTACAATGAGAGTCCTTATTAGTCTGCCAAAAAACTAGAGTCTCCTGAAATCTCAACACATATTTTTTTCCGCCATTAATGATACTTTCAAGTAATGAGCAGTACACCAATCAAACTTGGATGCCCAAGTTTCGTTCTCCTAGGTTGATGCATTCGTTTGCAGTAACAGTTTGAATTTCTAGGTTTCACTCTGTTTTCTCCTATATTGACAGATGCAGCTAGAACTCTAAATCAAACACGGTTTGTGCTAGGTTCTCGAAACTTGACACAATAAAGTAGTTCTACGTTCTATATCTAAGGTTTGTTTCCTCTTGATGCAGCCTGAAGCAGGGATTGGCGAATAACACTTATATTGAAAGGGGTTGCCAATCTTTCAAAAAACTAGGGTCTCCTGAAATCTCAACATATATTTTTTCATCCAATCTTCATGATACATTCAAGTAATGATCAGTACACCATTCCCACTTGGATGCCCAAGTTTTGTTCTTCTAGGTTGAAGCATTCGTTTGCAGGAACAGTTTGAATTTTTAGGTTTCACTCTGTTTTCTCCTATATTGACAAATGTAGTTCAAACTCTAAATCAAACACGGTTTGGGCTAGCTTCTTGAAACTTGACACAATAAAGTAGTTCTACATTCTATCCCTAAGGTTTGTTTCCTCTTGATGTAGCCTTCAGCACAGACTGGCGAATAACACTTACAATGAAAGGCGTTGTTAGGCTGCCAAAAAACAAGAGTCTCCTGAAATCTCAACACATATTTTTTTCCGACCTTAATGATACTTTCAAGTAATGAGCAGTACACCAATCAAACTTGGATGCCCAAGTTTCGTTCTCCTAGGTTGATGCATTCGTTTGCAGTAACAGTTTGAATTTCTAGGTTTCACTCTGTTTTCTCCTATATTGACAGATGCAGCTAGAACTCTAAATCAAACACGGTTTGTGCTAGGTTCTCGAAACTTGACACAATAAAGTAGTTCTACGTTCTATATCTAAGGTTTGTTTCCTCTTGATGCAGCCTGAAGCAGGGACTGGCGAATAACACTTATATTGAAAGGGGTTGCCAAACTTTCAAAAAACTAGAGTCTCCTGAAATCTCAACATATATTTTTTCATCCAATCTTCATGATACATTCAAGTAATGATCAGTACACCATTCCCACTTGGATGCCCAAGTTTTGTTCTTCTAGGTTGAAGCATTCGTTTGCAGGAACAGTTTGAATTTTTAGGTTTCACTCTGTTTTCTCCTATATTGACAAATGTAGTTCAAACTCTAAATCAAACACGGTTTGGGCTAGCTTCTTGAAACTTGACACAATAAAGTAGTTCTACATTCTATCCCTAAGGTTTGTTTCCTCTTGATGTAGCCTTCAGCACAGACTGGCGAATAACACTTACAATGAGAGGCGTGGTTAGGCTACCAAAAAACTAGAGTCTCCTGAAATCTCAACACATATTTTTTTTCCGACCTTAATGATACTTTCAAGTAATGAGCAGTACACCAATCAAACTTGGATGCCCAAGTTTCGTTCTCCTAGGTTGATGCATTCGTTTGCAGTAACAGTTTGAATTTCTAGGTTTCACTCTGTTTTCTCCTATATTGACAGATGCATCTAGAACTCTAAATCAAACACGGTTTGTGCTAGCTTCTCGAAACTTGACACAATAAAGTTGTTCTACGTTCTATCTCTAAGGTTTGTTTCCTCTTGATGTAGCCTAAAGCAGGGACTGGCGAATAACACTTATATTGAAAGGGGTTGCCAAACTTTCAAAAAACTAGAGTCTCCTGAAATCTGAACATATATTTTTTCATCCAATCTTCATGATACATTCAAGTAATGATCAGTACACCATTCCCACTTGGATGCCCAAGTTTTGTTCTTCTAGGTTGAAGCATTCGTTTGCAGGAACAGTTTGAATTTTTAGGTTTCACTCTGTTTTCTCCTATATTGACAGATGAGGTTAGAACTTTAAATCAAACACGGTGTGTGCTAGCTACTTGAAACATGACACAATAAAGTAGTTCTACGTTCTATCTCTAAGGTTTGTTTCCTCTTGATGTAGCCTTCAGCACAGACTGGCGAATAACACTTACAATGAGAGTCCTTGTTAGGCTGCCAAAAAACTAGAGTCTCCTGAAATCTCAACACATATTTTTTTCCGACCTTAATGATACTTTCAAGTAATGAGCAGTACACCAATCAAACTTGGATGCCCAAGTTTCGTTCTCCTAGGTTGATGCATTCGTTTGCAGTAACAGTTTGAATTTCTAGGTTTCACTCTGTTTTCTCCTATATTGACAGATGCATCTAGAACTCTGAATCAAACACGGTTTGTGCTAGCTTCTCGAAACTTGACACAATAAAGTTGTTCTACGTTCTATCTCTAAGGTTTGTTTCCTCTTGATGTAGCCTAAAGCAGGGACTGGCGAATAACACTTATATTGAAAGGGGTTGCCAAACTTTCAAAAAACTAGAGTCTCCTGAAATCTCAACATATATTTTTTCATCCAATCTTCATGATACATTCAAGTAATGATCAGTACACCATTCCCACTTGGATGCCCAAGTTTTGTTCTTCTAGGTTGAAGCATTCGTTTGCAGGAACAGTTTGAATTTTTAGGTTTCACTCTGTTTTCTCCTATATTGACAGATGAGGTTAGAACTTTAAATCAAACACGGTTTGTGCTAGCTACTTGAAACATGACACAATAAAGTAGTTCTACGTTCTATCTCTAAGGTTTGTTTCCTCGTGATGAAGCCTTCAGCACAGACTGGCGAATAACACCTACAATGAGAGTCCTAATTAGGCTGCCAAAAAACTAGAGTCTCCGGAAATCTCAACACATATTTTTTTCTGACAATAAAGATACTTTCAAGTAATGAGCAGTACACCAATCAAACTTGGATGCCCAAGTTTCGTTCTCCTAGGTTGATGCATTCGTTGGCAGTAACAGTTTGAATTTCTAGGTTTCACTCTGTTTTCTCCTATATTGACAGATGCAGCTAGAACTCTAAATCAAACACGGTTTGTGCTAGGTTCTCGAAACTTGACACAATAAAGTAGTTCTACGTTCTATATCTAAGGTTTGTTTCCTCTTGATGCAGCCTGAAGCAGGGAGTGGCGAATAACACTTATATTGAAAGGGGTTGCCAAACTTTCAAAAAACTAGAGTCTCCTGAAATCTCAACATATATTTTTTCATCCAATCTTCATGATACATTCAAGTAATGATCAGTACACCATTCCCACTTGGATGCCCAAGTTTTGTTCTTCTAGGTTGAAGCATTCGTTTGCAGGAACAGTTTGAATTTTTAGGTTTCACTCTGTTTTCTCCTATATTGACAAATGTAGTTCAAACTCTAAATCAAACACGGTTTGGGCTAGCTTGTTGAAGCTTGACACAATAAAGTAGTTCTACATTCTATCACTAAGGTTTGTTTCCTCTTGATGTAGCCTTCAGCACAGACTGGCGAATAACACTTACAATGAAAGGCGTTGTTAGGCTGCCAAAAAACAAGTGTCTCCTGAAATCTCAACACATATTTTTTTCCGACCTTAATGATACTTTCAAGTAATGAGCAGTACACCAATCAAACTTGGATGCCCAAGTTTCGTTCTCCTAGGTTGATGCATTCGTTTGCAGTAACAGTTTGAATTTCTAGGTTTCACTCTGTTTTCTCCTATATTGACAGATGCAGCTAGAACTCTAAATCAAACACGGTTTGTGCTAGCTTCTTGAAATTGACACAATAAAGTAGTTCTACGTTCTATCTCTAAGGTTTGTTTCCTCCTGATGTAGCCTAAAGCAGGGACTGGCGAATAACACTTATATTGAAAGGGGTTGCCAAACTTTCAAAAAACTAGAGTCTCCTGAAATCTCAACATATATTTTTTCATCCAATCTTCATGATACATTCAAGTAATGATCAGTACACCATTCCCACTTGGATGCCCAAGTTTTGTTCTTCTAGGTTGAAGCATTCGTTTGCAGGAACAGTTTGAATTTTTAGGTTTCACTCTGTTTTCTCCTATATTGACAGATTAGTTTAGAACTTTGAATCAAACAAGGTTTGTGCTAGCTACTTGAAACATGACACAATAAAGTAGTTCTACGTTATATCTCTAAGGTTTGTTTCCTCTTGATGTAGCCTTCAGCACAGACTGGCGAATAACACTTACAATGAGAGTCCTTGTTAGGCTGCCAAAAAACTAGAGTCTCCTGAAATCTCAACACATATTTTTTTCCGACCTTAATGATACTTTCAAGTAATGAGCAGTACACCAATCAAACTTGGATGCCCAAGTTTCGTTCTCCTAGGTTGATGCATTCGTTGGCAGTAACAGTTTGAATTTCTAGGTTTCACTCTGTTTTCTCCTATATTGACAGATGCAGCTAGAACTCTGAATCAAACACGGTTTGTGCTAGGTTCTCGAAACTTGACACAATAAAGTAGTTCTACGTTCAATATCTAATGTTTGTTTCCTCTTGATGCAGCCTGAAGCAGGGACTGGCGAATAACACTTATATTGAAAGGGGTTGCCAAACTTTCAAAAAACTAGAGTCTCCTGAAATCTCAACATATATTTTTTCATCCAATCTTCATGATACATTCAAGTAATGATCAGTACACCATTCCCACTTGGATGCCCAAGTTTTGTTCTTCTAGGTTGAAGCATTCGTTTGCAGGAACAGTTTGAATTTTTAGGTTTCACTCTGTTTTCTCCTATATTGACAGATGAGTTTAGAACTTTAAATCAAACACGGTTTGTGCGAGCTACTTGAAACATGATACAATAAAGTAGTTCTACGTTCTATCTCTAAGGTATGTTTCCTCGTGATGTAGCCTTCAGCACAGACTGGCGAATAACACTTACAATGAGAGTCCTTATTAGTCTGCCAAAAAACTAGAGACTCCTGAAATCTCAACACATATTTTTTTCCGCCATTAATGATACTTTCAAGTAATGAGCAGTACACCAATCAAACTTGGATGCCCAAGTTTCGTTCTCCTAGGTTGATGCATTCGTTTGCAGTAACAGTTTGAATTTCTAGGTTTCACTCTGTTTTCTCCTATATTGACAGATGCAGCTAGAACTCTAAATCAAACACGGTTTGTGCTAGGTTCTCGAAACTTGACACAATAAAGTAGTTCTACGTTCTATATCTAAGGTTTGTTTCCTCTTGATGCAGCCTGAAGCAGGGACTGGCGAATAACACTTATATTGAAAGGGGTTGCCAATCTTTCAAAAAACTAGGGTCTCCTGAAATCTCAACATATATTTTTTCATCCAATCTTCATGATACATTCAAGTAATGATCAGTACACCATTCCCACTTGGATGCCCAAGTTTTGTTCTTCTAGGTTGAAGCATTCGTTTGCAGGAACAGTTTGAATTTTTAGGTTTCACTCTGTTTTCTCCTATATTGACAAATGTAGTTCAAACTCTAAATCAAACACGGTTTGGGCTAGCTTCTTGAAACTTGACACAATAAAGTAGTTCTACATTCTATCCCTAAGGTTTGTTTCCTCTTGATGTAGCCTTCAGCACAGACTGGCGAATAACACTTACAATGAAAGGCGTTGTTAGGCTGCCAAAAAACAAGAGTCTCCTGAAATCTCAACACATATTTTTTTCCGACCTTAATGATACTTTCAAGTAATGAGCAGTACACCAATCAAACTTGGATGCCCAAGTTTCGTTCTCCTAGGTTGATGCATTCGTTTGCAGTAACAGTTTGAATTTCTAGGTTTCACTCTGTTTTCTCCTATATTGACAGATGCAGCTAGAACTCTAAATCAAACACGGTTTGTGCTAGGTTCTCGAAACTTGACACAATAAAGTAGTTCTACGTTCTATATCTAAGGTTTGTTTCCTCTTGATGCAGCCTGAAGCAGGGACTGGCGAATAACACTTATATTGAAAGGGGTTGCCAAACTTTCAAAAAACTAGAGTCTCCTGAAATCTCAACATATATTTTTTCATCCAATCTTCATGATACATTCAAGTAATGATCAGTACACCATTCCCACTTGGATGCCCAAGTTTTGTTCTTCTAGGTTGAAGCATTCGTTTGCAGGAACAGTTTGAATTTTTAGGTTTCACTCTGTTTTCTCCTATATTGACAAATGTAGTTCAAACTCTAAATCAAACACGGTTTGGGCTAGCTTGTTGAAGCTTGACACAATAAAGTAGTTCTACATTCTATCACTAAGGTTTGTTTCCTCTTGATGTAGCCTTCAGCACAGACTGGCGAATAACACTTACAATGAAAGGCGTTGTTAGGCTGCCAAAAAACAAGTGTCTCCTGAAATCTCAACACATATTTTTTTCCGACCTTAATGATACTTTCAAGTAATGAGCAGTACACCAATCAAACTTGGATGCCCAAGTTTCGTTCTCCTAGGTTGATGCATTCGTTTGCAGTAACAGTTTGAATTTCTAGGTTTCACTCTGTTTTCTCCTATATTGACAGATGCAGCTAGAACTCTAAATCAAACACGGTTTGTGCTAGCTTCTTGAAATTGACACAATAAAGTAGTTCTACGTTCTATCTCTAAGGTTTGTTTCCTCTTGATGTAGCCTAAAGCAGGGACTGGCGAATAACACTTATATTGAAAGGGGTTGCCAAACTTTCAAAAAACTAGAGTCTCCTGAAATCTCAACATATATTTTTTCATCCAATCTTCATGATACATTCAAGTAATGATCAGTACACCATTCCCACTTGGATGCCCAAGTTTTGTTCTTCTAGGTTGAAGCATTCGTTTGCAGGAACAGTTTGAATTTTTAGGTTTCACTCTGTTTTCTCCTATATTGACAGATTAGTTTAGAACTTTAAATCAAACAAGGTTTGTGCTAGCTACTTGAAACATGACACAATAAAGTAGTTCTACGTTCTATCTCTAAGGTTTGTTTCCTCTTGATGTAGCCTTCAGCACAGACTGGCGAATAACACTTACAATGAGAGTCCTTGTTAGGCTGCCAAAAAACTAGAGTCTCCTGAAATCTCAACACATATTTTTTTCCGACCTTAATGATACTTTCAAGTAATGAGCAGTACACCAATCAAACTTGGATGCCCAAGTTTCGTTCTCCTAGGTTGATGCATTCGTTGGCAGTAACAGTTTGAATTTCTAGGTTTCACTCTGTTTTCTCCTATATTGACAGATGCAGCTAGAACTCTGAATCAAACACGGTTTGTGCTAGGTTCTCGAAACTTGACACAATAAAGTAGTTCTACGTTCAATATCTAATGTTTGTTTCCTCTTGATGCAGCCTGAAGCAGGGACTGGCGAATAACACTTATATTGAAAGGGGTTGCCAAACTTTCAAAAAACTGGAGTCTCCTGAAATCTCAACATATATTTTTTCATCCAATCTTCATGATACATTCAAGTAATGATCAGTACACCATTCCCACTTGGATGCCCAAGTTTTGTTCTTCTAGGTTGAAGCATTCGTTTGCAGGAACAGTTTGAATTTTTAGGTTTCACTCTGTTTTCTCCTATATTGACAGATGTAGTTCAAACTCTAAATCAAACACGGTTTGGGCTAGCTTGTTGAAGCTTGACACAATAAAGTAGTTCTACATTCTATCACTAAGGTTTGTTTCCTCTTGATGTAGCCTTCAGCACAGACTGGCGAATAACACTTACAATGAAAGGCGTTGTTAGGCTGCCAAAAAACAAGTGTCTCCTGAAATCTCAACACATATTTTTTTCCGACCTTAATGATACTTTCAAGTAATGAGCAGTACACCAATCAAACTTGGATGCCCAAGTTTCGTTCTCCTAGGTTGATGCATTCGTTTGCAGTAACAGTTTGAATTTCTAGGTTTCACTCTGTTTTCTCCTATATTGACAGATGCAGCTAGAACTCTAAATCAAACACGGTTTGTGCTAGCTTCTTGAAATTGACACAATAATGTAGTTCTACGTTCTATCTCTAAGGTTTGTTTCCTCTTGATGTAGCCTAAAGCAGGGACTGGCGAATAACACTTATATTGAAAGGGGTTGCCAAACTTTCAAAAAACTAGAGTCTCCTGAAATCTCAACATATATTTTTTCATCCAATCTTCATGATACATTCAAGTAATGATCAGTACACCATTCCCACTTGGATGCCCAAGTTTTGTTCTTCTAGGTTGAAGCATTCGTTTGCAGGAACAGTTTGAATTTTTAGGTTTCACTCTGTTTTCTCCTATATTGACAGATTAGTTTAGAACTTTAAATCAAACAAGGTTTGTGCTAGCTACTTGAAACATGACACAATAAAGTAGTTCTACGTTATATCTCTAAGGTTTGTTTCCTCTTGATGTAGCCTTCAGCCTAGACTGGCGAATAACACTTACAATGAGAGTCCTTGTTAGGCTGCCAAAAAACTAGAGTCTCCTGAAATCTCAACACATATTTTTTTCCGACCTTAATGATACTTTCAAGTAATGAGCAGTACACCAATCAAACTTGGATGCCCAAGTTTCGTTCTCCTAGGTTGATGCATTCGTTGGCAGTAACAGTTTGAATTTCTAGGTTTCACTCTGTTTTCTCCTATATTGACAGATGCAGCTAGAACTCTGAATCAAACACGGTTTGTGCTAGGTTCTCGAAACTTGACACAATAAAGTAGTTCTACGTTCAATATCTAATGTTTGTTTCCTCTTGATGCAGCCTGAAGCAGGGACTGGCGAATAACACTTATATTGAAAGGGGTTGCCAAACTTTCAAAAAACTAGAGTCTCCTGAAATCTCAACATATATTTTTTCATCCAATCTTCATGATACATTCAAGTAATGATCAGTACACCATTCCCACTTGGATGCCCAAGTTTTGATCTTCTAGGTTGAAGCATTCGTTTGCAGGAACAGTTTGAATTTTTAGGTTTCACTCTGTTTTCTCCTATATTGACAGATGAGGTTAGAACTTTAAATCAAACACGGTTTGTGCTAGCTACTTGAAACATGATACAATAAAGTAGTTCTACGTTCTATCTCTAAGGTATGTTTCCTCGTGATGTAGCCTTCAGCACAGACTGGCGAATAACACTTACAATGAGAGTCCTTATTAGTCTGCCAAAAAACTAGAGTCTCCTGAAATCTCAACACATATTTTTTTCCGCCATTAATGATACTTTCAAGTAATGAGCAGTACACCAATCAAACTTGGATGCCCAAGTTTCGTTCTCCTAGGTTGATGCATTCGTTTGCAGTAACAGTTTGAATTTCTAGGTTTCACTCTGTTTTCTCCTATATTGACAGATGCAGCTAGAACTCTAAATCAAACACGGTTTGTGCTAGGTTCTCGAAACTTGACACAATAAAGTAGTTCTACGTTCTATATCTAAGGTTTGTTTCCTCTTGATGCAGCCTGAAGCAGGGACTGGCGAATAACACTTATATTGAAAGGGGTTGCCAATCTTTCAAAAAACTAGGGTCTCCTGAAATCTCAACATATATTTTTTCATCCAATCTTCATGATACATTCAAGTAATGATCAGTACACCATTCCCACTTGGATGCCCAAGTTTTGTTCTTCTAGGTTGAAGCATTCGTTTGCAGGAACAGTTTGAATTTTTAGGTTTCACTCTGTTTTCTCCTATATTGACAAATGTAGTTCAAACTCTAAATCAAACACGGTTTGGGCTAGCTTCTTGAAACTTGACACAATAAAGTAGTTCTACATTCTATCCCTAAGGTTTGTTTCCTCTTGATGTAGCCTTCAGCACAGACTGGCGAATAACACTTACAATGAAAGGCGTTGTTAGGCTGCCAAAAAACAAGAGTCTCCTGAAATCTCAACACATATTTTTTTCCGACCTTAATGATACTTTCAAGTAATGAGCAGTACACCAATCAAACTTGGATGCCCAAGTTTCGTTCTCCTAGGTTGATGCATTCGTTTGCAGTAACAGTTTGAATTTCTAGGTTTCACTCTGTTTTCTCCTATATTGACAGATGCAGCTAGAACTCTAAATCAAACACGGTTTGTGCTAGCTTCTCGAAACTTGACACAATAAAGTAGTTCTATGTTCTATATCTAAGGTTTGTTTCCTCTTGATGTAGCCTGAAGCAGGGACTGGCGAATAACACTTATATTGAAAGGGGTTGCCAAACTTTCAAAAAACTAGAGTCTCCTGAAATCTCAACATATATTTTTTCATCCAATCTTCATGATACATTCAAGTAATGATCAGTACACCATTCCCACTTGGATGCCCAAGTTTTGTTCTTCTAGGTTGAAGCATTCGTTTGCAGGAACAGTTTGAATTTTTAGGTTTCACTCTGTTTTCTCCTATATTGACAGATTAGTTTAGAACTTTAAATCAAACAAGGTTTGTGCTAGCTACTTGAAACATGACACAATAAAGTAGTTCTACGTTATATCTCTAAGGTTTGTTTCCTCTTGATGTAGCCTTCAGCACAGACTGGCGAATAACACTTACAATGAGAGTCCTTGTTAGGCTGCCAAAAAACTAGATTCTCCTGAAATCTCAACACATATTTTTTTCCGACCTTAATGATACTTTCAAGTAATGAGCAGTACACCAATCAAACTTGGATGCCCAAGTTTCGTTCTCCTAGGTTGATGCATTCGTTGGCAGTAACAGTTTGAATTTCTAGGTTTCACTCTGTTTTCTCCTATATTGAGAGATGCAGCTAGAACTCTAAATCAAACACGGTTTGTGCTAGCTTCTTGAAATTGACACAATAAAGTAGTTCTACGTTCTATCTCTAAGGTTTGTTTCCTCTTGATGTAGCCTAAAGCAGGGACTGGCGAATAACACTTATATTGAAAGGGGTTGCCAATCTTTCAAAAAACTAGAGTCTCCTGAAATCTCAACATATATTTTTTCATCCAATCTTCATGATACATTCAAGTAATGATCAGTACACCATTCCCACTTGGATGCCCAAGTTTTGTTCTTCTAGGTTGAAGCATTCGTTTGCAGGAACAGTTTGAATTTTTAGGTTTCACTCTGTTTTCTCCTATATTGACAGATTAGTTTAGAACTTTAAATCAAACAAGGTTTGTGCTAGCTACTTGAAACATGACACAATAAAGTAGTTCTACGTTATATCTCTAAGGTTTGTTTCCTCTTGATGTAGCCTTCAGCACAGACTGGCGAATAACACTTACAATGAGAGTCCTTGTTAGGCTGCCAAAAAACTAGATTCTCCTGAAATCTCAACACATATTTTTTTCCGACCTTAATGATACTTTCAAGTAATGAGCAGTACACCAATCAAACTTGGATGCCCAAGTTTCGTTCTCCTAGGTTGATGCATTCGTTGGCAGTAACAGTTTGAATTTCTAGGTTTCACTCTGTTTTCTCCTATATTGACAGATGCAGCTAGAACTCTGAATCAAACACGGTTTGTGCTAGGTTCTCGAAACTTGACACAATAAAGTAGTTCTACGTTCAATATCTAATGTTTGTTTCCTCTTGATGCAGCCTGAAGCAGGGACTGGCGAATAACACTTATATTGAAAGGGGTTGCCAAACTTTCAAAAAACTAGAGTCTCCTGAAATCTCAACATATATTTTTTCATCCAATCTTCATGATACATTCAAGTAATGATCAGTACACCATTCCCACTTGGATGCCCAAGTTTTGTTCTTCTAGGTTGAAGCATTCGTTTGCAGGAACAGTTTGAATTTTTAGGTTTCACTCTGTTTTCTCCTATATTGACAGATGAGTTTAGAACTTTAAATCAAACACGGTTTGTGCGAGCTACTTGAAACATGATACAATAAAGTAGTTCTACGTTCTATCTCTAAGGTATGTTTCCTCGTGATGTAGCCTTCAGCACAGACTGGCGAATAACACTTACAATGAGAGTCCTTATTAGTCTGCCAAAAAACTAGAGTCTCCTGAAAT
Source organism: Callospermophilus lateralis (assembly GCF_048772815.1). Lineage (NCBI taxonomy): Eukaryota > Metazoa > Chordata > Mammalia > Rodentia > Sciuridae > Callospermophilus > Callospermophilus lateralis. The sequence goes on along the minus strand of NC_135305.1, from coordinate 160,989,987 downwards.
CTCAACACATATTTTTTTCCGCCATTAATGATACTTTCAAGTAATGAGCAGTACACCAATCAAACTTGGATGCCCAAGTTTCGTTCTCCTAGGTTGATGCATTCGTTTGCAGTAACAGTTTGAATTTCTAGGTTTCACTCTGTTTTCTCCTATATTGACAGATGCAGCTAGAACTCTAAATCAAACACGGTTTGTGCTAGGTTCTCGAAACTTGACACAATAAAGTAGTTCTACGTTCTATATCTAAGGTTTGTTTCCTCTTGATGCAGCCTGAAGCAGGGACTGGCGAATAACACTTATATTGAAAGGGGTTGCCAATCTTTCAAAAAACTAGGGTCTCCTGAAATCTCAACATATATTTTTTCATCCAATCTTCATGATACATTCAAGTAATGATCAGTACACCATTCCCACTTGGATGCCCAAGTTTTGTTCTTCTAGGTTGAAGCATTCGTTTGCAGGAACAGTTTGAATTTTTAGGTTTCACTCTGTTTTCTCCTATATTGACAAATGTAGTTCAAACTCTAAATCAAACACGGTTTGGGCTAGCTTCTTGAAACTTGACACAATAAAGTAGTTCTACATTCTATCCCTAAGGTTTGTTTCCTCTTGATGTAGCCTTCAGCACAGACTGGCGAATAACACTTACAATGAAAGGCGTTGTTAGGCTGCCAAAAAACAAGAGTCTCCTGAAATCTCAACACATATTTTTTTCCGACCTTAATGATACTTTCAAGTAATGAGCAGTACACCAATCAAACTTGGATGCCCAAGTTTCGTTCTCCTAGGTTGATGCATTCGTTTGCAGTAACAGTTTGAATTTCTAGGTTTCACTCTGTTTTCTCCTATATTGACAGATGCAGCTAGAACTCTAAATCAAACACGGTTTGTGCTAGCTTCTCGAAACTTGACACAATAAAGTAGTTCTATGTTCTATATCTAAGGTTTGTTTCCTCTTGATGTAGCCTGAAGCTGGGACTGGCGAATAACACTTATATTGAAAGGGGTTGCCAAACTTTCAAAAAACTAGAGTCTCCTGAAATCTCAACATATATTTTTTCATCCAATCTTCATGATACATTCAAGTAATGATCAGTACAGCATTCCCACTTGGATGCCCAAGTTTTGTTCTTCTAGGTTGAAGCATTCGTTTGCAGGAACAGTTTGAATTTCTAGGTTTCACTCTGTTTTCTCCTATATTGACAGATGCAGCTAGAACTCTGAATCAAACACGGTTTGTGCTAGGTTCTCGAAACTTGACACAATAAAGTAGTTCTACGTTCTATATCTAAGGTTTGTTTCCTCTTGATGCAGCCTGAAGCAGGGACTGGCGAATAACACTTATATTGAAAGGGGTTGCCAATCTTTCAAAAAACTAGGGTCTCCTGAAATCTCAACATATATTTTTTCATCCAATCTTCATGATACATTCAAGTAATGATCAGTACACCATTCCCACTTGGATGCCCAAGTTTTGTTCTTCTAGGTTGAAGCATTCGTTTGCAGGAACAGTTTGAATTTTTAGGTTTCACTCTGTTTTCTCCTATATTGACAAATGTAGTTCAAACTCTAAATCAAACACGGTTTGGGCTAGCTTGTTGAAGCTTGACACAATAAAGTAGTTCTACATTCTATCACTAAGGTTTGTTTCCTCTTGATGTAGCCTTCAGCACAGACTGGCGAATAACACTTACAATGAAAGGCGTTGTTAGGCTGCCAAAAAACAAGTGTCTCCTGAAATCTCAACACATATTTTTTTCCGACCTTAATGATACTTTCAAGTAATGAGCAGTACACCAATCAAACTTGGATGCCCAAGTTTCGTTCTCCTAGGTTGATGCATTCGTTTGCAGTAACAGTTTGAATTTCTAGGTTTCACTCTGTTTTCTCCTATATTGACAGATGCAGCTAGAACTCTAAATCAAACACGGTTTGTGCTAGCTTCTTGAAATTGACACAATAAAGTAGTTCTACGTTCTATCTCTAAGGTTTGTTTCCTCTTGATGTAGCCTAAAGCAGGGACTGGCGAATAACACTTATATTGAAAGGGGTTGCCAAACTTTCAAAAAACTAGAGTCTCCTGAAATCTCAACATATATTTTTTCATCCAATCTTCATGATACATTCAAGTAATGATCAGTACACCATTCCCACTTGGATGCCCAAGTTTTGTTCTTCTAGGTTGAAGCATTCGTTTGCAGGAACAGTTTGAATTTTTAGGTTTCACTCTGTTTTCTCCTATATTGACAGATTAGTTTAGAACTTTAAATCAAACAAGGTTTGTGCTAGCTACTTGAAACATGACACAATAAAGTAGTTCTACGTTATATCTCTAAGGTTTGTTTCCTCTTGATGTAGCCTTCAGCACAGACTGGCGAATAACACTTACAATGAGAGTCCTTGTTAGGCTGCCAAAAAACTAGAGTCTCCTGAAATCTCAACACATATTTTTTTCCGACCTTAATGATACTTTCAAGTAATGAGCAGTACACCAATCAAACTTGGATGCCCAAGTTTCGTTCTCCTAGGTTGATGCATTCGTTGGCAGTAACAGTTTGAATTTCTAGGTTTCACTCTGTTTTCTCCTATATTGACAGATGCAGCTAGAACTCTGAATCAAACACGGTTTGTGCTAGGTTCTCGAAACTTGACACAATAAAGTAGTTCTACGTTCAATATCTAATGTTTGTTTCCTCTTGATGCAGCCTGAAGCAGGGACTGGCGAATAACACTTATATTGAAAGGGGTTGCCAAACTTTCAAAAAACTAGAGTCTCCTGAAATCTCAACATATATTTTTTCATCCAATCTTCATGATACATTCAAGTAATGATCAGTACACCATTCCCACTTGGATGCCCAAGTTTTGTTCTTCTAGGTTGAAGCATTCGTTTGCAGGAACAGTTTGAATTTTTAGGTTTCACTCTGTTTTCTCCTATATTGACAGATGAGGTTAGAACTTTAAATCAAACACGGTTTGTGCTAGCTACTTGAAACATGATACAATAAAGTAGTTCTACGTTCTATCTCTAAGGTATGTTTCCTCGTGATGTAGCCTTCAGCACAGACTGGCGAATAACACTTACAATGAGAGTCCTTATTAGTCTGCCAAAAAACTAGAGTCTCCTGAAATCTCAACACATATTTTTTTCCGCCATTAATGATACTTTCAAGTAATGAGCAGTACACCAATCAAACTTGGATGCCCAAGTTTCGTTCTCCTAGGTTGATGCATTCGTTTGCAGTAACAGTTTGAATTTCTAGGTTTCACTCTGTTTTCTCCTATATTGACAGATGCAGCTAGAACTCTAAATCAAACACGGTTTGTGCTAGGTTCTCGAAACTTGACACAATAAAGTAGTTCTACGTTCTATATCTAAGGTTTGTTTCCTCTTGATGCAGCCTGAAGCAGGGACTGGCGAATAACACTTATATTGAAAGGGGTTGCCAATCTTTCAAAAAACTAGGGTCTCCTGAAATCTCAACATATATTTTTTCATCCAATCTTCATGATACATTCAAGTAATGATCAGTACACCATTCCCACTTGGATGCCCAAGTTTTGCTCTTCTAGGTTGAAGCATTCGTTTGCAGGAACAGTTTGAATTTTTAGGTTTCACTCTGTTTTCTCCTATATTGACAAATGTAGTTCAAACTCTAAATCAAACACGGTTTGGGCTAGCTTCTTGAAACTTGACACAATAAAGTAGTTCTACATTCTATCCCTAAGGTTTGTTTCCTCTTGATGTAGCCTTCAGCACAGACTGGCGAATAACACTTACAATGAAAGGCGTTGTTAGGCTGCCAAAAAACAAGAGTCTCCTGAAATCTCAACACATATTTTTTTCCGACCTTAATGATACTTTCAAGTAATGAGCAGTACACCAATCAAACTTGGATGCCCAAGTTTCGTTCTCCTAGGTTGATGCATTCGTTGGCAGTAACAGTTTGAATTTCTAGGTTTCACTCTGTTTTCTCCTATATTGACAGATGCAGCTAGAACTCTAAATCAAACACGGTTTGTGCTAGCTTCTTGAAATTGACACAATAAAGTAGTTCTACGTTCTATCTCTAAGGTTTGTTTCCTCTTGATGTAGCCTAAAGCAGGGACTGGCGAATAACACTTATATTGAAAGGGGTTGCCAAACTTTCAAAAAACTAGAGTCTCCTGAAATCTCAACATATATTTTTTCATCCAATCTTCATGATACATTCAAGTAATGATCAGTACACCATTCCCACTTGGATGCCCAAGTTTTGTTCTTCTAGGTTGAAGCATTCGTTTGCAGGAACAGTTTGAATTTTTAGGTTTCACTCTGTTTTCTCCTATATTGACAGATTAGTTTAGAACTTTAAATCAAACAAGGTTTGTGCTAGCTACTTGAAACATGACACAATAAAGTAGTTCTACGTTATATCTCTAAGTTTTGTTTCCTCTTGATGTAGCCTTCAGCACAGACTGGCGAATAACACTTACAATGAGAGTCCTTGTTAGGCTGCCAAAAAACTAGAGTCTCCTGAAATCTCAACACATATTTTTTTCCGACCTTAATGATACTTTCAAGTAATGAGCAGTACACCAATCAAACTTGGATGCCCAAGTTTCGTTCTCCTAGGTTGATGCATTCGTTGGCAGTAACAGTTTGAATTTCTAGGTTTCACTCTGTTTTCTCCTATATTGACAGATGCAGCTAGAACTCTGAATCAAACACGGTTTGTGCTAGGTTCTCGAAACTTGACACAATAAAGTAGTTCTACGTTCTATATCTAAGGTTTGTTTCCTCTTGATGCAGCCTGAAGCAGGGACTGGCGAATAACACTTATATTGAAAGGGGTTGCCAATCTTTCAAAAAACTAGGGTCTCCTGAAATCTCAACATATATTTTTTCATCCAATCTTCATGATACATTCAAGTAATGATCAGTACACCATTCCCACTTGGATGCCCAAGTTTTGTTCTTCTAGGTTGAAGCATTCGTTTGCAGGAACAGTTTGAATTTTTAGGTTTCACTCTGTTTTCTCCTATATTGACAAATGTAGTTCAAACTCTAAATCAAACACGGTTTGGGCTAGCTTCTTGAAACTTGACACAATAAAGTAGTTCTACATTCTATCCCTAAGGTTTGTTTCCTCTTGATGTAGCCTTCAGCACAGACTGGCGAATAACACTTACAATGAAAGGCGTTGTTAGGCTGCCAAAAAACAAGAGTCTCCTGAAATCTCAACACATATTTTTTTCCGACCTTAATGATACTTTCAAGTAATGAGCAGTACACCAATCAAACTTGGATGCCCAAGTTTCGTTCTCCTAGGTTGATGCATTCGTTTGCAGTAACAGTTTGAATTTCTAGGTTTCACTCTGTTTTCTCCTATATTGACAGATGCAGCTAGAACTCTAAATCAAACACGGTTTGTGCTAGCTTCTCGAAACTTGACACAATAAAGTAGTTCTATGTTCTATATCTAAGGTTTGTTTCCTCTTGATGTAGCCTGAAGCAGGGACTGGCGAATAACACTTATATTGAAAGGGGTTGCCAAACTTTCAAAAAACTAGAGTCTCCTGAAATCTCAACATATATTTTTTCATCCAATCTTCATGATACATTCAAGTAATGATCAGTACAGCATTCCCACTTGGATGCCCAAGTTTTGTTCTTCTAGGTTGAAGCATTCGTTTGCAGGAACAGTTTGAATTTTTAGGTTTCACTCTGTTTTCTCCTATATTGACAGATGCAGTTAGAACTTTAAATCAAACACGGTTTGTGCTACCTACTTGAAACATGACACAATAAAGTAGTTCTACGTTCTATCCCTAAGGTTTGTTTCCTCTTGATGTAGCCTTAAGCAGAGACTGGCGAATAACACATTCAATGAAAGGCGTTGTTAGGCTGCCAAAAAACTACAGTCTCCTGAAATCTCATCATATATTTTTTCTTCCGACCTTCATGATACTTTCAAGTAATGAGCAGTGCACCAATCAAACTTGGATGCCCAAGTTTCGTTCTCCTAGGTTGAAGCATTCGTTTGTAGGAACAGTTTGAATTTTTAGGTTTCACACTGTTTTGTCCTATATTGACAGATGCAGTTCGAACTCTATATCAAACACGGTTTGTGCTTGCTTCTTGAAACTTGATAAAATATTGTAGTTCTACGTTCTATCCATAAGGTTTGTTTCCTCTTGATGTAGCCTAATGCAGGGACTGGCGAATAACACTTTTATTGAAAGGGGTTGCCAAACTTCTAAAAACTAGAGTCTTCTGAAATCTCAACATATATTTTTTCATCCAATCTTCATGATACTTTCAAGTAATGATCAGTACACCAATCCCACTTGGATGCTCAAGTTTCATTCTCCTACGTTGAAGCATTCGTTTGCAGGAACAGTTTGAATTTTTAGGTTTCACTCTGTTTTCTCCTATATTGACAGATGCAGTTAGAACTTTAAATCAAACACGGTTTGTGCTAGCTACTTGAAACATGACACAATAAAGTAGTTCTACATTCTATCCCTAAGGTTTGTTTCCTCTTGATGTAGCCTTCAGCACAGACTGGCGAATAACACTTACAATGAGAGGCGTTGTTAGGCTGCCAAAAAACTAGAGTCTCCTGAAATCTCAACACATATTTTTTTTCCGACCTTAATGATACTTTCAAGTAATGAGCAGTACACCAATCAAACATGGATGCCCAAGTTTCGTTCTCCTAGGTTGATGCATTCGTTTGCAGTAACAGTTTGAATTTCTAGGTTTCACTCTCTTTTCTCCTATATTGACAGATGCAGCTAGAACTCTAAATCAAACACGGTTTGTGCTAGCTTCTCGAAACTTGACACAATAAAGTTGTTCTACGTTCTATCTCTAAGGTTTGTTTCCTCTTGATGTAGCCTAAAGCAGGGACTGGCGAATAACACTTATATTGAAAGGGGTTGCCAAACTTTCAAAAAACTAGAGTCTCCTGAAATCTCAACATATATTTTTTCATCCAATCTTCATGATACATTCAAGTAATGATCAGTACACCATTCCCACTTGGATGCCCAAGTTTTGTTCTTCTAGGTTGAAGCATTCGTTTGCAGGAACAGTTTGAATTTTTAGGTTTCACTCTGTTTTCTCCAATATTGACAGATGAGGTTAGAACTTTAAATCAAACACGGTTTGTGCTAGCTACTTGAAACATGACACAATAAAGTAGTTCTACGTTCTATCTCTAAGGTTTGTTTCCTCGTGATGTAGCCTTCAGCACAGACTGGCGAATAACACTTACAATGAGAGTCCTTATTAGGCTGCCAAAAAACTAGAGTCTCCGGAAATCTCAACACATATTTTTTTTCCGACATTAATGATACTTTCAAGTAATGAGCAGTACACCAATCAAACTTGGATGCCCAAGTTTCGTTCTCCTAGGTTGATGCATTCGTTTGCAGTAACAGTTTGAATTTCTAGGTTTCACTCTGTTTTCTCCTATATTGACAGATGCAGCTAGAACTCTAAATCAAACACGGTTTGTGCTAGGTTCTCGAAACTTGACACAATAAAGTAGTTCTACGTTCTATATCTAAGGTTTGTTTCCTCTTGATGCAGCCTGAAGCAGGGACTGGCGAATAACACTTATATTGAAAGGGGTTGCCAAACTTTCAAAAAACTAGAGTCTCCTGAAATCTCAACATATATTTTTTCATCCAATCTTCATGATACATTCAAGTAATGATCAGTACACCATTTCCACTTGGATGCCCAAGTTTTGTTCTTCTAGGTTGAAGCATTCGTTTGCAGGAAGAGATTGAATTTTTACGTTTCACTCTGTTTTCTCCTATATTGACAAATGTAGTTCAAACTCTAAATCAAACACGGTTTGGGCTAGCTTCTTGAATCTTGACACAATAAAGTAGTTCTACATTCTATCACTAAGGTTTGTTTCCTCTTGATGTAGCCTTCAGCACAGACTGGCGAATAACACTTACAATGAAAGGCGTTGTTAGGCTGCCAAAAAACAAGTGTCTCCTGAAATCTCAACACATATTTTTTTCCGACCTTAATGATACCTTCAAGTAATGAGCAGTACACCAATCAAACTTGGATGCCCAAGTTTCGTTCTCCTAGGTTGATGCATTCGTTTGCAGTAACAGTTTGAATTTCTAGGTTTCACTCTGTTTTCTCCTATATTGACAGATGCAGCTAGAACTCTAAATCAAACACGGTTTGTGCTAGCTTCTTGAAACTTGACACAATAAAGTAGTTCTACGTTCTATCTCTAAGGTTTGTTTCCTCTTGATGTAGCCTAAAGCAGGGACTGGCGAATAACACTTATATTGAAAGGGGTTGCCAAACTTTCAAAAAACTAGAGTCTCCTGAAATCTCAACATATATTTTTTCATCCAATCTTCATGATACATTCAAGTAATGATCAGTACAGCATTCCCACTTGGATGCCCAAATTTTGTTCTTCTAGGTTGAAGCATTCGTTTGCAGGAACAGTTTGAATTTTTAGGTTTCACTCTGTTTTCTCCTATATTGACAGATGCAGTTAGAACTTTAAATCAAACACGGTTTGTGCTAGCTACTTGAAACATGACACAATAAAGTAGTTCTACGTTCTATCCCTAAGGTTTGTTTCCTCTTGATGTAGCCTTAAGCAGAGACTGGCGAATAACACATTCAATGAAAGGCGTTGTTAGGCTGCCAAAAAACTACAGTCTCCTGAAATCTCATCATATATTTTTTCTTCCGACCTTCATGATACTTTCAAGTAATGAGCAGTGCACCAATCAAACTTGGATGCCCAAGTTTCGTTCTCCTAGGTTGAAGCATTCGTTTGTAGGAACAGTTTGAATTTTTAGGTTTCACACTGTTTTGTCCTATATTGACAGATGCAGTTCGAACTCTAAATCAAACACGGTTTGTGCTTGCTTCTTGAAACTTGATAAAATATTGTAGTTCTACGTTCTATCCATAAGGTTTGTTTCCTCTTGATGTAGCCTAATGCAGGGACTGGCGAATAACACTTTTATTGAAAGGGGTTGCCAAACTTCTAAAAACTAGAGTCTTCTGAAATCTCAACATATATTTTTTCATCCAATCTTCATGATACTTTCAAGTAATGATCAGTACACCAATCCCACTTGGATGCTCAAGTTTCATTCTCCTACGTTGAAGCATTCGTTTGCAGGAACAGTTTGAATTTTTAGGTTTCACTCTGTTTTCTCCTATATTGACAGATGCAGTTAGAACTTTAAATCAAACACGGTTTGTGCTAGCTACTTGAAACATGACACAATAAAGTAGTTCTACATTCTATCCCTAAGGTTTGTTTCCTCTTGATGTAGCCTTCAGCACACACTGGCGAATAACACTTACAATGAGAGGCGTTGTTAGGCTGCCAAAAATCTAGAGTCTCCTGAAATCTCAACACATATTTTTTTTCCGAACTTAATGATACTTTCAAGTAATGAGCAGTACACCAATCAAACTTGGATGCCCAAGTTTCGTTCTCCTAGGTTGATGCATTCGTTTGCAGTAACAGTTTGAATTTCTAGGTTTCACTCTCTTTTCTCCTATATTGACAGATGCAGCTAGAACTCTAAATCAAACATGGTTTGTGCTAGCTTCTCGAAACTTGACACAATAAAGTTGTTCTACGTTCTATCTCTAAGGTTTGTTTCCTCTTGATGTAGCCTAAAACAGGGACTGGCGAATAACACTTATATTGAAAGGGGTTGCCAAACTTTCAAAAAACTAGAGTCTCCTGAAATCTCAACATATATTTTTTCATCCAATCTTCATGATACATTCAAGTAATGATCAGTACACCATTCCCACTTGGATGCCCAAGTTTTGTTCTTCTAGGTTGAAGCATTCGTTTGCAGGAACAGTTTGAATTTTTAGGTTTCACTCTGTTTTCACCTATATTGACAGATGAGGTTAGAACTTTAAATCAAACACGGTTTGTGCTAGCTACTTGAAACATGACACAATAAAGTAGTTCTACGTTCTATCTCTAAGGTTTGTTTCCTCGTGATGTAGCCTTCAGCACAGACTGGCGAATAACACTTACAATGAGAGTCCTTATTTAGGCTGCCAAAAAACTAGAGTCTCCGGAAATCTCAACACATATTTTTTTTCCGACATTAATGATACTTTCAAGTAATGAGCAGTACACCAATCAAACTTGGATGCCCAAGTTTCGTTCTCCTAGGTTGATGCATTCGTTTGCAGTAACAGTTTGAATTTCTAGGTTTCACTCTGTTTTCTCCTATATTGACAGATGCAGCTAGAACTCTAAATCAACACGGTTTGTGCTAGGTTCTCGAAACTTGACACAATAAAGTAGTTCTACGTTCTATATCTAAGGTTTGTTTCCTCTTGATGCAGCCTGAAGCAGGGACTGGCGAATAACACTTATATTGAAAGGGGTTGCCAACTTTCAAAAAACTAGAGTCTCCTGAAATCTCAACATATATTTTTTCATCCAATCTTCATGATACATTCAAGTAATGATCAGTACACCATTTCCACTTGGATGCCCAAGTTTTGTTCTTCTAGGTTGAAGCATTCGTTTGCAGGAAGAGATTGAATTTTTAGGTTTCACTCTGTTTTCTCCTATATTGACAAATGTAGTTCAAACTCTAAATCAAACACGGTTTGGGCTAGCTTCTTGAATCTTGACACAATAAAGTAGTACTACATTCTATCACTAAGGTTTGTTTCCTCTTGATGTAGCCTTCAGCACAGACTGGCGAATAACACTTACAATGAAAGGCGTTGTTAGGCTGCCAAAAAACAAGTGTCTCCTGAAATCTCAACACATATTTTTTTCCGACCTTAATGATACCTTCAAGTAATGAGCAGTACACCAATCAAACTTGGATGCCCAAGTTTCGTTCTCCTAGGTTGATGCATTCGTTTGCAGTAACAGTTTGAATTTCTAGGTTTCACTCTGTTTTCTCCTATATTGACAGATGCAGCTAGAACTCTAAATCAAACACGGTTTGTGCTAGCTTCTTGAAACTTGACACAATAAAGTAGTTCTACGTTCTATCTCTAAGGTTTGTTTCCTCTTGATGTAGCCTAAAGCAGGGACTGGCGAATAACACTTATATTGAAAGGGGTTGCCAAACTTTCAAAAAACTAGAGTCTCCTGAAATCTCAACATATATTTTTTCATCCAATCTTCATGATACATTCAAGTAATGATCAGTACAGCATTCCCACTTGGATGCCCAAATTTTGTTCTTCTAGGTTGAAGCATTCGTTTGCAGGAACAGTTTGAATTTTTAGGTTTCACTCTGTTTTCTCCTATATTGACAGATGCAGTTAGAACTTTAAATCAAACACGGGTTTGTGCTAGCTACTTGAAACATGACACAATAAAGTAGTTCTACGTTCTATCCCTAAGGTTTGTTTCCTCTTGATGTAGCCTTAAGCAGAGACTGGCGAATAACACATTCAATGAAAGGCGTTGTTAGGCTGCCAAAAAACTACAGTCTCCTGAAATCTCATCATATATTTTTTCTTCCGACCTTCATGATACTTTCAAGTAATGAGCAGTGCACCAATCAAACTTGGATGCCCAAGTTTCGTTCTCCTAGGTTGAAGCATTCGTTTGTAGGAACAGTTTGAATTTTTAGGTTTCACACTGTTTTGTCCTATATTGACAGATGCAGTTCGAACTCTAAATCAAACACGGTTTGTGCTTGCTTCTTGAAACTTGATAAAATATTGTAGTTCTACGTTCTATCCATAAGGTTTGTTTCCTCTTGATGTAGCCTAATGCAGGGACTGGCGAATAACACTTTTATTGAAAGGGGTTGCCAAACTTCTAAAACTAGAGTCTCTGAAATCTCAACATATATTTTTTCATCCAATCTTCATGATACTTTCAAGTAATGATCAGTACACCAATCCCACTTGGATGCTCAAGTTTCATTCTCCTACGTTGAAGCATTCGTTTGCAGGAACAGTTTGAATTTTTAGGTTTCACTCTGTTTTCTCCTATATTGACAGATGCAGTTAGAACTTTAAATCAAACACGGTTTGTGCTAGCTACTTGAAACATGACACAATAAAGTAGTTCTACATTCTATCCCTAAGGTTTGTTTCCTCTTGATGTAGCCTTCAGCACACACTGGCGAATAACACTTACAATGAGAGGCGTTGTTAGGCTGCCAAAAAACTAGAGTCTCCTGAAATCTCAACACATATTTTTTTTCCGACCTTAATGATACTTTCAAGTAATGAGCAGTACACCAATCAAACTTGGATGCCCAAGTTTCGTTCTCCTAGGTTGATGCATTCGTTTGCAGTAACAGTTTGAATTTCTAGGTTTCACTCTCTTTTCTCCTATATTGACAGATGCAGCTAGAACTCTAAATCAAACACGGTTTGTGCTAGCTTCTCGAAACTTGACACAATAAAGTTGTTCTACGTTCTATCTCTAAGGTTTGTTTCCTCTTGATGTAGCCTAAAGCAGGGACTGGCGAATAACACTTATATTGAAAGGGGTTGCCAAACTTTCAAAAAACTAGAGTCTCCTGAAATCTCAACATATATTTTTTCATCCAATCTTCATGATACATTCAAGTAATGATCAGTACACCATTCCCACTTGGATGCCCAAGTTTTGTTCTTCTAGGTTGAAGCATTCGTTTGCAGGAACAGTTTGAATTTTTAGGTTTCACTCTGTTTTCTCCTATATTGACAGATGAGGTTAGAACTTTAAATCAAACACGGTTTGTGCTAGCTACTTGAAACATGACACAATAAAGTAGTTCTACGTTCTATCTCTAAGGTTTGTTTCCTCGTGATGTAGCCTTCAGCACAGACTGGCGAATAACACTTACAATGAGAGTCCTTATTAGGCTGCCAAAAAACTAGAGTCTCCGGAAATCTCAACACATATTTTTTTTCCGACATTAATGATACTTTCAAGTAATGAGCAGTACACCAATCAAACTTGGATGCCCAAGTTTCGTTCTCCTAGGTTGATGCATTCGTTTGCAGTAACAGTTTGAATTTCTAGGTTTCACTCTGTTTTCTCCTATATTGACAGATGCAGCTAGAACTCTAAATCAAACACGGTTTGTGCTAGGTTCTCGAAACTTGACACAATAAAGTAGTTCTACGTTCTATATCTAAGGTTTGTTTCCTCTTGATGCAGCCTGAAGCAGGGACTGGCGAATAACACTTATATTGAAAGGGGTTGCCAAACTTTCAAAAAACTAGAGTCTCCTGAAATCTCAACATATATTTTTTCATCCAATCTTCATGATACATTCAAGTAATGATCAGTACACCATTTCCACTTGGATGCCCAAGTTTTGTTCTTCTAGGTTGAAGCATTCGTTTGCAGGAAGAGATAGAATTTTTAGGTTTCACTCTGTTTTCTCCTATATTGACAAATGTAGTTCAAACTCTAAATCAAACACGGTTTGGGCTAGCTTCTTGAATCTTGACACAATAAAGTAGTTCTACATTCTATCACTAAGGTTTGTTTCCTCTTGATGTAGCCTTCAGCACAGACTGGCGAATAACACTTACAATGAAAGGCGTTGTTAGGCTGCCAAAAAACAAGTGTCTCCTGAAATCTCAACACATATTTTTTTCCGACCTTAATGATACCTTCAAGTAATGAGCAGTACACCAATCAAACTTGGATGCCCAAGTTTCGTTCTCCTAGGTTGATGCATTCGTTTGCAGTAACAGTTTGAATTTCTAGGTTTCACTCTGTTTTCTCCTATATTGACAGATGCAGCTAGAACTCTAAATCAAACACGGTTTGTGCTAGCTTCTTGAAACTTGACACAATAAAGTAGTTCTACGTTCTATCTCTAAGGTTTGTTTCCTCTTGATGTAGCCTAAAGCAGGGACTGGCGAATAACACTTATATTGAAAGGGGTTGCCAAACTTTCAAAAAACTAGAGTCTCCTGAAATCTCAACATATATTTTTTCATCCAATCTTCATGATACATTCAAGTAATGATCAGTACACCATTCCCACTTGGATGCCCAAGTTTTGTTCTTCTAGGTTGAAGCATTCGTTTGCAGGAACAGTTTGAATTTTTAGGTTTCACTCTGTTTTCTCCTATATTGACAGATGAGTTTAGAACTTTAAATCAAACACGGTTTGTGCTAGCTACTTGAAACATGACACAATAAAGTAGTTCTACGTTCTATCTCTAAGGTTTGTTTCCTCTTGATGTAGCCTTCAGCACAGACTGGCGAATAACACTTACAATGAGAGTCCTTATTAGGCTGCCAAAAAACTAGAGTCTCCTGAAATCTCAACACATATTTTTTTCCGACATTAAAGATACTTTCAAGTAATGAGCAGTACACCAATCAAACTTGGATGCCCAAGTTTCGTTCTCCTAGGTTGATGCATTCGTTTGCAGTAACAGTTTGAATTTCTAGGTTTCACTCTGTTTTCTCCTATATTGACAGATGCAGCTAGAACTCTAAATCAAACACGGTTTGTGCTAGGTTCTCGAAACTTGACACAATAAAGTAGTTCTACGTTCTATATCTAAGGTTTGTTTCCTCTTGATGCAGCCTGAAGCAGGGAGTGGCGAATAACACTTATATTGAAAGGGGTTGCCAAACTTTCAAAAAACTAGAGTCTCCTGAAATCTCAACATATATTTTTTCATCCAATCTTCATGATACATTCAAGTAATGATCAGTACACCATTCCCACTTGGATGCCCAAGTTTTGTTCTTCTAGGTTGAAGCATTCGTTTGCAGGAACAGTTTGAATTTTTAGGTTTCACTCTGTTTTCTCCTATATTGACAAATGTAGTTCAAACTCTAAATCAAACACGGTTTGGGCTAGCTTCTTGAAGCTTGACACAATAAAGTAGTTCTACATTCTATCACTAAGGTTTGTTTCCTCTTGATGTAGCCTTCAGCACAGACTGGCGAATAACACTTACAATGAAAGGCGTTGTTAGGCTGCCAAAAAACAAGTGTCTCCTGAAATCTCAACACATATTTTTTTCCGACCTTAATGATACTTTCAAGTAATGAGCAGTACACCAATCAAACTTGGATGCCCAAGTTTCGTTCTCCTAGGTTGATGCATTCGTTTGCAGTAACAGTTTGAATTTCTAGGTTTCACTCTGTTTTCTCCTATATTGACAGATGCAGCTAGAACTCTAAATCAAACACGGTTTGTGCTAGCTTCTTGAAATTGACACAATAAAGTAGTTCTACGTTCTATCTCTAAGGTTTGTTTCCTCTTGATGTAGCCTTCAGCACAGACTGGCGAATAACACTTACAATGAGAGTCCTTGTTAGGCTGCCAAAAAACTAGAGTCTCCTGAAATCTCAACACATATTTTTTTCCGCCATTAATGATACTTTCAAGTAATGAGCAGTACACCAATCAAACTTGGATGCCCAAGTTTCGTTCTCCTAGGTTGATGCATTCGTTTGCAGTAACAGTTTGAATTTCTAGGTTTCACTCTGTTTTCTCCTATATTGACAGATGCAGCTAGAACTCTAAATCAAACACGGTTTGTGCTAGGTTCTCGAAACTTGACACAATAAAGTAGTTCTACGTTCTATATCTAAGGTTTGTTTCCTCTTGATGCAGCCTGAAGCAGGGACTGGCGAATAACACTTATATTGAAAGGGGTTGCCAATCTTTCAAAAAACTAGGGTCTCCTGAAATCTCAACATATATTTTTTCATCCAATCTTCATGATACATTCAAGTAATGATCAGTACACCATTCCCACTTGGATGCCCAAGTTTTGTTCTTCTAGGTTGAAGCATTCGTTTGCAGGAACAGTTTGAATTTTTAGGTTTCACTCTGTTTTCTCCTATATTGACAAATGTAGTTCAAACTCTAAATCAAACACGGTTTGGGCTAGCTTCTTGAAACTTGACACAATAAAGTAGTTCTACATTCTATCCCTAAGGTTTGTTTCCTCTTGATGTAGCCTTCAGCACAGACTGGTGAATAACACTTACAATGAAAGGCGTTGTTAGGCTGCCAAAAAACAAGAGTCTCCTGAAATCTCAACACATATTTTTTTCCGACCTTAATGATACTTTCAAGTAATGAGCAGTACACCAATCAAACTTGGATGCCCAAGTTTCGTTCTCCTAGGTTGATGCATTCGTTTGCAGTAACAGTTTGAATTTCTAGGTTTCACTCTGTTTTCTCCTATATTGACAGATGCAGCTAGAACTCTAAATCAAACACGGTTTGTGCTAGCTTCTCGAAACTTGACACAATAAAGTAGTTCTATGTTCTATATCTAAGGTTTGTTTCCTCTTGATGTAGCCTGAAGCAGGGACTGGCGAATAACACTTATATTGAAAGGGGTTGCCAAACTTTCAAAAAACTAGAGTCTCCTGAAATCTCAACATATATTTTTTCATCCAATCTTCATGATACATTCAAGTAATGATCAGTACAGCATTCCCACTTGGATGCCCAAGTTTTGTTCTTCTAGGTTGAAGCATTCGTTTGCAGGAACAGTTTGAATTTTTAGGTTTCACTCTGTTTTCTCCTATATTGACAGATGCAGTTAGAACTTTAAATCAAACACGGTTTGTGCTAGCTACTTGAAACATGACACAATAAAGTAGTTCTACGTTCTATCCCTAAGGTTTGTTTCCTCTTGATGTAGCCTTAAGCAGAGACTGGCGAATAACACATTCAATGAAAGGCGTTGTTAGGCTGCCAAAAAACTACAGTCTCCTGAAATCTCATCATATATTTTTTTTTCCGACCTTCATGATACTTTCAAGTAATGAGCAGTGCACCAATCAAACTTGGATGCCCAAGTTTCGTTCTCCTAGGTTGAAGCATTCGTTTGTAGGAACAGTTTGAATTTTTAGGTTTCACACTGTTTTGTCCTATATTGACAGATGCATTTCGAACTCTAAATCAAACACGGTTTGTGCTTGCTTCTTGAAACTTGATAAAATATTGTAGTTCTACGTTCTATCCATAAGGTTTGTTTCCTCTTGATGTAGCCTAATGCAGGGACTGGCGAATAACACTTTTATTGAAAGGGGTTGCCAAACTTCTAAAAACTAGAGTCTTCTGAAATCTCAACATATATTTTTTCATCCAATCTTCATGATACTTTCAAGTAATGATCAGTACACCAATCCCACTTGGATGCTCAAGTTTCATTCTCCTACGTTGAAGCATTCGTTTGCAGGAACAGTTTGAATTTTTAGGTTTCACTCTGTTTTCTCCTATATTGACAGATGCAGTTAGAACTTTAAATCAAACACGGTTTGTGCTAGCTACTTGAAACATGACACAATAAAGTAGTTCTACATTCTATCCCTAAGGTTTGTTTCCTCTTGATGTAGCCTTCAGCACACACTGGCGAATAACACTTACAATGAGAGGCGTTGTTAGGCTGCCAAAAAACTAGAGTCTCCTGAAATCTCAACACATATTTTTTTTCCGACCTTAATGATACTTTCAAGTAATGAGCAGTACACCAATCAAACTTGGATGCCCAAGTTTCGTTCTCCTATGTTGATGCATTCGTTTGCAGTAACAGTTTGAATTTCTAGGTTTCACTCTCTTTTCTCCTATATTGACAGATGCAGCTAGAACTCTAAATCAAACACGGTTTGTGCTAGCTTCTCGAAACTTGAAACAATAAAGTAGTTCTACGTTCTATCTCTAAGGTTTGTTTCCTCTTGATGTAGCCTAAAGCAGGGACTGGCGAATAACACTTATATTGAAAGGGGTTGCCAAACTTTCAAAAAACTAGAGTCTCCTGAAATCTCAACATATATTTTTTCATCCAATCTTCATGATACATTCAAGTAATGATCAGTACACCATTCCCACTTGGATGCCAAAGTTTTGTTCTTCTAGGTTGAAGCATTCGTTTGCAGGAACAGTTTGAATTTTTAGGTTTCACTCTGTTTTCTCCTATATTGACAGATGAGGTTAGAACTTTAAATCAAACACGGTTTGTGCTAGCTACTTGAAACATGATACAATAAAGTAGTTCTACGTTCTATCTCTAAGGTTTGTTTCCTCGTGATGTAGCCTTCAGCACAGACTGGCGAATAACACTTACAATGAGAGTCCTTATTAGGCTGCCAAAAAACTAGAGTCTCCTGAAATCTCAACACATATTTTTTTCCGACATTAATGATACTTTCAAGTAATGAGCAGTACACCAATCAAACTTGGATGCCCAAGTTTCGTTCTCCTAGGTTGATGCATTCGTTTGCAGTAACAGTTTGAATTTCTAGGTTTCACTCTGTTTTCTCGTATGTTGACAGATGCAGCTAGAACTCTAAATCAAACACGGTTTGTGCTAGGTTCTCGAAACTTGACACAATAAAGTAGTTCTACGTTCTATATCTAAGGTTTGTTTCCTCTTGATGCAGCCTGAAGCAGGGACTAGCGAATAACACTTATATTGAAAGGGGTTGCCAATCTTTCAAAAAACTAGGGTCTCCTGAAATCTCAACATATATTTTTTCAACCAATCTTCATGATACATTCAAGTAATGATCAGTACACCATTTCCACTTGGATGCCCAAGTTTTGTTCTTCTAGGTTGAAGCATTCGTTTGCAGGAACAGTTTGAATTTTTAGGTTTCACTCTGTTTTCTCCTATATTGACAAATGTAGTTCAAACTCTAAATCAAACACGGTTTGGGCTAGCTTCTTGAAACTTGACACAATAAGGTAGTTCTACATTCTATCCCTAAGGTTTGTTTCCTCTTGATGTAGCCTTCAGCACAGACTGGCGAATAACACTTACAATGAAAGGCGTTGTTAGGCTGCCAAAAAACAAGTCTCCTGAAATCTCAACACATATTTTTTTCCTACCTTAATGATACTTTCAAGTAATGAGCAGTACACCAATCAAACTTGGATGCCCAAGTTTCGTTCTCCTAGGTTGATGCATTCGTTTGCAGTAACAATTTGAATTTCTAGGTTTCACTCTGTTTTCTCCTATATTGACAGATGCAGCTAGAACTCTAAATCAAACACGGTTTGTGCTAGCTTCTCGAAACTTGACACAATAAAGTAGTTCTATGTTCTATATCTAAGGTTTGTTTCCTCTTGATGTAGCCTGAAGCAGGGACTGGCGAATAACACTTATATAGAAAGGGGTTGCCAAACTTTCAAAAAACTAGAGTCTCCTGAAATCTCAACATATATTTTTTCATCCAATCTTCATGATACATTCAAGTAATGATCAGTACAGCATTCCCAATTGGATGCCCAAGTTTTGTTCTTCTAGGTTGAAGCATTCGTTTGCAGGAACAGTTTGAATTTTTAGGTTTCACTCTGTTTTCTCCTATATTGACAGATGCAGTTAGAACTTTAAATCAAACACGGTTTGTGCTAGCTACTTGAAACATGACACAATAAAGTTGTTCTACGTTCTATCCCTAAGGTTTGTTTCCTCTTGATGTAGCCTTAAGCAGAGACTGTCGAATAACACATTCAATGAAAGGCGTTGTTAGGCTGCCAAAAAACTACAGTCTCCTGAAATCTCATCATATATTTTTTCTTCCGACCTTCATGATACTTTCAAGTAATGAGCAGTGCACCAATCAAACTTGGATGCCCAAGTTTCGTTCTCCTAGGTTGAAGCATTCGTTTGTAGGAACAGTTTGAATTTTTAGGTTTCACACTGTTTTGTCCTATATTGACAGATGCAGTTCGAACTCTAAATCAAACACGGTTTGTGCTTGCTTCTTGAAACTTGATAAAATATTGTAGTTCTACGTTCTATCCATAAGGTTTGTTTCCTCTTGATGTAGCCTAATGCAGGGACTGGCGAATAACACTTTTATTGAAAGGGGTTGCCAAACTTCTAAAAACTAGAGTCTTCTGAAATCTCAACATATTTTTTCATCCAATCTTCATGATACTTTCAAGTAATGATCAGTACACCAATCCCACTTGGATGCTCAAGTTTCATTCACCTACGTTGAAGCATTCGTTTGCAGGAACAGTTTGAATTTTTAGGTTTCACTCTGTTTTCTCCTATATTGACAGATGCAGTTAGAACTTTAAATCAAACACGGTTTGGGCTAGATACTTGAAACATGACACAATAAAGTAGTTCTACATTCTATCCCTAAGGTTTGTTTCCTCTTGATGTAGCCTTCAGCACAGACTGGCGAATAACACTTACAATGAGAGGCGTTGTTAGGCTGCCAAAAAACTAGAGTCTCCTGAAATCTCAACACATATATTTTTTCCGAACTTAATGATACTTTCAAGTAATGAGCAGTACACCAATCAAACTTGGATGCCCAAGTTTCGTTCTCCTAGGTTGACGCATTCGTTTGCAGTAACAGTTTGAATTTCTAGGTTTCACTCTGTTTTCTCCTATATTGACAGATGCAGCTAGAACTCTAAATCAAACACGGTTTGTGCCAGCTTCTTGAAACAGGACACAATAAAGTAGTTCTACGTTCTATCTCTAAGGTTTGTTTCCTCTTGATGTAGCCTAAAGCAGGGACTGGCGAATAACACTTATATTGAAAGGGGTTGCCAAACTTTCAAAAAACTAGAGTCTCCTGAAATCTCAACATATATTTTTTCATCCAATCTTCATGATACATTCAAGTAATGATCAGTACACCATTCCCACTTGGATGCCCAAATTTTGTTCTTCTAGGTTGAAGCATTCGTTTGCAGGAACAGTTTGAATTTTTAGGTTTCACTCTGTTTTCTCCTATATTGACAGATGAGGTTAGAACATTAAATCAAACACGGTTTGTGCTAGCTACATGAAACATGACACAATAAAGTAGTTCTACGTTCTATCTCTAAGGTTTGTTTTTTCTTGATGTAGCCTTCAGCACAGACTGGCGAATAACACTTACAATGAGAGTCCTTGTTAGGCTGCCAAAAAACTAGAGTATCCTGAAATCTCAACACATATTTTTTTCCGACCTTAATGATACTTTCAAGTAATGAGCAGTACACCAATCAAACTTGGATGCCCAAGTTTCGTTCTCCTAGGTTGATGCATTCGTTGGCAGTAACAGTTTGAATTTCTAGGTTTCACTCTGTTTTCTCCTATATTGAGAGATGCAGCTAGAACTCTAAATCAAACACGGTTTGTGCTAGCTTCTTGAAACTTGACACAATAAAGTAGTTCTACGTTCTATCTCTAAGGTTTCTTTCCTCTTGATGTAGCCTAAAGCAGGTACTGGCGAATAACACTTATATTGAAAGGGGTTGCCAAACTTTCAAAAAACTAGAGTCTCCTGAAATCTCAACATATATTTTTTCATCCAATCTTCATGATACATTCAAGTAATGATCAGTACACCATTCCCACTTGGATGCCCAAGTTTTGTTCTTCTAGGTTGAAGCATTCGTTTGCAGGAACAGTTTGAATTTTTAGGTTTCACTCTGTTTTCTCCTATATTGACAGATGAGGTTAGAACTTTAAATCAAACACGGTTTGTGCTAGCTACTTGAAACATGACACAATAAAGTAGTTCTACGTTCTATCTCTAAGGTTTGTTTCCTCTTGATGTAGCCTTCAGCACAGACTGGCGAATAACACTTACAATGAGAGTCCTTGTTAGGCTGCCAAAAAACTAGAGTCTCCTGATATCTCAACACATATTTTTTTCCGACCTTAATGATACTTTCAAGTAATGAGCAGTACACCAATCAAACTTGGATGCCCAAGTTTCGTTCTCCTAGGTTGATGCATTCGTTTGCAGTAACAGTTTGAATTTCTAGGTTTCACTCTGTTTTCTCCTATATTGACAGATGCAGCTAGAACTCTAAATCAAATACGGTTTGTGCTAGGTTCTCGAAACTTGACACAATAAAGTAGTTCTACGTTCTATATCTAAGGTTTGTTTCCTCTTGATGTAGCCTGAAGCAGGGACTGGCGAATAACACTTATATTGAAAGGGGTTGCCAAACTTTCAAAAAAACTAGAGTCTCCTGAAATCTCAACATATATTTTTTCATCCAATCTTCATGATACATTCAAGTAATGATCAGTACAGCATTCCCACTTGGATGCCCAAGTTTTGTTCTTCTAGGTTGAAGCATTCGTTTGCAGGAACAGTTTGAATTTTTAGGTTTCACTCTGTTTTCTCCTATATTGACAGATGCAGTTAGAACTTTAAATCAAACACGGTTTGTGCTAGCTACTTGAAACATGACACAATAAAGTAGTTCTACGTTCTATCCCTAAGGTTTGTTTCCTCTTGATGTAGCCTTAAGCAGAGACTGGCGAATAACACATTCAATGAAAGGCGTTGTTAGGCTGCCAAAGAACTACAGTCTCCTGAAATCTCATCATATATTTTTTCTTCCGACCTTCATGATACTTTCAAGTAATGAGCAGTGCACCAATCAAACTTGGATGCCCAAGTTTCGTTCTCCTAGGTTGAAGCATTCGTTTGTAGGAACAGTTTGAATTTTTAGGTTTCACACTGTTTTGTCCTATATTGACAGATGCAGTTCGAACTCTAAATCAAACACGGTTTGTGCTTGCTTCTTGAAACTTGATAAAATATTGTAGTTCTACGTTCTATCCATAAGGTTTGTTTCCTCTTGATGTAGCCTAATGCAGGGACTGGCGAATAACACTTTTATTGAAAGGGGTTGCCAAACTTCTAAAAACTAGAGTCTTCTGAAATATCAACATATATTTTTTCATCCAATCTTCATGATACTTTCAAGTAATGATCAGTACAGCAATCCCACTTGGATGCTCAAGTTTCATTCTCCTACGTTGAAGCATTCGTTTGCAGGAACAGTTTGAATTTTTAGGTTTCACTCTGTTTTCTCCTTTATTGACAGATGCAGCTAGAACTCTAAATCAAACACGGTTTGTGCTAGCTTCTCGAAACTTGACACAATAAAGTAGTTCTACGTTCTATCTCTAAGGTTTGTTTCCTCTTGATGTAGCCTAAAGCAGGGACTGGCGAATAACACTTATATTGAAAGGGGTTGCCAAACTTTCAAAAAACTAGAGTCTCCTGAAATCTCAACATATATTTTTTCATCCAATCTTCATGATACATTCAAGTAATGATCAGTACACCATTCCCACTTGGATGCCCAAGTTTTGTTCTTCTAGGTTGAAGCATTCGTTTGCAGGAACAGTTTGAATTTTTAGGTTTCACTCTGTTTTCTCCTATATTGACAGATGAGGTTAGAACTTTAAATCAAACACGGTTTGTGCTAGCTACTTGAAACATGACACAATAAAGTAGTTCTACGTTCTATCTCTAAGGTTTGTTTCCTCGTGATGTAGCCTTCAGCACAGACTGGCGAATAACACTTACAATGAGAGTCCTTATTAGGCTGCCAAAAAACTAGAGTCTCCTGAAATCTCAACACATATTTTTTTCCGACCTTAATGATACTTTCAAGTAATGAGCAGTACACCAATCAAACTTGGATGCCCAAGTTTCGTTCTCCTAGGTTGATGCATTCGTTTGCAGTAACAGTTTGAATTTCTAGGTTTCACTCTGTTTTCTCCTATATTGACAGATGCAGCTAGAACTCTAAATCAAACACGGTTTGTGCTAGGTTCTCGAAACTTGACACAATAAAGTAGTTCTACGTTCTATATCTAAGGTTTGTTTCCTCTTGATGCAGCCTGAAGCAGGCACTGGCGAATAACACTTATATTGAAAGGGGTTGCCAAACTTTCAAAAAACTAGAGTCTCCTGAAATCTCAACATATATTTTTTCATCCAATCTTCATGATACATTCAAGTAATGATCAGTACACCATTCCCACTTGGATGCCCAAGTTTTGTTCTTCTAGGTTGAAGCATTCGTTTGCAGGAACAGTTTGAATTTTTAGGTTTCACTCTGTTTTCTCCTATATTGACAAATGTAGTTCAAACTCTAAATCAAACACGGTTTGGGCTAGCTTCTTGAAACTTGACACAATAAAGTAGTTCTACATTCTATCCCTAAGGTTTGTTTCCTCTTGATGTAGCCATCAGCACAGACTGGCGAATAACACTTACAATGAAAGGCGTTGTTAGGCTGCCAAAAAACAAGTGTCTCCTGAAATCTCAGCACATATTTTTTTCCGACCTTAATGATACTTTCAAGTAATGAGCAGTACACCAATCAAACTTGGATGCCCAAGTTTCGTTCTCCTAGGTTGATGCATTCGTTGGCAGTAACAGTTTGAATTTCTAGGTTTCACTCTGTTTTCTCCTATATTGACAGATGCAGCTAGAACTCTAAATCAAACACGGTTTGTGCTAGCTTCTTGAAAATTGACACAATAAAGTAGTTCTACGTTCTATCTCTAAGGTTTGTTTCCTCTTGATGTAGCCTAAAGCAGGGACTGGCGAATAACACTTATATTGAAAGGGGTTGCCAAACTTTCAAAAAACTAGAGTCTCCTGAAATCTCAACATATATTTTTTCATCCAATCTTCATGATACATTCAAGTAATGATCAGTACACCATTCCCACTTGGATGCCCAAGTTTTGTCCTTCTAGGTTGAAGCATTCGTTTGCAGGAACAGTTTGAATTTTTAGGTTTCACTCTGTTTTCTCCTATATTGACAAATGTAGTTCAAACTCTAAATCAAACACGGTTTGGGCTAGCTTCTTGAAACTTGACACAATAAAGTAGTTCTACATTCTATCCCTAAGGTTTGTTTCCTCTTGATGTAGCCTTCAGCACAGACTGGCGAATGACACTTACAATGAAAGGCGTTGTTAGGCTGCCAAAAAACAAGAGTCTCCTGAAATCTCAACACATATTTTTTTCCGACCTTAATGATACTTTCAAGTAATGAGCAGTACACCAATCAAACTTGGATGCCCAAGTTTCGTTCTCCTAGGTTGATGCATTCGTTTGCAGTAACAGTTTGAATTTCTAGGTTTCACTCTGTTTTCTCCTATATTGACAGATGCAGCTAGAACTCTAAATCAAACACGGTTTGTGCTAGCTTCTCGAAACTTGACACAATAAAGTAGTTCTATGTTCTATATCTAAGGTTTGTTTCGTCTTGATGTAGCCTGAAGCAGGGACTGGCGAATAACACTTATATTGAAAGGGGTTGCCAAACTTTCAAAAAACTAGAGTCTCCTGAAATCTCAACATATATTTTTTCATCCAATCTTCATGATACATTCAAGTAATGATCAGTACAGCATTCCCACTTGGATGCCCAAGTTTTGTTCTTCTAGGTTGAAGCATTCGTTTGCAGGAACAGTTTGAATTTTTAGGTTTCACTCTGTTTTCTCCTATATTGACAGATGCAGTTAGAACTTTAAATCAAACACGGTTTGTGCTAGCTACTTGAAACATGACACAATAAAGTAGTTCTACGTTCTATCCCTAAGGTTTGTTTCCTCTTGATGTAGCCTTAAGCAGAGACTGGCAAATAACACATTCAATGAAAGGCGTTGTTAGGCTGCCAAAAAACTACAGTCTCCTGAAATCTCATCATATATTTTTTCTTCCGACCTTCATGATACTTTCAAGTAATGAGCAGTGCACCAATCAAACTTGGATGCCCAAGTTTCGTTCTCCTAGGTTGAAGCATTCGTTTGTAGGAACAGTTTGAATTTTTAGGTTTCACACTGTTTTGTCCTATATTGACAGATGCAGTTCGAACTCTAAATCAAACACGGTTTGTGCTTGCTTCTTGAAACTTGATAAAATATTGTAGTTCTACGTTCTATCCATAAGGTTTGTTTCCTCTTGATGTAGCCTAATGCAGGGACTGGCGAATAACACTTTTATTGAAAGGGGTTGCCAAACTTCTAAAAACTAGAGTCTTCTGAAATCTCAACATATATTTTTTCATCCAATCTTCATGATACTTTCAAGTAATGATCAGTACACCAATCCCACTTGGATGCTCAAGTTTCATTCTCCTACGTTGAAGCATTCGTTTGCAGGAACAGTTTGAATTTTTAGGTTTCACTCTGTTTTCTCCTATATTGACAGATGCAGTTAGAACTTTAAATCAAACACGGTTTGTGCTAGCTACTTGAAACATGACACAATAAAGTATTTCTACATTCTATCCCTAAGGTTTGTTTCCTCTTGATGTAGCCTTCAGCACACACTGGCGAATAACACTTACAATGAGAGGCGTTGTTAGGCTGCCAAAAAACTAGAGTCTCCTGAAATCTCAACACATATTTTTTTTCCGACCTTAATGATACTTTCAAGTAATGAGCAGTACACCAATCAAACTTGGATGCCCAAGTTTCGTTCTCCTAGGTTGATGCATTCGTTTGCAGTAACAGTTTGAATTTCTAGGTTTCACTCTCTTTTCTCCTATATTGACAGATGCAGCTAGAACTCTAAATCAAACACGGTTTGTGCTAGCTTCTCGAAACTTGACACAATAAAGTTGTTCTACGTTCTATCTCTAAGGTTTGTTTCCTCTTGATGTAGCCTAAAGCAGGGACTGGCGAATAACACTTATATTGAAAGGGGTTGCCAAACTTTCAAAAAACTAGAGTCTCCTGAAATCTCAACATATATTTTTTCATCCAATCTTCATGATACATTCAAGTAATGATCAGTACACCATTCCCACTTGGATGCCCAAGTTTTGTTCTTCTAGGTTGAAGCATTCGTTTGCAGGAACAGTTTGAATTTTTAGGTTTCACTCTGTTTTCTCCTATATTGACAGATGAGGTTAGAACTTTAAATCAAACACGGTTTGTGCTAGCTACTTGAAACATGACACAATAAAGTAGTTCTACGTTCTATCTCTAAGGTTTGTTTCCTCGTGATGTAGCCTTCAGCACAGACTGGCGAATAACACTTACAATGAGAGTCTTTATTAGGCTGCCAAAAAACTAGAGTCTCCGGAAATCTCAACACATATTTTTTTCCGACATTAATGATACTTTCAAGTAATGAGCAGTACACCAATCAAACTTGGATGCCCAAGTTTCGTTCTCCTAGGTTGATGCATTCGTTTGCAGTAACAGTTTGAATTTCTAGGTTTCACTCTGTTTTCTCCTATATTGACAGATGCAGCTAGAACTCTAAATCAAACACGGTTTGTGCTAGGTTCTCGAAACTTGACACAATAAAGTAGTTCTACGTTCTATATCTAAGGTTTGTTTCCTCTTGATGCAGCCTGAAGCAGGGACTGGCGAATAACACTTATATTGAAAGGGGTTGCCAAACTTTCAAAAAACTAGAGTCTCCTGAAATCTCAACATATATTTTTTCATCCAATCTTCATGATACATTCAAGTAATGATCAGTACACCATTTCCACTTGGATGCCCAAGTTTTGTTCTTCTAGGTTGAAGCATTCGTTTGCAGAAAGAGATTGAATTTTTAGGTTTCACTCTGTTTTCTCCTATATTGACAAATGTAGTTCAAACTCTAAATCAAACACGGTTTGGGCTAGCTTCTTGAATCTTGACACAATAAAGTAGTTCTACATTCTATCACTAAGGTTTGTTTCCTCTTGATGTAGCCTTCAGCACAGACTGGCGAATAACACTTACAATGAAAGGCGTTGTTAGGCTGCCAAAAAACAAGTGTCTCCTGAAATCTCAACACATATTTTTTTCCGACCTTAATGATACCTTCAAGTAATGAGCAGTACACCAATCAAACTTGGATGCCCAAGTTTCGTTCTCCTAGGTTGATGCATTCGTTTGCAGTAACAGTTTGAATTTCTAGGTTTCACTCTGTTTTCTCCTATATTGACAGATGCAGCTAGAACTCTAAATCAAACACGGTTTGTGCTAGCTTCTTGAAACTTGACACAATAAAGTAGTTCTACGTTCTATCTCTAAGGTTTGTTTCCTCTTGATGTAGCCTAAAGCAGGGACTGGCGAATAACACTTATATTGAAAGGGGTTGCCAAACTTTCAAAAAACTAGAGTCTCCTGAAATCTCAACATATATTTTTTCATCCAATCTTCATGATACATTCAAGTAATGATCAGTACACCATTTCCACTTGGAGGCCCAAGTTTCGTTCTCCTAGGTTGATGCATTCGTTTGCAGTAACAGTTTGAATTTCTAGGTTTCACTCTGTTTTCTCCTATATTGACAGATGCAGCTAGAACTCTAAATCAAACACGGTCTGTGCTGGGTTCTCGAAACTTGACACAATAAAGTAGTTCTACGTTCTATATCTAAGGTTTGTTTCCTCTTGATGCAGCCTGAAGCAGGGAGTGGCGAATAACACTTATATTGAAAGGGGTTGCCAAACTTTCAAAAAACTAGAGTCTCCTGAAATCTCAACATATATTTTTTCATCCAATCTTCATGATACATTCAAGTAATGATCAGTACACCATTCCCACTTGGATGCCCAAGTTTTGTTCTTCTAGGTTGAAGCATTCGTTTGCAGGAACAGTTTGAATTTTTAGGTTTCACTCTGTTTTCTCCTATATTGACAAATGTAGTTCAAACTCTAAATCAAACACGGTTTGGGCTAGCTTCTTGAAGCTTGAAACAATAAAGTAGTTCTACATTCTATCACTAAGGTTTGTTTCCTCTTGATGTAGCCTTCAGCACAGACTGGCGAATAACACTTACAATGAAAGGCGTTGTTAGGCTGCCAAAAAACAAGTGTCTCCTGAAATCTCAACACATATTTTTTTCCGACCTTAATGATACTTTCAAGTAATGAGCAGTACACCAATCAAACTTGGATGCCCAAGTTTCGTTCTCCTAGGTTGATGCATTCGTTTGCAGTAACAGTTTGAATTTCTAGGTTTCACTCTGTTTTCTCCTATATTGACAGATGCAGCTAGAACTCTAAATCAAACACGGTTTGTGCTAGCTTCTTGAAATTGACACAATAAAGTAGTTCTACGTTCTATCTCTAAGGTTTGTTTCCTCTTGATGTAGCCTAAAGCAGGGACTGGCGAATAACATTTATATTGAAAGGGGTTGCCAAACTTTCAAAAAACTAGAGTCTCCTGAAATCTCAACATATATTTTTTCATCCAATCTTCATGATACATTCAAGTAATGATCAGTACACCATTCCCACTTGGATGCCCAAGTTTTGTTCTTCTAGGTTGAAGCATTCGTTTGCAGGAACAGTTTGAATTTTTAGGTTTCACTCTGTTTTCTCCTATATTGACAGATTAGTTTAGAACTTTAAATCAAACAAGGTTTGTGCTAGCTACTTGAAACATGACACAATAAAGTAGTTCTACGTTATATCTCTAAGGTTTGTTTCCTCTTGATGTAGCCTTCAGCACAGACTGGCGAATAACACTTACAATGAGAGTCCTTGTTAGGCTGCCAAAAAACTAGAGTCTCCTGAAATCTCAACACATATTTTTTTCCGACCTTAATGATACTTTCAAGTAATGAGCAGTACACCAATCAAACTTGGATGCCCAAGTTTCGTTCTCCTAGGTTGATGCATTCGTTGGCAGTAACAGTTTGAATTTCTAGGTTTCACTCTGTTTTCTCCTATATTGACAGATGCAGCTAGAACTCTGAATCAAACACGGTTTGTGCTAGGTTCTCGAAACTTGACACAATAAAGTAGTTCTACGTTCAATATCTAATGTTTGTTTCCTCTTGATGCAGCCTGAAGCAGGGACTGGCGAATAACACTTATATTGAAAGGGGTTGCCAAACTTTCAAAAAACTAGAGTCTCCTGAAATCTCAACATATATTTTTTCATCCAATCTTCATGATACATTCAAGTAATGATCAGTACACCATTCCCACTTGGATGCCCAAGTTTTGTTCTTCTAGGTTGAAGCATTCGTTTGCAGGAACAGTTTGAATTTTTAGGTTTCACTCTGTTTTCTCCTATATTGACATATGAGGTTAGAACTTTAAATCAAACACGGTTTGTGCTAGCTACTTGAAACATGATACAATAAAGTAGTTCTACGTTCTATCTCTAAGGTATGTTTCCTCGTGATGTAGCCTTCAGCACAGACTGGCGAATAACACTTACAATGAGAGTCCTTATTAGTCTGCCAAAAAACTAGAGTCTCCTGAAATCTCAACACATATTTTTTTCCGCCATTAATGATACTTTCAAGTAATGAGCAGTACACCAATCAAACTTGGATGCCCAAGTTTCGTTCTCCTAGGTTGATGCATTCGTTTGCAGTAACAGTTTGAATTTCTAGGTTTCACTCTGTTTTCTCCTATATTGACAGATGCAGCTAGAACTCTAAATCAAACACGGTTTGTGCTAGGTTCTCGAAACATGACACAATAAAGTAGTTCTACGTTCTATATCTAAGGTTTGTTTCCTCTTGATGCAGCCTGAAGCAGGGACTGGCGAATAACACTTATATTGAAAGGGGTTGCCAATCTTTCAAAAAACTAGGGTCTCCTGAAATCTCAACATATATTTTTTCATCCAATCTTCATGATACATTCAAGTAATGATCAGTACACCATTCCCACTTGGATGCCCAAGTTTTGTTCTTCTAGGTTGAAGCATTCGTTTGCAGGAACAGTTTGAATTTTTAGGTTTCACTCTGTTTTCTCCTATATTGACAAATGTAGTTCAAACTCTAAATCAAACACGGTTTGGGCTAGCTTCTTGAAACTTGACACAATAAAGTAGTTCTACATTCTATCCCTAAGGTTTGTTTCCTCTTGATGTAGCCTTCAGCACAGACTGGCGAATAACACTTACAATGAAAGGCGTTGTTAGGCTGCCAAAAAACAAGAGTCTCCTGAAATCTCAACACATATTTTTTTCCGACCTTAATGATACTTTCAAGTAATGAGCAGTACACCAATCAAACTTGGATGCCCAAGTTTCGTTCTCCTAGGTTGATGCATTCGTTTGCAGTAACAGTTTGAATTTCTAGGTTTCACTCTGTTTTCTCCTATATTGACAGATGCAGCTAGAACTCTAAATCAAACACGGTTTGTGCTAGCTTCTCGAAACTTGACACAATAAAGTAGTTCTATGTTCTATATCTAAGGTTTGTTTCCTCTTGATGTAGCCTGAAGCAGGGACTGGCGAATAACACTTATATTGAAAGGGGTTGCCAAACTTTCAAAAAACTAGAGTCTCCTGAAATCTCAACATATATTTTTTCATCCAATCTTCATGATACATTCAAGTAATGATCAGTACAGCATTCCCAATTGGATGCCCAAGTTTTGTTCTTCTAGGTTGAAGCATTCGTTTGCAGGAACAGTTTGAATTTTTTGGTTTCACTCTGTTTTCTCCTATATTGACAGATGCAGTTAGAACTTTAAATCAAACACGGTTTGTGCTAGCTACTTGAAACATGACACAATAAAGTAGTTCTACGTTCTATCCCTAAGGTTTGTTTCCTCTTGATGTAGCCTTAAGCAGAGACTGGCGAATAACACATTCAATGAAAGGCGTTGTTAGGCTGCCAAAAAACTACAGTCTCCTGAAATCTCATCATATATTTTTTCTTCCGACCTTCATGATACTTTCCAGTAATGAGCAGTGCACCAATCAAACTTGGATGCCCAAGTTTCGTTCTCCTAGGTTGAAGCATTCGTTTGTAGGAACAGTTTGAATTTTTAGGTTTCACACTGTTTTGTCCTATATTGACAGATGCAGTTCGAACTCTAAATCAAACACGGTTTGTGCTTGCTTCTTGAAACTTGATAAAATATTGTAGTTCTACGTTCTATCCATAAGGTTTGTTTCCTCTTGATGTAGCCTAATGCAGGGACTGGCGAATAACACTTTTATTGAAAGGGGTTGCCAAACTTCTAAAAACTAGAGTCTTCTGAAATCTCAACATATATTTTTTCATCCAATCTTCATGATACTTTCAAGTAATGATCAGTACACCAATCCCACTTGGATGCTCAAGTTTCATTCTCCTACGTTGAAGCATTCGTTTGCAGGAACAGTTTGAATTTTTAGGTTTCACTCTGTTTTCTCCTATATTGACAGATGCAGTTAGAACTTTAAATCAAACACGGTTTGTGCTAGCTACTTGAAACATGACACAATAAAGTAGTTCTACATTCTATCCCTAAGGTTTGTTTCCTCTTGATGTAGCCTTCAGCACAGACTGGCGAATAACACTTACAATGAGAGGCGTTGTTAGGCTGCCAAAAAACTAGAGTCTCCTGAAATCTCAACACATATTTTTTTTCCGAACTTAATGATACTTTCAAGTAATGAGCAGTACACCAATCAAACTTGGATGCCCAAGTTTCGTTCTCCTAGGTTGATGCATTCGTTTGCAGTAACAGTTTGAATTTCTAGGTTTCACTCTGTTTTCTCCTATATTGACAGATGCAGCTAGAACTCTAAATCAAACACGGTTTGTGGTAGCTTCTCGAAACTTGACAAAATAAAGTAGTTCTACGTTCTATCTCTAAGGTTTGTTTCCTCTTGATGTAGCCTAAAGCAGGGACTGGCGAATAACACTTATATTGAAAGGGGTTGCCAAACTTTCAAAAAACTAGAGTCTCCTGAAATCTCAACATATATTTTTTCATCCAATCTTCATGATACATTCAAGTAATGATCAGTACAGCATTCCCACTTGGATGCCCAAGTTTTGTTCTTCTAGGTTGAAGCATTCGTTTGCAGGAACAGTTTGAATTTTTAGGTTTCACTCTGTTTTCTCCTATATTGACAGATGAGGTTAGTACTTTAAATCAAACACGGTTTGTGCTAGCTACTTGAAATATGACACAATAAAGTAGTTCTACGTTCTATCTCTAAGGTTTGTTTCCTCTTGATGTAGCCTTCAGCACAGACTGGCGAATAACACTTACAATGAAAGGCGTTGTTGGGCTGCCAAAAAACAAGAGTCTCCTGAAATCTCAACACATATTTTTTTCCGACCTTAATGATACTTTCAAGTAATGAGCAGTACACCAATCAAACATGGATGCCCAAATTCGTTCTCCTAGGTTGATGCATTCGTTTGCAGTAACAGTTTGAATTTCTAGGTTTCACTCTGTTTTCTCCTATATTGAGAGATGCAGCTAGAACTCTAAATCAAACACGGTTTGTGCTAGGTTCTCGAAACTTGACACAATAAAGTAGTTCTACGTTCTATATCTAAGGTTTGTTTCCTCTTGATGCAGCCTGAAGCAGGGACTGGCGAATAACACTTATATTGAAAGGGGTTGCCAAACTTTCAAAAAACTAGAGTCTCCTGAAATCTCAACATATATTTTTTCATCCAATCTTCATGATACATTCAAGTAATGATCAGTACACCATTTCCACTTGGATGCCCAAGTTTTGTTCTTCTAGGTTGAAGCATTCGTTTGCAGGAAGAGATTGAATTTTTAGGTTTCACTCTGTTTTCTCCTATATTGACAAATGTAGTTCAAACTCTAAATCAAACACGGTTTGGGCTAGCTTCTTGAATCTTGACACAATAAAGTAGTTCTACATTCTATCACTAAGGTTTGTTTCCTCTTGATGTAGCCTTCAGCACAGACTGGCGAATAACACTTACAATGAAAGGCGTTGTTAGGCTGCCAAAAAACAAGTGTCTCCTGAAATCTCAACACATATTTTTTTCCGACCTTAATGATACCTTCAAGTAATGAGCAGTACACCAATCAAACTTGGATGCCCAAGTTTCGTTCTCCTAGGTTGATGCATTCGTTGGCAGTAACAGTTTGAATTTCTAGGTTTCACTCTGTTTTCTCCTATATTGACAGATGCAGCTAGAACTCTAAATCAAACACGGTTTGTGCCAGCTTCTTGAAACTTGACACAATAAAGTAGTTCTACGTTCTATCTCTAAGGTTTGTTTCCTCTTGATGTAGCCTAAAGCAGGGACTGGCGAATAACACTTATATTGAAAGGGGTTGCCAAACTTTCAAAAAACTAGAGTCTCCTGAAATCTCAACATATATTTTTTCATCCAATCTTCATGATACATTCAAGTAATGATCAGTACACCATTCCCACTTGGATGCCCAAGTTTTGTTCTTCTAGGTTGAAGCATTCGTTTGCAGGAACAGTTTGAATTTTTAGGTTTCACTCTGTTTTCTCCTATATTGACAGATGAGGTTA
The DNA here is from genome assembly GCF_048772815.1 of Callospermophilus lateralis. NCBI lineage: Eukaryota > Metazoa > Chordata > Mammalia > Rodentia > Sciuridae > Callospermophilus > Callospermophilus lateralis. Next base: position 160,956,050 of record NC_135305.1, on the reverse strand, counting down.
GAACTTTAAATCAAACACGGTTTGTGCTAGCTACTTGAAATATGACACAATAAAGTAGTTCTACGTTCTATCTCTAAGGTTTGTTTCCTCTTGATGTAGCCTTCAGCACAGACTGGCGAATAACACTTACAATGAAAGGCGTTGTTGGGCTGCCAAAAAACAAGAGTCTCCTGAAATCTCAACACATATTTTTTTCCGACCTTAATGATACTTTCAAGTAATGAGCAGTACACCAATCAAACATGGATGCCCAAGTTTCGTTCTCCTAGGTTGATGCATTCGTTTGCAGTAACAGTTTGAATTTCTAGGTTTCACTCTGTTTTCTCCTATATTGACAGATGCAGCTAGAACTCTAAATCAAACACGGTTTGTGCCAGCTTCTTGAAACTTGACACAATAAAGTAGTTCTACGTTCTATCTCTAAGGTTTGTTTCCTCTTGATGTAGCCTAAAGCAGGGACTGGCGAATAACACTTATATTGAAAGGGGTTGCCAAACTTTCAAAAAACTAGAGTCTCCTGAAATCTCAACATATATTTTTTCATCCAATCTTCATGATACATTCAAGTAATGATCAGTACACCATTCCCACTTGGATGCCCAAGTTTGTTCTTCTAGGTTGAAGCATTCGTTTGCAGGAACAGTTTGAATTTTTAGGTTTCACTCTGTTTTCTCCTATATTGACAGATGAGGTTAGAACATTAAATCAAACACGGTTTGTGCTAGCTACATGAAACATGACACAATAAAGTAGTTCTACGTTCTATCTCTAAGGTTTGTTTCCTTTTGATGTAGCCTTCAGCACAGACTGGCGAATAACACTTACAATGAGAGTCCTTGTTAGGCTGCCAAAAAACTATAGTATCCTGAAATCTCAACACATATTTTTTTCCGACCTTAATGATACTTTCAAGTAATGAGCAGTACACCAATCAAACTTGGATGCCCAAGTTTCGTTCTCCTAGGTTGATGCATTCGTTGGCAGTAACAGTTTGAATTTCTAGGTTTCACTCTGTTTTCTCCTATATTGAGAGATGCAGCTAGAACTCTAAATCAAACACGGTTTGTGCTAGCTTCTTGAAACTTGACACAATAAAGTAGTTCTACGTTCTATCTCTAAGGTTTGTTTCCTCTTGATGTAGCCTAAAGCAGGTACTGGCGAATAACACTTATATTGAAAGGGGTTGCCAAACTTTCAAAAAACTAGAGTCTCCTGAAATCTCAACATATATTTTTTCATCCAATCTTCATGATACATTCAAGTAATGATCAGTACACCATTCCCACTTGGATGCCCAAGTTTTGTTCTTCTAGGTTGAAGCATTCGTTTGCAGGAACAGTTTGAATTTTTAGGTTTCACTCTGTTTTCTCCTATATTGACAGATGAGGTTAGAACTTTAAATCAAACACGGTTTGTGCTAGCTACTTGAAACATGACACAATAAAGTAGTTCTACGTTCTATCTCTAAGGTTTGTTTCCTCTTGATGTAGCCTTCAGCACAGACTGGCGAATAACACTTACAATGAGAGTCCTTGTTAGGCTGCCAAAAAACTAGAGTCTCCTGAAATCTCAACACATATTTTTTTCCGACCTTAATGATACTTTCAAGTAATGAGCAGTACACCAATCAAACTTGGATGCCCAAGTTTCGTTCTCCTAGGTTGATGCATTCGTTTGCAGTAACAGTTTGAATTTCTAGGTTTCACTCTGTTTTCTCCTATATTGACAGATGCAGCTAGAACTCTAAATCAAACACGGTTTGTGCTAGGTTCTCGAAACTTGACACAATAAAGTAGTTCTACGTTCTATATCTAAGGTTTGTTTCCTCTTGATGCAGCCTGAAGCAGGGACTGGCGAATAACACTTATATTGAAAGGGGTTGCCAAACTTTCAAAAAACTAGAGTCTCCTGAAATCTCAACATATATTTTTTCATCCAATCTTCATGATACATTCAAGTAATGATCAGTACACCATTTCCACTTGGATGCCCAAGTTTTGTTCTTCTAGGTTGAAGCATTCGTTTGCAGGAAGAGATTGAATTTTTAGGTTTCACTCTGTTTTCTCCTATATTGACAAATGTAGTTCAAACTCTAAATCAAACACGGTTTGGGCTAGCTTCTTGAATCTTGACACAATAAAGTAGTTCTACATTCTATCACTAAGGTTTGTTTCCTCTTGATGTAGCCTTCAGCACAGACTGGCGAATAACACTTACAATGAAAGGCGTTGTTAGGCTGCCAAAAAACAGTGTCTCCTGAAATCTCAACACATATTTTTTTCCGACCTTAATGATACCTTCAAGTAATGAGCAGTACACCAATCAAACTTGGATGCCCAAGTTTCGTTCTCCTAGGTTGATGCATTCGTTGGCAGTAACAGTTTGAATTTCTAGGTTTCACTCTGTTTTCTCCTATATTGACAGATGCAGCTAGAACTCTAAATCAAACACGGTTTGTGCCAGCTTCTTGAAACTTGACACAATAAAGTAGTTCTACGTTCTATCTCTAAGGTTTGTTTCCTCTTGATGTAGCCTAAAGCAGGGACTGGCGAATAACACTTATATTGAAAGGGGTTGCCAAACTTTCAAAAAACTAGAGTCTCCTGAAATCTCAACATATATTTTTTCATCCAATCTTCATGATACATTCAAGTAATGATCAGTACACCATTCCCACTTGGATGCCCAAGTTTTGTTCTTCTAGGTTGAAGCATTCGTTTGCAGGAACAGTTTGAATTTTTAGGTTTCACTCTGTTTTCTCCTATATTGACAGATGAGGTTAGAACTTTAAATCAAACACGGTTTGTGCTAGCTACTTGAAATATGACACAATAAAGTAGTTCTACGTTCTATCTCTAAGGTTTGTTTCCTCTTGATGTAGCCTTCAGCACAGACTGGCGAATAACACTTACAATGAAAGGCGTTGTTGGGCTGCCAAAAAACAAGAGTCTCCTGAAATCTCAACACATATTTTTTTCCGACCTTAATGATACTTTCAAGTAATGAGCAGTACACCAATCAAACATGGATGCCCAAGTTTCGTTCTCCTAGGTTGATGCATTCGTTTGCAGTAACAGTTTGAATTTCTAGGTTTCACTCTGTTTTCTCCTATATTGACAGATGCAGCTAGAACTCTAAATCAAACACGGTTTGTGCCAGCTTCTTGAAACTTGACACAATAAAGTAGTTCTACGTTCTATCTCTAAGGTTTGTTTCCTCTTGATGTAGCCTAAAGCAGGGACTGGCGAATAACACTTATATTGAAAGGGGTTGCCAAACTTTCAAAAAACTAGAGTCTCCTGAAATCTCAACATATATTTTTTCATCCAATCTTCATGATACATTCAAGTAATGATCAGTACACCATTCCCACTTGGATGCCCAAGTTTGTTCTTCTAGGTTGAAGCATTCGTTTGCAGGAACAGTTTGAATTTTTAGGTTTCACTCTGTTTTCTCCTATATTGACAGATGAGGTTAGAACATTAAATCAAACACGGTTTGTGCTAGCTACATGAAACATGACACAATAAAGTAGTTCTACGTTCTATCTCTAAGGTTTGTTTCCTTTTGATGTAGCCTTCAGCACAGACTGGCGAATAACACTTACAATGAGAGTCCTTGTTAGGCTGCCAAAAAACTATAGTATCCTGAAATCTCAACACATATTTTTTTCCGACCTTAATGATACTTTCAAGTAATGAGCAGTACACCAATCAAACTTGGATGCCCAAGTTTCGTTCTCCTAGGTTGATGCATTCGTTGGCAGTAACAGTTTGAATTTCTAGGTTTCACTCTGTTTTCTCCTATATTGAGAGATGCAGCTAGAACTCTAAATCAAACACGGTTTGTGCTAGCTTCTTGAAACTTGACACAATAAAGTAGTTCTACGTTCTATCTCTAAGGTTTGTTTCCTCTTGATGTAGCCTAAAGCAGGTACTGGCGAATAACACTTATATTGAAAGGGGTTGCCAAACTTTCAAAAAACTAGAGTCTCCTGAAATCTCAACATATATTTTTTCATCCAATCTTCATGATACATTCAAGTAATGATCAGTACACCATTCCCACTTGGATGCCCAAGTTTTGTTCTTCTAGGTTGAAGCATTCGTTTGCAGGAACAGTTTGAATTTTTAGGTTTCACTCTGTTTTCTCCTATATTGACAGATGAGGTTAGAACTTTAAATCAAACACGGTTTGTGCTAGCTACTTGAAACATGACACAATAAAGTAGTTCTACGTTCTATCTCTAAGGTTTGTTTCCTCTTGATGTAGCCTTCAGCACAGACTGGCGAATAACACTTACAATGAGAGTCCTTGTTAGGCTGCCAAAAAACTAGAGTCTCCTGAAATCTCAACACATATTTTTTTCCGACCTTAATGATACTTTCAAGTAATGAGCAGTACACCAATCAAACTTGGATGCCCAAGTTTCGTTCTCCTAGGTTGATGCATTCGTTTGCAGTAACAGTTTGAATTTCTAGGTTTCACTCTGTTTTCTCCTATATTGACAGATGCAGCTAGAACTCTAAATCAAACACGGTTTGTGCCAGCTTCTTGAAACTTGACACAATAAAGTAGTTCTACGTTCTATCTCTAAGGTTTGTTTCCTCTTGATGTAGCCTAAAGCAGGGACTGGCGAATAACACTTATATTGAAAGGGGTTGCCAAACTTTCAAAAAACTAGAGTCTCCTGAAATCTCAACATATATTTTTTCATCCAATCTTCATGATACATTCAAGTAATGATCAGTACACCATTCCCACTTGGATGCCCAAGTTTTGTTCTTCTAGGTTGAAGCATTCGTTTGCAGGAACAGTTTGAATTTTTAGGTTTCACTCTGTTTTCTCCTATATTGACAGATGAGGTTAGAACTTTAAATCAAACACGGTTTGTGCTAGCTACTTGAAACATGACACAATAAAGTAGTTCTACGTTCTATCTCTAAGGTTTGTTTCCTCTTGATGTAGCCTTCAGCACAGACTGGCGAATAACACTTACAATGAGAGTCCTTGTTAGGCTGCCAAAAAACTAGAGTCTCCTGAAATCTCAACACATATTTTTTTCCGACCTTAATGATACTTTCAAGTAATGAGCAGTACACCAATCAAACTTGGATGCCCAAGTTTCGTTCTCCTAGGTTGATGCATTCGTTGGCAGTAACAGTTTGAATTTCTAGGTTTCACTCTGTTTTCTCCTATATTGACAGATGCAGCTAGAACTCTGAATCAAACACGGTTTGTGCTAGGTTCTCGAAACTTGACACAATAAAGTAGTTCTACGTTCAATATCTAATGTTTGTTTCCTCTTGATGCAGCCTGAAGCAGGGACTGGCGAATAACACTTATATTGAAAGGGGTTGCCAAACTTTCAAAAAACTAGAGTCTCCTGAAATCTCAACATATATTTTTTCATCCAATCTTCATGATACATTCAAGTAATGATCAGTACACCATTCCCACTTGGATGCCCAAGTTTTGTTCTTCTAGGTTGAAGCATTCGTTTGCAGGAACAGTTTGAATTTTTAGGTTTCACTCTGTTTTCTCCTATATTGACAGATGAGGTTGGAACTTTAAATCAAACACGGTTTGTGCTAGCTACTTGAAACATGATACAATAAAGTAGTTCTACGTTCTATCTCTAAGGTATGTTTCCTCGTGATGTAGCCTTCAGCACAGACTGGCGAATAACACTTACAATGAGAGTCCTTATTAGTCTGCCAAAAAACTAGAGTCTCCTGAAATCTCAACACATATTTTTTTCCGCCATTAATGATACTTTCAAGTAATGAGCAGTACACCAATCAAACTTGGAAGCCCAAGTTTCGTTCTCCTAGGTTGATGCATTCGTTTGCAGTAACAGTTTGAATTTCTAATTTTCACTCTGTTTTCTCCTATATTGACAGATGCAGCTAGAACTCTAAATCAAACACGGTTTGTGCTAGGTTCTCGAAGCTTGACACAATAAAGTAGTTCTACGTTCTATATCTAAGGTTTGTTTCCTCTTGATGCAGCCTGAAGCAGGGACTGGCGAATAACACTTATATTGAAAGGGGTTGCCAATCTTTCAAAAAACTAGGGTCTCCTGAAATCTCAACATATATTTTTTCATCCAATCTTCATGATACATTCAAGTAATGATCAGTACACCATTCCCACTTGGATGCCCAAGTTTTGTTCTTCTAGGTTGAAGCATTCGTTTGCAGGAACAGTTTGAATTTTTAGGTTTCACTCTGTTTTCTCCTATATTGACAAATGTAGTTCAAACTCTAAATCAAACACGGTTTGGGCTAGCTTCTTGAAACTTGACACAATAAAGTAGTTCTACATTCTATCCCTTAGGTTTGTTTCCTCTTGATGTAGCCTTCAGCACAGACTGGAGAATAACACTTACAATGAAAGGCGTTGTTAGGCTGCCAAAAAACAAGAGTCTCCTGAAATATCAACACATATTTTTTTCCGACCTTAATGATACTTTCAAGTAATGAGCAGTACACCAATCAAACTTGGATGCCCAAGTTTCGTTCTCCTAGTTTGATGCATTCGTTTGCAGTAACAGTTTGAATTTCTAGGTTTCACTCTGTTTTCTCCTATATTGACAGATGCAGCTAGAACTCTAAATCAAACACGGTTTGTGCTAGCTTCTCGAAACTTGACACAATAAAGTAGTTCTATGTTCTATATCTAAGGTTTGTTTCCTCTTGATGTAGCCTGAAGCAGGGACTGGCGAATAACACTTATATTGAAAGGGGTTGCCAAACTTTCAAAAAACTAGAGTCTCCTGAAATCTCAACATATATTTTTTCATCCAATCTTCATGATACATTCAAGTAATGATCAGTACAGCATTCCCAATTGGATGCCCAAGTTTTGTTCTTCTAGGTTGAAGCATTCGTTTGCAGGAACAGTTTGAATTTTTAGGTTTCACTCTGTTTTCTCCTATATTGACAGATGCAGTTAGAACTTTAAATCAAACACGGTTTGTGCTAGCTACTTGAAACATGACACAATAAAGTAGTTCTACGTTCTATCCCTAAGGTTTGTTTCCTCTTGATGTAGCCTTAAGCAGAGACTGGCGAATAACACATTCAATGAAAGGCGTTGTTAGGCTGCCAAAAAACTACAGTCTCCTGAAATCTCATCATATATTTTTTCTTCCGACCTTCATGATACTTTCCAGTAATGAGCAGTGCACCAATCAAACTTGGATGCCCAAGTTTCGTTCTCCTAGGTTGAAGCATTCGTTTGTAGGAACAGTTTGAATTTTTAGGTTTCACACTGTTTTGTCCTATATTGACAGATGCAGTTCGAACTCTAAATCAAACACGGTTTGTGCTTGCTTCTTGAAACTTGATAAAATATTGTAGTTCTACGTTCTATCCATAAGGTTTGTTTCCTCTTGATGTAGCCTAATGCAGGGACTGGCGAATAACACTTTTATTGAAAGGGGTTGCCAAACTTCTAAAAACTAGAGTCTTCTGAAATCTCAACATATATTTTTTCATCCAATCTTCATGATACTTTCAAGTAATGATCAGTACACCAATCCCACTTGGATGCTCAAGTTTCATTCTCCTACGTTGAAGCATTCGTTTGCAGGAACAGTTTGAATTTTTAGGTTTCACTCTGTTTTCTCCTATATTGACAGATGCAGTTAGAACTTTAAATCAAACACGGTTTGTGCTAGCTACTTGAAACATGACACAATAAAGTAGTTCTACATTCTATCCCTAAGGTTTGTTTCCTCTTGATGTAGCCTTCAGCACAGACTGGCGAATAACACTTACAATGAGAGGCGTTGTTAGGCTGCCAAAAAACTAGAGTCTCCTGAAATCTCAACACATATTTTTTTTCCGAACTTAATGATACTTTCAAGTAATGAGCAGTACACCAATCAAACTTGGATGCCCAAGTTTCGTTCTCCTAGGTTGATGCATTCGTTTGCAGTAACAGTTTGAATTTCTAGGTTTCACTCTGTTTTCTCCTATATTGACAGATGCAGCTAGAACTCTAAATCAAACACGGTTTGTGGTAGCTTCTCGAAACTTGACACAATAAAGTAGTTCTACGTTCTATATCTAAGGTTTGTTTCCTCTTGATGCAGCCTGAAGCAGGGACTGGCGAATAACACTTATATTGAAAGGGGTTGCCAATCTTTCAAAAAACTAGGGTCTCCTGAAATCTCAACATATATTTTTTCATCCAATCTTCATGATACATTCAAGTAATGATCAGTACACCATTCCCACTTGGATGCCCAAGTTTTGTTCTTCTAGGTTGAAGCATTCGTTTGCAGGAACAGTTTGAATTTTTAGGTTTCACTCTGTTTTCTCCTATATTGACAAATGTAGTTCAAACTCTAAATCAAACACGGTTTGGGCTAGCTTCTTGAAACTTGACACAATAAAGTAGTTCTACATTCTATCCCTAAGGTTTGTTTCCTCTTGATGTAGCCTTCAGCACAGACTGGCGTATAACACTTAAAATGAAAGGCGTTGTTAGGCTGCCAAAAAACAAGAGTCTCCTGAAATCTCAACACATATTTTTTTCCGACCTTAATGATACTTTCAAGTAATGAGCAGTACACCAATCAAACTTGGATGCCCAAGTTTCGTTCTCCTAGGTTGATGCATTCGTTTGCAGTAACAGTTTGAATTTCTAGGTTTCACTCTGTTTTCTCCTATATTGACAGATGCAGCTAGAACTCTAAATCAAACACGGTTTGTGCTAGCTTCTCGAAACTTGACACAATAAAGTAGTTCTACGTTCTATATCTAAGGTTTGTTTCCTCTTGATGTAGCCTGAAGCATGGACTGGCGAATAACACTTATATTGAAAGGGGTTGCCAAACTTTCAAAAAACTAGAGTCTCCTGAAATCTCAACATATATTTTTTCATCCAATCTTCATGATACATTCAAGTAATGATCAGTACAGCATTCCCAATTGGATGCCCAAGTTTTGTTCTTCTAGGTTGAAGCATTCGTTTGCAGGAACAGTTTGAATTTTTAGGTTTCACTCTGTTTTCTCCTATATTGACAGATGCAGTTAGAACTTTAAATCAAACACGGTTTGTGCTAGCTACTTGAAACATGACACAATAAAGTAGTTCTACGTTCTATCCCTAAGGTTTGTTTCCTCTTGATGTAGCCTTAAGCAGAGACTGGCGAATAACACATTCAATGAAAGGCGTTGTTAGGCTGCCAAAAAACTACAGTCTCCTGAAATCTCATCATATATTTTTTCTTCCGACCTTCATGATACTTTCCAGTAATGAGCAGTGCACCAATCAAACTTGGATGCCCAAGTTTCGTTCTCCTAGGTTGAAGCATTCGTTTGTAGGAACAGTTTGAATTTTTAGGTTTCACACTGTTTTGTCCTATATTGACAGATGCAGTTCGAACTCTAAATCAAACACGGTTTGTGCTTGCTTCTTGAAACTTGATAAAATATTGTAGTTCTACGTTCTATCCATAAGGTTTGTTTCCTCTTGATGTAGCCTAATGCAGGGACTGGCGAATAACACTTTTATTGAAAGGGGTTGCCAAACTTCTAAAAACTAGAGTCTTCTGAAATCTCAACATATATTTTTTCATCCAATCTTCATGATACTTTCAAGTAATGATCAGTACACCAATCCCACTTGGATGCTCAAGTTTCATTCTCCTACGTTGAAGCATTCGTTTGCAGGAACAGTTTGAATTTTTAGGTTTCACTCTGTTTTCTCCTATATTGACAGATGCAGTTAGAACTTTAAATCAAACACGGTTTGTGCTAGCTACTTGAAACATGACACAATAAAGTAGTTCTACATTCTATCCCTAAGGTTTGTTTCCTCTTGATGTAGCCTTCAGCACAGACTGGCGAATAACACTTACAATGAGAGGCGTTGTTAGGCTGCCAAAAAACTAGAGTCTCCTGAAATCTCAACACATATTTTTTTTCCGAACTTAATGATACTTTCAAGTAATGAGCAGTACACCAATCAAACTTGGATGCCCAAGTTTCGTTCTCCTAGGTTGATGCATTCGTTTGCAGTAACAGTTTGAATTTCTAGGTTTCACTCTGTTTTCTCCTATATTGACAGATGCAGCTAGAACTCTAAATCAAACACGGTTTGTGCCAGCTTCTTGAAACTTGACACAATAAAGTAGTTCTACGTTCTATCTCTAAGGTTTGTTTCCTCTTGATGTAGCCTAAAGCAGGGACTGGCGAATAACACTTATATTGAAAGGGGTTGCCAAACTTTCAAAAAACTAGAGTCTCCTGAAATCTCAACATATATTTTTTCATCCAATCTTCATGATACATTCAAGTAATGATCAGTACACCATTCCCACTTGGATGCCCAAGTTTGTTCTTCTAGGTTGAAGCATTCGTTTGCAGGAACAGTTTGAATTTTTAGGTTTCACTCTGTTTTCTCCTATATTGACAGATGAGGTTAGAACATTAAATCAAACACGGTTTGTGCTAGCTACATGAAACATGACACAATAAAGTAGTTCTACGTTCTATCTCTAAGGTTTGTTTCCTTTTGATGTAGCCTTCAGCACAGACTGGCGAATAACACTTACAATGAGAGTCCTTGTTAGGCTGCCAAAAAACTATAGTATCCTGAAATCTCAACACATATTTTTTTCCGACCTTAATGATACTTTCAAGTAATGAGCAGTACACCAATCAAACTTGGATGCCCAAGTTTCGTTCTCCTAGGTTGATGCATTCGTTGGCAGTAACAGTTTGAATTTCTAGGTTTCACTCTGTTTTCTCCTATATTGAGAGATGCAGCTAGAACTCTAAATCAAACACGGTTTGTGCTAGCTTCTTGAAACTTGACACAATAAAGTAGTTCTACGTTCTATCTCTAAGGTTTGTTTCCTCTTGATGTAGCCTAAAGCAGGTACTGGCGAATAACACTTATATTGAAAGGGGTTGCCAAACTTTCAAAAAACTAGAGTCTCCTGAAATCTCAACATATATTTTTTCATCCAATCTTCATGATACATTCAAGTAATGATCAGTACACCATTCCCACTTGGATGCCCAAGTTTTGTTCTTCTAGGTTGAAGCATTCGTTTGCAGGAACAGTTTGAATTTTTAGGTTTCACTCTGTTTTCTCCTATATTGACAGATGAGGTTAGAACTTTAAATCAAACACGGTTTGTGCTAGCTACTTGAAACATGACACAATAAAGTAGTTCTACGTTCTATCTCTAAGGTTTGTTTCCTCTTGATGTAGCCTTCAGCACAGACTGGCGAATAACACTTACAATGAGAGTCCTTGTTAGGCTGCCAAAAAACTAGAGTCTCCTGAAATCTCAACACATATTTTTTTCCGACCTTAATGATACTTTCAAGTAATGAGCAGTACACCAATCAAACTTGGATGCCCAAGTTTCGTTCTCCTAGGTTGATGCATTCGTTTGCAGTAACAGTTTGAATTTCTAGGTTTCACTCTGTTTTCTCCTATATTGACAGATGCAGCTAGAACTCTAAATCAAACACGGTTTGTGCCAGCTTCTTGAAACTTGACACAATAAAGTAGTTCTACGTTCTATCTCTAAGGTTTGTTTCCTCTTGATGTAGCCTAAAGCAGGGACTGGCGAATAACACTTATATTGAAAGGGGTTGCCAAACTTTCAAAAAACTAGAGTCTCCTGAAATCTCAACATATATTTTTTCATCCAATCTTCATGATACATTCAAGTAATGATCAGTACACCATTCCCACTTGGATGCCCAAGTTTTGTTCTTCTAGGTTGAAGCATTCGTTTGCAGGAACAGTTTGAATTTTTAGGTTTCACTCTGTTTTCTCCTATATTGACAGATGAGGTTAGAACTTTAAATCAAACACGGTTTGTGCTAGCTACTTGAAACATGACACAATAAAGTAGTTCTACGTTCTATCTCTAAGGTTTGTTTCCTCTTGATGTAGCCTTCAGCACAGACTGGCGAATAACACTTACAATGAGAGTCCTTGTTAGGCTGCCAAAAAACTAGAGTCTCCTGAAATCTCAACACATATTTTTTTCCGACCTTAATGATACTTTCAAGTAATGAGCAGTACACCAATCAAACTTGGATGCCCAAGTTTCGTTCTCCTAGGTTGATGCATTCGTTGGCAGTAACAGTTTGAATTTCTAGGTTTCACTCTGTTTTCTCCTATATTGACAGATGCAGCTAGAACTCTGAATCAAACACGGTTTGTGCTAGGTTCTCGAAACTTGACACAAAAAAGTAGTTCTACGTTCAATATCTAATGTTTGTTTCCTCTTGATGCAGCCTGAAGCAGGGACTGGCGAATAACACTTATATTGAAAGGGGTTGCCAAACTTTCAAAAAACTAGAGTCTCCTGAAATCTCAACATATATTTTTTCATCCAATCTTCATGATACATTCAAGTAATGATCAGTACACCATTCCCACTTGGATGCCCAAGTTTTGTTCTTCTAGGTTGAAGCATTCGTTTGCAGGAACAGTTTGAATTTTTAGGTTTCACTCTGTTTTCTCCTATATTGACAGATGAGGTTGGAACTTTAAATCAAACACGGTTTGTGCTAGCTACTTGAAACATGATACAATAAAGTAGTTCTACGTTCTATCTCTAAGGTATGTTTCCTCGTGATGTAGCCTTCAGCACAGACTGGCGAATAACACTTACAATGAGAGTCCTTATTAGTCTGCCAAAAAACTAGAGTCTCCTGAAATCTCAACACATATTTTTTTCCGCCATTAATGATACTTTCAAGTAATGAGCAGTACACCAATCAAACTTGGATGCCCAAGTTTCGTTCTCCTAGGTTGATGCATTCGTTTGCAGTAACAGTTTGAATTTCTAATTTTCACTCTGTTTTCTCCTATATTGACAGATGCAGCTAGAACTCTAAATCAAACACGGTTTGTGCTAGGTTCTCGAAGCTTGACACAATAAAGTAGTTCTACGTTCTATGTCTAAGGTTTGTTTCCTCTTGATGCAGCCTGAAGCAGGGACTGGCGAATAACACTTATATTGAAAGGGGTTGCCAATCTTTCAAAAAACTAGGGTCTCCTGAAATCTCAACATATATTTTTTCATCCAATCTTCATGATACATTCAAGTAATGATCAGTACACCATTCCCACTTGGATGCCCAAGTTTTGTTCTTCTAGGTTGAAGCATTCGTTTGCAGGAACAGTTTGAATTTTTAGGTTTCACTCTGTTTTCTCCTATATTGACAAATGTAGTTCAAACTCTAAATCAAACACGGTTTGGGCTAGCTTCTTGAAACTTGACACAATAAAGTAGTTCTACATTCTATCCCTTAGGTTTGTTTCCTCTTGATGTAGCCTTCAGCACAGACTGGCGAATAACACTTACAATGAAAGGCGTTGTTAGGCTGCCAAAAAACAAGAGTCTCCTGAAATCTCAACACATATTTTTTTCCGACCTTAATGATACTTTCAAGTAATGAGCAGTACACCAATCAAACTTGGATGCCCAAGTTTCGTTCTCCTAGTTTGATGCATTCGTTTGCAGTAACAGTTTGAATTTCTAGGTTTCACTCTGTTTTCTCCTATATTGACAGATGCAGCTAGAACTCTAAATCAAACACGGTTTGTGCTAGCTTCTCGAAACTTGACACAATAAAGTAGTTCTATGTTCTATATCTAAGGTTTGTTTCCTCTTGATGTAGCCTGAAGCAGGGACTGGCGAATAACACTTATATTGAAAGGGGTTGCCAAACTTTCAAAAAACTAGAGTCTCCTGAAATCTCAACATATATTTTTTCATCCAATCTTCATGATACATTCAAGTAATGATCAGTACAGCATTCCCAATTGGATGCCCAAGTTTTGTTCTTCTAGGTTGAAGCATTCGTTTGCAGGAACAGTTTGAATTTTTAGGTTTCACTCTGTTTTCTCCTATATTGACAGATGCAGTTAGAACTTTAAATCAAACACGGTTTGTGCTAGCTACTTGAAACATGACACAATAAAGTAGTTCTACGTTCTATCCCTAAGGTTTGTTTCCTCTTGATGTAGCCTTAAGCAGAGACTGGCGAATAACACATTCAATGAAAGGCGTTGTTAGGCTGCCAAAAAACTACAGTCTCCTGAAATCTCATCATATATTTTTTCTTCCGACCTTCATGATACTTTCCAGTAATGAGCAGTGCACCAATCAAACTTGGATGCCCAAGTTTCGTTCTCCTAGGTTGAAGCATTCGTTTGTAGGAACAGTTTGAATTTTTAGGTTTCACACTGTTTTGTCCTATATTGACAGATGCAGTTCGAACTCTAAATCAAACACGGTTTGTGCTTGCTTCTTGAAACTTGATAAAATATTGTAGTTCTACTTTCTATCCATAAGGTTTGTTTCCTCTTGATGTAGCCTAATGCAGGGACTGGCGAATAACACTTTTATTGAAAGGGGTTGCCAAACTTCTAAAAACTAGAGTCTTCTGAAATCTCAACATATATTTTTTCATCCAATCTTCATGATACTTTCAAGTAATGATCAGTACACCAATCCCACTTGGATGCTCAAGTTTCATTCTCCTACGTTGAAGCATTCGTTTGCAGGAACAGTTTGAATTTTTAGGTTTCACTCTGTTTTCTCCTATATTGACAGATGCAGTTAGAACTTTAAATCAAACACGGTTTGTGCTAGCTACTTGAAACATGACACAATAAAGTAGTTCTACATTCTATCCCTAAGGTTTGTTTCCTCTTGATGTAGCCTTCAGCACAGACTGGCGAATAACACTTACAATGAGAGGCGTTGTTAGGCTGCCAAAAAACTAGAGTCTCCTGAAATCTCAACACATATTTTTTTTCCGAACTTAATGATACTTTCAAGTAATGAGCAGTACACCAATCAAACTTGGATGCCCAAGTTTCGTTCTCCTAGGTTGATGCATTCGTTTGCAGTAACAGTTTGAATTTCTAGGTTTCACTCTGTTTTCTCCTATATTGACAGATGCAGCTAGAACTCTAAATCAAACACGGTTTGTGGTAGCTTCTCGAAACTTGACACAATAAAGTAGTTCTACGTTCTATATCTAAGGTTTGTTTCCTCTTGATGTAGCCTGAAGCAGGGACTGGCGAATAACACTTATATTGAAAGGGGTTGCCAAACTTTCAAAAAACTAGAGTCTCCTGAAATCTCAACATATATTTTTTCATCCAATCTTCATGATACATTCAAGTAATGATCAGTACAGCATTCCCAATTGGATGCCCAAGTTTTGTTCTTCTAGGTTGAAGCATTCGTTTGCAGGAACAGTTTGAATTTTTAGGTTTCACTCTGTTTTCTCCTATATTGACAGATGCAGTTAGAACTTTAAATCAAACACGGTTTGTGCTAGCTACTTGAAACATGACACAATAAAGTAGTTCTACGTTCTATCCCTAAGGTTTGTTTCCTCTTGATGTAGCCTTAAGCAGAGACTGGCGAATAACACATTCAATGAAAGGCGTTGTTAGGCTGCCAAAAAACTACAGTCTCCTGAAATCTCATCATATATTTTTTCTTCCGACCTTCATGATACTTTCCAGTAATGAGCAGTGCACCAATCAAACTTGGATGCCCAAGTTTCGTTCTCCTAGGTTGAAGCATTCGTTTGTAGGAACAGTTTGAATTTTTAGGTTTCACACTGTTTTGTCCTATATTGACAGATGCAGTTCGAACTCTAAATCAAACACGGTTTGTGCTTGCTTCTTGAAACTTGATAAAATATTGTAGTTCTACGTTCTATCCATAAGGTTTGTTTCCTCTTGATGTAGCCTAATGCAGGGACTGGCGAATAACACTTTTATTGAAAGGGGTTGCCAAACTTCTAAAAACTAGAGTCTTCTGAAATCTCAACATATATTTTTTCATCCAATCTTCATGATACTTTCAAGTAATGATCAGTACACCAATCCCACTTGGATGCTCAAGTTTCATTCTCCTACGTTGAAGCATTCGTTTGCAGGAACAGTTTGAATTTTTAGGTTTCACTCTGTTTTCTCCTATATTGACAGATGCAGTTAGAACTTTAAATCAAACACGGTTTGTGCTAGCTACTTGAAACATGACACAATAAAGTAGTTCTACATTCTATCCCTAAGGTTTGTTTCCTCTTGATGTAGCCTTCAGCACAGACTGGCGAATAACACTTACAATGAGAGGCGTTGTTAGGCTGCCAAAAAACTAGAGTCTCCTGAAATCTCAACACATATTTTTTTTCCGAACTTAATGATACTTTCAAGTAATGAGCAGTACACCAATCAAACTTGGATGCCCAAGTTTCGTTCTCCTAGGTTGATGCATTCGTTTGCAGTAACAGTTTGAATTTCTAGGTTTCACTCTGTTTTCTCCTATATTGACAGATGCAGCTAGAACTCTAAATCAAACACGGTTTGTGGTAGCTTCTCGAAACTTGACACAATAAAGTAGTTCTACGTTCTATCTCTAAGGTTTGTTTCCTCTTGATGTAGCCTAAAGCAGGGACTGGCGAATAACACTTATATTGAAAGGGGTTGCCAAACTTTCAAAAAACTAGAGTCTCCTGAAATCTCAACATATATTTTTTCATCCAATCTTCATGATACATTCAAGTAATGATCAGTACACCATTCCCACTTGGATGCCCAAGTTTTGTTCTTCTAGGTTGAAGCATTCGTTTGCAGGAACAGTTTGAATTTTTAGGTTTCACTCTGTTTTCTCCTATATTGACAGATGAGGTTAGAACTTTAAATCAAACACGGTTTGTGCTAGCTACTTGAAATATGACACAATAAAGTAGTTCTACGTTCTATCTCTAAGGTTTGTTTCCTCTTGATGTAGCCTTCAGCACAGACTGGCGAATAACACTTACAATGAAAGGCGTTGTTGGGCTGCCAAAAAACAAGAGTCTCCTGAAATCTCAACACATATTTTTTTCCGACCTTAATGATACTTTCAAGTAATGAGCAGTACACCAATCAAACATGGATGCCCAAGTTTCGTTCTCCTAGGTTGATGCATTCGTTTGCAGTAACAGTTTGAATTTCTAGGTTTCACTCTGTTTTCTCCTATATTGACAGATGCAGCTAGAACTCTAAATCAAACACGGTTTGTGCTAGCTTCTCGAAACTTGACACAATAAAGTAGTTCTACGTTCTATCTCTAAGGTTTGTTTCCTCTTGATGTAGCCTAAAGCAGGTACTGGCGAATAACACTTATATTGAAAGGGGTTGCCAAACTTTCAAAAAACTAGAGTCTCCTGAAATCTCAACATATATTTTTTCATCCAATCTTCATGATACATTCAAGTAATGATCAGTACACCATTCCCACTTGGATGCCCAAGTTTTGTTCTTCTAGGTTGAAGCATTCGTTTGCAGGAACAGTTTGAATTTTTAGGTTTCACTCTGTTTTCTCCTATATTGACAGATGAGGTTAGAACTTTAAATCAAACACGGTTTGTGCTAGCTACTTGAAACATGACACAATAAAGTAGTTCTACGTTCTATCTCTAAGGTTTGTTTCCTCTTGATGTAGCCTTCAGCACAGACTGGCGAATAACACTTACAATGAGAGTCCTTGTTAGGCTGCCAAAAAACTAGAGTCTCCTGAAATCTCAACACATATTTTTTTCCGACCTTAATGATACTTTCAAGTAATGAGCAGTACACCAATCAAACTTGGATGCCCAAGTTTCGTTCTCCTAGGTTGATGCATTCGTTTGCAGTAACAGTTTGAATTTCTAGGTTTCACTCTGTTTTCTCCTATATTGACAGAAGCAGCTAGAACTCTAAATCAAACACGGTTTGTGCCAGCTTCTTGAAACTTGACACAATAAAGTAGTTCTACGTTCTATCTCTAAGGTTTGTTTCCTCTTGATGTAGCCTAAAGCAGGGACTGGCGAATAACACTTATATTGAAAGGGGTTGCCAAACTTTCAAAAAACTTGAGTCTCCTGAAATCTCAACATATATTTTTTCATCCAATCTTCATGATACATTCAAGTAATGATCAGTACACCATTCCCACTTGGATGCCCAAGTTTTGTTCTTCTAGGTTGAAGCATTCGTTTGCAGGAACAGTTTGAATTTTTAGGTTTCACTCTGTTTTCTCCTATATTGACAGATGAGGTTAGAACTTTAAATCAAACACGGTTTGTGCTAGCTACTTGAAACATGACACAATAAAGTAGTTCTATGTTCTATCTCTAAGGTTTGTTTCCTCTTGATGTAGCCTTCAGCACAGACTGGCGAATAACACTTACAATGAGAGTCCTTGTTAGGCTGCCAAAAAACTAGAGTCTCCTGAAATCTCAACACATATTTTTTTCCGACCTTAATGATACTTTCAAGTAATGAGCAGTACACCAATCAAACTTGGATGCCCAAGTTTCGTTCTCCTAGGTTGATGCATTCGTTGGCAGTAACAGTTTGAATTTCTAGGTTTCACTCTGTTTTCTCCTATATTCACAGATGCAGCTAGAATTCTGAATCAAACACGGTTTGTGCTAGGTTCTCGAAACTTGACACAATAAAGTAGTTCTACGTTCAATATCTAATGTTTGTTTCCTCTTGATGCAGCCTGAAGCAGGGACTGGCGAATAACACTTATATTGAAAGGGGTTGCCAAACTTTCAAAAAACTAGAGTCTCCTGAAATCTCAACATATATTTTTTCATCCAATCTTCATGATACATTCAAGTAATGATCAGTACACCATTCCCACTTGGATGCCCAAGTTTTGTTCTTCTAGGTTGAAGCATTCGTTTGCAGGAACAGTTTGAATTTTTAGGTTTCACTCTGTTTTCTCCTATATTGACAGATGAGGTTAGAACTTTAAATCAAACACGGTTTGTGCTAGCTACTTGAAACATGATACAATAAAGTAGTTCTACGTTCTATCTCTAAGGTATGTTTCCTCGTGATGTAGCCTTCAGCACAGACTGGCGAATAACACTTACAATGAGAGTCCTTATTAGTCTGCCAAAAAACTAGAGTCTCCTGAAATCTCAACACATATTTTTTTCCGCCATTAATGATACTTTCAAGTAATGAGCAGTACACCAATCAAACTTGGATGCCCAAGTTTCGTTCTCCTAGGTTGATGCATTCGTTTGCAGTAACAGTTTGAATTTCTAATTTTCACTCTGTTTTCTCCTATATTGACAGATGCAGCTAGAACTCTAAATCAAACACGGTTTGTGCTAGGTTCTCGAAACTTGACACAATAAAGTAGTTCTACGTTCTATATCTAAGGTTTGTTTCCTCTTGATGCAGCCTGAAGCAGGGACTGGCGAATAACACTTATATTGAAAGGGGTTGCCAATCTTTCAAAAAACTAGGGTCTCCTGAAATCTCAACATATATTTTTTCATCCAATCTTCATGATACATTCAAGTAATGATCAGTACACCATTCCCACTTGGATGCCCAAGTTTTGTTCTTCTAGGTTGAAGCATTCGTTTGCAGGAACAGTTTGAATTTTTAGGTTTCACTCTGTTTTCTCCTATATTGACAAATGTAGTTCAAACTCTAAATCAAACACGGTTTGGGCTAGCTTCTTGAAACTTGACACAATAAAGTAGTTCTACATTCTATCCCTTAGGTTTGTTTCCTCTTGATGTAGCCTTCAGCACAGACTGGCGAATAACACTTACAATGAAAGGCGTTGTTAGGCTGCCAAAAAACAAGAGTCTCCTGAAATCTCAACACATATTTTTTTCCGACCTTAATGATACTTTCAAGTAATGAGCAGTACACCAATCAAACTTGGATGCCCAAGTTTCGTTCTCCTAGGTTGATGCATTCGTTTGCAGTAACAGTTTGAATTTCTAGGTTTCACTCTGTTTTCTCCTATATTGACAGATGCAGCTAGAACTCTAAATCAAACACGGTTTGTGCTAGCTTCTCGAAACTTGACACAATAAAGTAGTTCTATGTTCTATATCTAAGGTTTGTTTCCTCTTGATGTAGCCTGAAGCAGGGACTGGCGAATAACACTTATATTGAAAGGGGTTGCCAAACTTTCAAAAAACTAGAGTCTCCTGAAATCTCAACATATATTTTTTCATCCAATCTTCATGATACATTCAAGTAATGATCAGTACAGCATTCCCAATTGGATGCCCAAGTTTTGTTCTTCTAGGTTGAAGCATTCGTTTGCAGGAACAGTTTGAATTTTTAGGTTTCACTCTGTTTTCTCCTATATTGACAGATGCAGTTAGAACTTTAAATCAAACACGGTTTGTGCTAGCTACTTGAAACATGACACAATAAAGTAGTTCTACGTTCTATCCCTAAGGTTTGTTTCCTCTTGATGTAGCCTTAAGCAGAGACTGGCGAATAACACATTCAATGAAAGGCGTTGTTAGGCTGCCAAAAAACTACAGTCTCCTGAAATCTCATCATATATTTTTTCTTCCGACCTTCATGATACTTTCCAGTAATGAGCAGTGCACCAATCAAACTTGGATGCCCAAGTTTCGTTCTCCTAGGTTGAAGCATTCGTTTGTAGGAACAGTTTGAATTTTTAGGTTTCACACTGTTTTGTCCTATATTGACAGATGCAGTTCGAACTCTAAATCAAACACGGTTTGTGCTTGCTTCTTGAAACTTGATAAAATATTGTAGTTCTACGTTCTATCCATAAGGTTTGTTTCCTCTTGATGTAGCCTAATGCAGGGACTGGCGAATAACACTTTTATTGAAAGGGGTTGCCAAACTTCTAAAAACTAGAGTCTTCTGAAATCTCAACATATATTTTTTCATCCAATCTTCATGATACTTTCAAGTAATGATCAGTACACCAATCCCACTTGGATGCTCAAGTTTCATTCTCCTACGTTGAAGCATTCTTTTGCAGGAACAGTTTGAATTTTTAGGTTTCACTCTGTTTTCTCCTATATTGACAGATGCAGTTAGAACTTTAAATCAAACACGGTTTGTGCTAGCTACTTGAAACATGACACAATAAAGTAGTTCTACATTCTATCCCTAAGGTTTGTTTCCTCTTGATGTAGCCTTCAGCACAGACTGGCGAATAACACATTCAATGAGAGGCGTTGTTAGGCTGCCAAAAAACTAGAGTCTCCTGAAATCTCAACACATATTTTTTTTCCGAACTTAATGATACTTTCAAGTAATGAGCAGTACACCAATCAAACTTGGATGCCCAAGTTTCGTTCTCCTAGGTTGATGCATTCGTTTGCAGTAACAGTTTGAATTTCTAGGTTTCACTCTGTTTTCTCCTATATTGACAGATGCAGCTAGAACTCTAAATCAAACACGGTTTGTGGTAGCTTCTCGAAACTTGACACAATAAAGTAGTTCTACGTTCTATCTCTAAGGTTTGTTTCCTCTTGATGTAGCCTAAAGCAGGGACTGGCGAATAACACTTATATTGAAAGGGGTTGCCAAACTTTCAAAAAACTAGAGTCTCCTGAAATCTCAACATATATTTTTTCATCCAATCTTCATGATACATTCAAGTAATGATCAGTACACCATTCCCACTTGGATGCCCAAGTTTTGTTCTTCTAGGTTGAAGCATTCGTTTGCAGGAACAGTTTGAATTTTTAGGTTTCACTCTGTTTTCTCCTATATTGACAGATGAGGTTAGAACTTTAAATCAAACACGGTTTGTGCTAGCTACTTGAAATATGACACAATAAAGTAGTTCTACGTTCTATCTCTAAGGTTTGTTTCCTCTTGATGTAGCCTTCAGCACAGACTGGCGAATAACACTTACAATGAAAGGCGTTGTTGGGCTGCCAAAAAACAAGAGTCTCCTGAAATCTCAACACATATTTTTTTCCGACCTTAATGATACTTTCAAGTAATGAGCAGTACACCAATCAAACATGGATGCCCAAGTTTCGTTCTCCTAGGTTGATGCATTCGTTTGCAGTAACAGTTTGAATTTCTAGGTTTCACTCTGTTTTCTCTTATATTGACAGATGCAGCTAGAACTCTAAATCAAACACGGTTTGTGCTAGCTTCTCGAAACTTGACACAATAAAGTAGTTCTACGTTCTATCTCTAAGGTTTGTTTCCTCTTGATGTAGCCTAAAGCAGGTACTGGCGAATAACACTTATATTGAAAGGGGTTGCCAAACTTTCAAAAAACTAGAGTCTCCTGAAATCTCAACATATATTTTTTCATCCAATCTTCATGATACATTCAAGTAATGATCAGTACACCATTCCCACTTGGATGCCCAAGTTTTGTTCTTCTAGGTTGAAGCATTCGTTTGCAGGAACAGTTTGAATTTTTAGGTTTCACTCTGTTTTCTCCTATATTGACAGATGAGGTTAGAACTTTAAATCAAACACGGTTTGTGCTAGCTACTTGAAACATGACACAATAAAGTAGTTCTACGTTCTATCTCTAAGGTTTGTTTCCTCTTGATGTAGCCTTCAGCACAGACTGGCGAATAACACTTACAATGAGAGTCCTTGTTAGGCTGCCAAAAAACTAGAGTCTCCTGAAATCTCAACACATATTTTTTTCCGACCTTAATGATACTTTCAAGTAATGAGCAGTACACCAATCAAACTTGGATGCCCAAGTTTCGTTCTCCTAGGTTGATGCATTCGTTTGCAGTAACAGTTTGAATTTCTAGGTTTCACTCTGTTTTCTCCTATATTGACAGAAGCAGCTAGAACTCTAAATCAAACACGGTTTGTGCCAGCTTCTTGAAACTTGACACAATAAAGTAGTTCTACGTTCTATCTCTAAGGTTTGTTTCCTCTTGATGTAGCCTAAAGCAGGGACTGGCGAATAACACTTATATTGAAAGGGGTTGCCAAACTTTCAAAAAACTTGAGTCTCCTGAAATCTCAACATATATTTTTTCATCCAATCTTCATGATACATTCAAGTAATGATCAGTACACCATTCCCACTTGGATGCCCAAGTTTTGTTCTTCTAGGTTGAAGCATTCGTTTGCAGGAACAGTTTGAATTTTTAGGTTTCACTCTGTTTTCTCCTATATTGACAGATGAGGTTATAACTTTAAATCAAACACGGTGTGTGCTAGCTACTTGAAACATGACACAATAAAGTAGTTCTACGTTCTATCTCTAAGGTTTGTTTCCTCTTGATGTAGCCTTCAGCACAGACTGGCGAATAACACTTACAATGAGAGTCCTTGTTAGGCTGCCAAAAAACTAGAGTCTCCTGAAATCTCAACACATATTTTTTTCCGACCTTAATGATACTTTCAAGTAATGAGCAGTACACCAATCAAACTTGGATGCCCAAGTTTCGTTCTCCTAGGTTGATGCATTCGTTGGCAGTAACAGTTTGAATTTCTAGGTTTCACTCTGTTTTCTCCTATATTGACAGATGCAGCTAGAACTCTGAATCAAACACGGTTTGTGCTAGGTTCTCGAAACTTGACACAATAAAGTAGTTCTACGTTCAATATCTAATGTTTGTTTCCTCTTGATGCAGCCTGAAGCAGGGACTGGCGAATAACACTTATATTGAAAGGGGTTGCCAAACTTTCAAAAAACTAGAGTCTCCTGAAATCTCAACATATATTTTTTCATCCAATCTTCATGATACATTCAAGTAATGATCAGTACACCATTCCCACTTGGATGCCCAAGTTTTGTTCTTCTAGGTTGAAGCATTCGTTTGCAGGAACAGTTTGAATTTTTAGGTTTCACTCTGTTTTCTCCTATATTGACAGATGAGGTTAGAACTTTATATCAAACACGGTTTGTGCTAGCTACTTGAAACATGATACAATAAAGTAGTTCTACGTTCTATCTCTAAGGTATGTTTCCTCGTGATGTAGCCTTCAGCACAGACTGGCGAATAACACTTACAATGAGAGTCCTTATTAGTCTGCCAAAAAACTAGAGTCTCCTGAAATCTCAACACATATTTTTTTCCGCCATTAATGATACTTTCAAGTAATGAGCAGTACACCAATCAAACTTGGATGCCCAAGTTTCGTTCTCCTAGGTTGATGCATTCGTTTGCAGTAACAGTTTGAATTTCTAATTTTCACTCTGTTTTCTCCTATATTGACAGATGCAGCTAGAACTCTAAATCAAACACGGTTTGTGCTAGGTTCTCGAAACTTGACACAATAAAGTAGTTCTACGTTCTATATCTAAGGTTTGTTTCCTCTTGATGCAGCCTGAAGCAGGGACTGGCGAATAACACTTATATTGAAAGGGGTTGCCAATCTTTCAAAAAACTAGGGTCTCCTGAAATCTCAACATATATTTTTTCATCCAATCTTCATGATACATTCAAGTAATGATCAGTACACCATTCCCACTTGGATGCCCAAGTTTTGTTCTTCTAGGTTGAAGCATTCGTTTGCAGGAACAGTTTGAATTTTTAGGTTTCACTCTGTTTTCTCCTATATTGACAAATGTAGTTCAAACTCTAAATCAAACACGGTTTGGGCTAGCTTCTTGAAACTTGACACAATAAAGTAGTTCTACATTCTATCCCTTAGGTTTGTTTCCTCTTGATGTAGCCTTCAGCACAGACTGGCGAATAACACTTACAATGAAAGGCGTTGTTAGGCTGCCAAAAAACAAGAGTCTCCTGAAATCTCAACACATATTTTTTTCCGACCTTAATGATACTTTCAAGTAATGAGCAGTACACCAATCAAACTTGGATGCCCAAGTTTCGTTCTCCTAGTTTGATGCATTCGTTTGCAGTAACAGTTTGAATTTCTAGGTTTCACTCTGTTTTCTCCTATATTGACAGATGCAGCTAGAACTCTAAATCAAACACGGTTTGTGCTAGCTTCTCGAAACTTGACACAATAAAGTAGTTCTATGTTCTATATCTAAGGTTTGTTTCCTCTTGATGTAGCCTGAAGCAGGGACTGGCGAATAACACTTATATTGAAAGGGGTTGCCAAACTTTCAAAAAACTAGAGTCTCCTGAAATCTCAACATATATTTTTTCATCCAATCTTCATGATACATTCAAGTAATGATCAGTACAGCATTCCCAATTGGATGCCCAAGTTTTGTTCTTCTAGGTTGAAGCATTCGTTTGCAGGAACAGTTTGAATTTTTAGGTTTCACTCTGTTTTCTCCTATATTGACAGATGCAGTTAGAACTTTAAATCAAACACGGTTTGTGCTAGCTACTTGAAACATGACACAATAAAGTAGTTCTACGTTCTATCCCTAAGGTTTGTTTCCTCTTGATGTAGCCTTAAGCAGAGACTGGCGAATAACACATTCAATGAAAGGCGTTGTTAGGCTGCCAAAAAACTACAGTCTCCTGAAATCTCATCATATATTTTTTCTTCCGACCTTCATGATACTTTCCAGTAATGAGCAGTGCACCAATCAAACTTGGATGCCCAAGTTTCGTTCTCCTAGGTTGAAGCATTCGTTTGTAGGAACAGTTTGAATTTTTAGGTTTCACACTGTTTTGTCCTATATTGACAGATGCAGTTCGAACTCTAAATCAAACACGGTTTGTGCTTGCTTCTTGAAACTTGATAAAATATTGTAGTTCTACGTTCTATCCATAAGGTTTGTTTCCTCTTGATGTAGCCTAATGCAGGGACTGGCGAATAACACTTTTATTGAAAGGGGTTGCCAAACTTCTAAAAACTAGAGTCTTCTGAAATCTCAACATATATTTTTTCATCCAATCTTCATGATACTTTCAAGTAATGATCAGTACACCAATCCCACTTGGATGCTCAAGTTTCATTCTCCTACGTTGAAGCATTCGTTTGCAGGAACAGTTTGAATTTTTAGGTTTCACTCTGTTTTCTCCTATATTGACAGATGCAGTTAGAACTTTAAATCAAACACGGTTTGTGCTAGCTACTTGAAACATGACACAATAAAGTAGTTCTACATTCTATCCCTAAGGTTTGTTTCCTCTTGATGTAGCCTTCAGCACAGACTGGCGAATAACACTTACAATGAGAGGCGTTGTTAGGCTGCCAAAAAACTAGAGTCTCCTGAAATCTCAACACATATTTTTTTTCCGAACTTAATGATACTTTCAAGTAATGAGCAGTACACCAATCAAACTTGGATGCCCAAGTTTCGTTCTCCTAGGTTGATGCATTCGTTTGCAGTAACAGTTTGAATTTCTAGGTTTCACTCTGTTTTCTCCTATATTGACAGATGCAGCTAGAACTCTAAATCAAACACGGTTTGTGGTAGCTTCTCGAAACTTGACACAATAAAGTAGTTCTACGTTCTATCTCTAAGGTTTGTTTCCTCTTGATGTAGCCTAAAGCAGGGACTGGCGAATAACACTTATATTGAAAGGGGTTGCCAAACTTTCAAAAAACTAGAGTCTCCTGAAATCTCAACATATATTTTTTCATCCAATCTTCATGATACATTCAAGTAATGATCAGTACACCATTCCCACTTGGATGCCCAAGTTTTGTTCTTCTAGGTTGAAGCATTCGTTTGCAGGAACAGTTTGAATTTTTAGGTTTCACTCTGTTTTCTCCTATATTGACAGATGAGGTTAGAACTTTAAATCAAACACGGTTTGTGCTAGCTACTTGAAATATGACACAATAAAGTAGTTCTACGTTCTATCTCTAAGGTTTGTTTCCTCTTGATGTAGCCTTCAGCACAGACTGGCGAATAACACTTACAATGAAAGGCGTTGTTGGGCTGCCAAAAAACAAGAGTCTCCTGAAATCTCAACACATATTTTTTTCCGACCTTAATGATACTTTCAAGTAATGAGCAGTACACCAATCAAACATGGATGCCCAAGTTTCGTTCTCCTAGGTTGATGCATTCGTTTGCAGTAACAGTTTGAATTTCTAGGTTTCACTCTGTTTTCTCCTATATTGACAGATGCAGCTAGAACTCTAAATCAAACACGGTTTGTGCTAGCTTCTCGAAACTTGACACAATAAAGTAGTTCTACGTTCTATCTCTAAGGTTTGTTTCCTCTTGATGTAGCCTAAAGCAGGTACTGGCGAATAACACTTATATTGAAAGGGGTTGCCAAACTTTCAAAAAACTAGAGTCTCCTGAAATCTCAACATATATTTTTTCATCCAATCTTCATGATACATTCAAGTAATGATCAGTACACCATTCCCACTTGGATGCCCAAGTTTTGTTCTTCTAGGTTGAAGCATTCGTTTGCAGGAACAGTTTGAATTTTTAGGTTTCACTCTGTTTTCTCCTATATTGACAGATGAGGTTAGAACTTTAAATCAAACACGGTTTGTGCTAGCTACTTGAAACATGACACAATAAAGTAGTTCTACGTTCTATCTCTAAGGTTTGTTTCCTCTTGATGTAGCCTTCAGCACAGACTGGCGAATAACACTTACAATGAGAGTCCTTGTTAGGCTGCCAAAAAACTAGAGTCTCCTGAAATCTCAACACATATTTTTTTCCGACCTTAATGATACTTTCAAGTAATGAGCAGTACACCAATCAAACTTGGATGCCCAAGTTTCGTTCTCCTAGGTTGATGCATTCGTTGGCAGTAACAGTTTGAATTTCTAGGTTTCACTCTGTTTTCTCCTATATTGACAGATGCAGCTAGAACTCTGAATCAAACACGGTTTGTGCTAGGTTCTCGAAACTTGACACAATAAAGTAGTTCTACGTTCAATATCTAATGTTTGTTTCCTCTTGATGCAGCCTGAAGCAGGGACTGGCGAATAACACTTATATTGAAAGGGGTTGCCAAACTTTCAAAAAACTAGAGTCTCCTGAAATCTCAACATATATTTTTTCATCCAATCTTCATGATACATTCAAGTAATGATCAGTACACCATTCCCACTTGGATGCCCAAGTTTTGTTCTTCTAGGTTGAAGCATTCGTTTGCAGGAACAGTTTGAATTTTTAGGTTTCACTCTGTTTTCTCCTATATTGACAAATGTAGTTCAAACTCTAAATCAAACACGGTTTGGGCTAGCTTCTTGAAACTTGACACAATAAAGTAGTTCTACATTCTATCCCTTAGGTTTGTTTCCTCTTGATGTAGCCTTCAGCACAGACTGGTGAATAACACTTACAATGAAAGGCGTTGTTAGGCTGCCAAAAAACAAGAGTCTCCTGAAATCTCAACACATATTTTTTTCCGACCTTAATGATACTTTCAAGTAATGAGCAGTACACCAATCAAACTTGGATGCCCAAGTTTCGTTCTCCTAGTTTGATGCATTCGTTTGCAGTAACAGTTTGAATTTCTAGGTTTCACTCTGTTTTCTCCTATATTGACAGATGCAGCTAGAACTCTAAATCAAACACGGTTTGTGCTAGCTTCTCGAAACTTGACACAATAAAGTAGTTCTATGTTCTATATCTAAGGTTTGTTTCCTCTTGATGTAGCCTGAAGCAGGGACTGGCGAATAACACTTATATTGAAAGGGGTTGCCAAACTTTCAAAAAACTAGAGTCTCCTGAAATCTCAACATATATTTTTTCATCCAATCTTCATGATACATTCAAGTAATGATCAGTACAGCATTCCCAATTGGATGCCCAAGTTTTGTTCTTCTAGGTTGAAGCATTCGTTTGCAGGAACAGTTTGAATTTTTAGGTTTCACTCTGTTTTCTCCTATATTGACAGATGCAGTTAGAACTTTAAATCAAACACGGTTTGTGCTAGCTACTTGAAACATGACACAATAAAGTAGTTCTACGTTCTATCCCTAAGGTTTGTTTCCTCTTGATGTAGCCTTAAGCAGAGACTGGCGAATAACACATTCAATGAAAGGCGTTGTTAGGCTGCCAAAAAACTACAGTCTCCTGAAATCTCATCATATATTTTTTCTTCCGACCTTCATGATACTTTCCAGTAATGAGCAGTGCACCAATCAAACTTGGATGCCCAAGTTTCGTTCTCCTAGGTTGAAGCATTCGTTTGTAGGAACAGTTTGAATTTTTAGGTTTCACACTGTTTTGTCCTATATTGACAGATGCAGTTCGAACTCTAAATCAAACACGGTTTGTGCTTGCTTCTTGAAACTTGATAAAATATTGTAGTTCTACGTTCTATCCATAAGGTTTGTTTCCTCTTGATGTAGCCTAATGCAGGGACTGGCGAATAACACTTTTATTGAAAGGGGTTGCCAAACTTCTAAAAACTAGAGTCTTCTGAAATCTCAACATATATTTTTTCATCCAATCTTCATGATACTTTCAAGTAATGATCAGTACACCAATCCCACTTGGATGCTCAAGTTTCATTCTCCTACGTTGAAGCATTCGTTTGCAGGAACAGTTTGAATTTTTAGGTTTCACTCTGTTTTCTCCTATATTGACAGATGCAGTTAGAACTTTAAATCAAACACGGTTTGTGCTAGCTACTTGAAACATGACACAATAAAGTAGTTCTACATTCTATCCCTAAGGTTTGTTTCCTCTTGATGTAGCCTTCAGCACAGACTGGCGAATAACACTTACAATGAGAGGCGTTGTTAGGCTGCCAAAAAACTAGAGTCTCCTGAAATCTCAACACATATTTTTTTTCCGAACTTAATGATACTTTCAAGTAATGAGCAGTACACCAATCAAACTTGGATGCCCAAGTTTCGTTCTCCTAGGTTGATGCATTCGTTTGCAGTAACAGTTTGAATTTCTAGGTTTCACTCTGTTTTCTCCTATATTGACAGATGCAGCTAGAACTCTAAATCAAACACGGTTTGTGGTAGCTTCTCGAAACTTGACACAATAAAGTAGTTCTACGTTCTATCTCTAAGGTTTGTTTCCTCTTGATGTAGCCTAAAGCAGGGACTGGCGAATAACACTTATATTGAAAGGGGTTGCCAAACTTTCAAAAAACTAGAGTCTCCTGAAATCTCAACATATATTTTTTCATCCAATCTTCATGATACATTCAAGTAATGATCAGTACAGCATTCCCACTTGGATGCCCAAGTTTTGTTCTTCTAGGTTGAAGCATTCGTTTGCAGGAACAGTTTGAATTTTTAGGTTTCACTCTGTTTTCTCCTATATTGACAGATGCAGTTAGAACTTTAAATCAAACACGGTTTGTGCTAGCTACTTGAAACATGACACAATAAAGTAGTTCTACGTTCTATCCCTAAGGTTTGTTTCCTCTTGATGTAGCCTTAAGCAGAGACTGGCGAATAACACATTCAATGAAAGGCGTTGTTAGGCTGCCAAAAAACTACAGTCTCCTGAAATCTCATCATATATTTTTTCTTCCGACCTTCATGATACTTTCAAGTAATGAGCAGTGCACCAATCAAACTTGGATGCCCAAGTTTCGTTCTCCTAGGTTGAAGCATTCGTTTGTAGGAACAGTTTGAATTTTTAGGTTTCACACTGTTTTGTCCTATATTGACAGATGCAGTTCGAACTCTAAATCAAACACGGTTTGTGCTTGCTTCTTGAAACTTGATAAAATATTGTAGTTCTACGTTCTATCCATAAGGTTTGTTTCCTCTTGATGTAGCCTAATGCAGGGACTGGCGAATAACACTTTTATTGAAAGGGGTTGCCAAACTTCTAAAAACTAGAGTCTTCTGAAATCTCAACATATATTTTTTCATCCAATCTTCATGATACTTTCAAGTAATGATCAGTACACCAATCCCACTTGGATGCTCAAGTTTCATTCTCCTACGTTGAAGCATTCGTTTGCAGGAACAGTTTGAATTTTTAGGTTTCACTCTGTTTTCTCCTATATTGACAGATGCAGTTAGAACTTTAAATCAAACACGGTTTGTGCTAGCTACTTGAAACATGACACAATAAAGTAGTTCTACATTCTATCCCTAAGGTTTGTTTCCTCTTGATGTAGCCTTCAGCACACACTGGCGAATAACACTTACAATGAGAGGCGTTGTTAGGCTGCCAAAAAACTAGAGTCTCCTGAAATCTCAACACATATTTTTTTTCCGACCTTAATGATACTTTCAAGTAATGAGCAGTACACCAATCAAACTTGGATGCCCAAGTTTCGTTCTCCTAGGTTGATGCATTCGTTTGCAGTAACAGTTTGAATTTCTAGGTTTCACTCTCTTTTCTCCTATATTGACAGATGCAGCTAGAACTCTAAATCAAACACGGTTTGTGCTAGCTTCTCGAAACTTGACACAATAAAGTTGTTCTACGTTCTATCTCTAAGGTTTGTTTCCTCTTGATGTAGCCTAAAGCAGGGACTGGCGAATAACACTTATATTGAAAGGGGTTGCCAAACTTTCAAAAAACTAGAGTCTCCTGAAATCTCAACATATATTTTTTCATCCAATCTTCATGATACATTCAAGTAATGATCAGTACACCATTCCCACTTGGATGCCCAAGTTTTGTTCTTCTAGGTTGAAGCATTCGTTTGCAGGAACAGTTTGAATTTTTAGGTTTCACTCTGTTTTCTCCTATATTGACAGATGAGGTTAGAACTTTAAATCAAACACGGTTTGTGCTAGCTACTTGAAACATGACACAATAAAGTAGTTCTACGTTCTATCTCTAAGGTTTGTTTCCTCTTGATGTAGCCTTCAGCACAGACTGGCGAATAACACTTACAATGAGAGTCCTTGTTAGGCTGCCAAAAAACTAGAGTCTCCTGAAATCTCAACACATATTTTTTTCCGACCTTAATGATACTTTCAAGTAATGAGCAGTACACCAATCAAACTTGGATGCCCAAGTTTCGTTCTCCTAGGTTGATGCATTCGTTTGCAGTAACAGTTTGAATTTCTAGGTTTCACTCTGTTTTCTCCTATATTGACAGAAGCAGCTAGAACTCTAAATCAAACACGGTTTGTGCCAGCTTCTTGAAACTTGACACAATAAAGTAGTTCTACGTTCTATCTCTAAGGTTTGTTTCCTCTTGATGTAGCCTAAAGCAGGGACTGGCGAATAACACTTATATTGAAAGGGGTTGCCAAACTTTCAAAAAACTTGAGTCTCCTGAAATCTCAACATATATTTTTTCATCCAATCTTCATGATACATTCAAGTAATGATCAGTACACCATTCCCACTTGGATGCCCAAGTTTTGTTCTTCTAGGTTGAAGCATTCGTTTGCAGGAACAGTTTGAATTTTTAGGTTTCACTCTGTTTTCTCCTATATTGACAGATGAGGTTAGAACTTTAAATCAAACACGGTTTGTGCTAGCTACTTGAAACATGACACAATAAAGTAGTTCTACGTTCTATCTCTAAGGTTTGTTTCCTCTTGATGTAGCCTTCAGCACAGACTGGCGAATAACACTTACAATGAGAGTCCTTGTTAGGCTGCCAAAAAACTAGAGTCTCCTGAAATCTCAACACATATTTTTTTCCGACCTTAATGATACTTTCAAGTAATGAGCAGTACACCAATCAAACTTGGATGCCCAAGTTTCGTTCTCCTAGGTTGATGCATTCGTTGGCAGTAACAGTTTGAATTTCTAGGTTTCACTCTGTTTTCTCCTATATTGACAGATGCAGCTAGAACTCTGAATCAAACACGGTTTGTGCTAGGTTCTCGAAACTTGACACAATAAAGTAGTTCTACGTTCAATATCTAATGTTTGTTTCCTCTTGATGCAGCCTGAAGCAGGGACTGGCGAATAACACTTATATTGAAAGGGGTTGCCAAACTTTCAAAAAACTAGAGTCTCCTGAAATCTCAACATATATTTTTTCATCCAATCTTCATGATACATTCAAGTAATGATCAGTACACCATTCCCACTTGGATGCCCAAGTTTTGTTCTTCTAGGTTGAAGCATTCGTTTGCAGGAACAGTTTGAATTTTTAGGTTTCACTCTGTTTTCTCCTATATTGACAGATGAGGTTAGAACTTTAAATCAAACACGGTTTGTGCTAGCTACTTGAAACATGATACAATAAAGTAGTTCTACGTTCTATCTCTAAGGTATGTTTCCTCGTGATGTAGCCTTCAGCACAGACTGGCGAATAACACTTACAATGAGAGTCCTTATTAGTCTGCCAAAAAACTAGAGTCTCCTGAAATCTCAACACATATTTTTTTCCGCCATTAATGATACTTTCAAGTAATGAGCAGTACACCAATCAAACTTGGATGCCCAAGTTTCGTTCTCCTAGGTTGATGCATTCGTTTGCAGTAACAGTTTGAATTTCTAATTTTCACTCTGTTTTCTCCTATATTGACAGATGCAGCTAGAACTCTAAATCAAACACGGTTTGTGCTAGGTTCTCGAAACTTGACACAATAAAGTAGTTCTACGTTCTATATCTAAGGTTTGTTTCCTCTTGATGCAGCCTGAAGCAGGGACTGGCGAATAACACTTATATTGAAAGGGGTTGCCAATCTTTCAAAAAACTAGGGTCTCCTGAAATCTCAACATATATTTTTTCATCCAATCTTCATGATACATTCAAGTAATGATCAGTACACCATTCCCACTTGGATGCCCAAGTTTTGTTCTTCTAGGTTGAAGCATTCGTTTGCAGGAACAGTTTGAATTTTTAGGTTTCACTCTGTTTTCTCCTATATTGACAGATGAGGTTAGAACTTTAAATCAAACACGGTTTGTGCTAGCTACTTGAAACATGACACAATAAAGTAGTTCTACGTTCTATCTCTAAGGTTTGTTTCCTCTTGATGTAGCCTTCAGCACAGACTGGCGAATAACACTTACAATGAGAGTCCTTGTTAGGCTGCCAAAAAACTAGAGTCTCCTGAAATCTCAACACATATTTTTTTCCGACCTTAATGATACTTTCAAGTAATGAGCAGTACACCAATCAAACTTGGATGCCCAAGTTTCGTTCTCCTAGGTTGATGCATTCGTTTGCAGTAACAGTTTGAATTTCTAGGTTTCACTCTGTTTTCTCCTATATTGACAGAAGCAGCTAGAACTCTAAATCAAACACGGTTTGTGCCAGCTTCTTGAAACTTGACACAATAAAGTAGTTCTACGTTCTATCTCTAAGGTTTGTTTCCTCTTGATGTAGCCTAAAGCAGGGACTGGCGAATAACACTTATATTGAAAGGGGTTGCCAAACTTTCAAAAAACTTGAGTCTCCTGAAATCTCAACATATATTTTTTCATCCAATCTTCATGATACATTCAAGTAATGATCAGTACACCATTCCCACTTGGATGCCCAAGTTTTGTTCTTCTAGGTTGAAGCATTCGTTTGCAGGAACAGTTTGAATTTTTAGGTTTCACTCTGTTTTCTCCTATATTGACAGATGAGGTTAGAACTTTAAATCAAACACGGTTTGTGCTAGCTACTTGAAACATGACACAATAAAGTAGTTCTACGTTCTATCTCTAAGGTTTGTTTCCTCTTGATGTAGCCTTCAGCACAGACTGGCGAATAACACTTACAATGAGAGTCCTTGTTAGGCTGCCAAAAAACTAGAGTCTCCTGAAATCTCAACACATATTTTTTTCCGACCTTAATGATACTTTCAAGTAATGAGCAGTACACCAATCAAACTTGGATGCCCAAGTTTCGTTCTCCTAGGTTGATGCATTCGTTGGCAGTAACAGTTTGAATTTCTAGGTTTCACTCTGTTTTCTCCTATATTGACAGATGCAGCTAGAACTCTGAATCAAACACGGTTTGTGCTAGGTTCTCGAAACTTGACACAATAAAGTAGTTCTACGTTCAATATCTAATGTTTGTTTCCTCTTGATGCAGCCTGAAGCAGGGACTGGCGAATAACACTTATATTGAAAGGGGTTGCCAAACTTTCAAAAAACTAGAGTCTCCTGAAATCTCAACATATATTTTTTCATCCAATCTTCATGATACATTCAAGTAATGATCAGTACACCATTCCCACTTGGATGCCCAAGTTTTGTTCTTCTAGGTTGAAGCATTCGTTTGCAGGAACAGTTTGAATTTTTAGGTTTCACTCTGTTTTCTCCTATATTGACAGATGAGGTTAGAACTTTAAATCAAACACGGTTTGTGCTAGCTACTTGAAACATGATACAATAAAGTAGTTCTACGTTCTATCTCTAAGGTATGTTTCCTCGTGATGTAGCCTTCAGCACAGACTGGCGAATAACACTTACAATGAGAGTCCTTATTAGTCTGCCAAAAAACTAGAGTCTCCTGAAATCTCAACACATATTTTTTTCCGCCATTAATGATACTTTCAAGTAATGAGCAGTACACCAATCAAACTTGGATGCCCAAGTTTCGTTCTCCTAGGTTGATGCATTCGTTTGCAGTAACAGTTTGAATTTCTAATTTTCACTCTGTTTTCTCCTATATTGACAGATGCAGCTAGAACTCTAAATCAAACACGGTTTGTGCTAGGTTCTCGAAACTTGACACAATAAAGTAGTTCTACGTTCTATATCTAAGGTTTGTTTCCTCTTGATGCAGCCTGAAGCAGGGACTGGCGAATAACACTTATATTGAAAGGGGTTGCCAATCTTTCAAAAAACTAGGGTCTCCTGAAATCTCAACATATATTTTTTCATCCAATCTTCATGATACATTCAAGTAATGATCAGTACACCATTCCCACTTGGATGCCCAAGTTTTGTTCTTCTAGGTTGAAGCATTCGTTTGCAGGAACAGTTTGAATTTTTAGGTTTCACTCTGTTTTCTCCTATATTGACAAATGTAGTTCAAACTCTAAATCAAACACGGTTTGGGCTAGCTTCTTGAAACTTGACACAATAAAGTAGTTCTACATTCTATCCCTTAGGTTTGTTTCCTCTTGATGTAGCCTTCAGCACAGACTGGCGAATAACACTTACAATGAAAGGCGTTGTTAGGCTGCCAAAAAACAAGAGTCTCCTGAAATCTCAACACATATTTTTTTCCGACCTTAATGATACTTTCAAGTAATGAGCAGTACACCAATCAAACTTGGATGCCCAAGTTTCGTTCTCCTAGTTTGATGCATTCGTTTGCAGTAACAGTTTGAATTTCTAGGTTTCACTCTGTTTTCTCCTATATTGACAGATGCAGCTAGAACTCTATATCAAACACGGTTTGTGCTAGCTTCTCGAAACTTGACACAATAAAGTAGTTCTATGTTCTATATCTAAGGTTTGTTTCCTCTTGATGTAGCCTGAAGCAGGGACTGGCGAATAACACTTATATTGAAAGGGGTTGCCAAACTTTCAAAAAACTAGAGTCTCCTGAAATCTCAACATATATTTTTTCATCCAATCTTCATGATACATTCAAGTAATGATCAGTACAGCATTCCCAATTGGATGCCCAAGTTTTGTTCTTCTAGGTTGAAGCATTCGTTTGCAGGAACAGTTTGAATTTTTAGGTTTCACTCTGTTTTCTCCTATATTGACAGATGCAGTTAGAACTTTAAATCAAACACGGTTTGTGCTAGCTACTTGAAACATGACACAATAAAGTAGTTCTACGTTCTATCCCTAAGGTTTGTTTCCTCTTGATGTAGCCTTAAGCAGAGACTGGCGAATAACACATTCAATGAAAGGCGTTGTTAGGCTGCCAAAAAACTACAGTCTCCTGAAATCTCATCATATATTTTTTCTTCCGACCTTCATGATACTTTCCAGTAATGAGCAGTGCACCAATCAAACTTGGATGCCCAAGTTTCGTTCTCCTAGGTTGAAGCATTCGTTTGTAGGAACAGTTTGAATTTTTAGGTTTCACACTGTTTTGTCCTATATTGACAGATGCAGTTCGAACTCTAAATCAAACACGGTTTGTGCTTGCTTCTTGAAACTTGATAAAATATTGTAGTTCTACGTTCTATCCATAAGGTTTGTTTCCTCTTGATGTAGCCTAATGCAGGGACTGGCGAATAACACTTTTATTGAAAGGGGTTGCCAAACTTCTAAAAACTAGAGTCTTCTGAAATCTCAACATATATTTTTTCATCCAATCTTCATGATACTTTCAAGTAATGATCAGTACACCAATCCCACTTGGATGCTCAAGTTTCATTCTCCTACGTTGAAGCATTCGTTTGCAGGAACAGTTTGAATTTTTAGGTTTCACTCTGTTTTCTCCTATATTGACAGATGCAGTTAGAACTTTAAATCAAACACGGTTTGTGCTAGCTACTTGAAACATGACACAATAAAGTAGTTCTACATTCTATCCCTAAGGTTTGTTTCCTCTTGATGTAGCCTTCAGCACAGACTGGCGAATAACACTTACAATGAGAGGCGTTGTTAGGCTGCCAAAAAACTAGAGTCTCCTGAAATCTCAACACATATTTTTTTTCCGAACTTAATGATACTTTCAAGTAATGAGCAGTACACCAATCAAACTTGGATGCCCAAGTTTCGTTCTCCTAGGTTGATGCATTCGTTTGCAGTAACAGTTTGAATTTCTAGGTTTCACTCTGTTTTCTCCTATATTGACAGATGCAGCTAGAACTCTAAATCAAACACGGTTTGTGGTAGCTTCTCGAAACTTGACACAATAAAGTAGTTCTACGTTCTATCTCTAAGGTTTGTTTCCTCTTGATGTAGCCTAAAGCAGGGACTGGCGAATAACACTTATATTGAAAGGGGTTGCCAAACTTTCAAAAAACTAGAGTCTCCTGAAATCTCAACATATATTTTTTCATCCAATCTTCATGATACATTCAAGTAATGATCAGTACACCATTCCCACTTGGATGCCCAAGTTTTGTTCTTCTAGGTTGAAGCATTCGTTTGCAGGAACAGTTTGAATTTTTAGGTTTCACTCTGTTTTCTCCTATATTGACAGATGCAGTTAGAACTTTAAATCAAACACGGTTTGTGCTAGCTACTTGAAACATGACACAATAAAGTAGTTCTACGTTCTATCCCTAAGGTTTGTTTCCTCTTGATGTAGCCTTAAGCAGAGACTGGCGAATAACACATTCAATGAAAGGCGTTGTTATGCTGCCAAAAAACTAGAGTCTCCTGAAATCTCATCATATATTTTTTCTTCCGACCTTCATGATACTTTCAAGTAATGAGCAGTGCACCAATCAAACTTGGATGCCCAAGTTTCGTTCTCCTAGGTTGAAGCATTCGTTTGTAGGAACAGTTTGAATTTTTAGGTTTCACACTGTTTTGTCCTATATTGACAGATGCAGTTCGAACTCTAAATCAAACACGGTTTGTGCTTGCTTCTTGAAACTTGATAAAATATTGTAGTTCTACGTTCTATCCATAAGGTTTGTTTCCTCTTGATGTAGCCTAATGCAGGGACTGGCGAATAACACTTTTATTGAAAGGGGTTGCCAAACTTCTAAAAACTAGAGTCTTCTGAAATCTCAACATATATTTTTTCATCCAATCTTCATGATACTTTCAAGTAATGATCAGTACACCAATCCCACTTGGATGCTCAAGTTTCATTCTCCTACGTTGAAGCATTCGTTTGCAGGAACAGTTTGAATTTTTAGGTTTCACTCTGTTTTCTCCTATATTGACAGATGCAGTTAGAACTTTAAATCAAACACGGTTTGTGCTAGCTACTTGAAACATGACACAATAAAGTAGTTCTACATTCTATCCCTAAGGTTTGTTTCCTCTTGATGTAGCCTTCAGCACACACTGGCGAATAACACTTACAATGAGAGGCGTTGTTAGGCTGCCAAAAAACTAGAGTCTCCTGAAATCTCAACACATATTTTTTTTCCGACCTTAATGATACTTTCAAGTAATGAGCAGTACACCAATCAAACTTGGATGCCCAAGTTTCGTTCTCCTAGGTTGATGCATTCGTTTGCAGTAACAGTTTGAATTTCTAGGTTTCACTCTCTTTTCTCCTATATTGACAGATGCAGCTAGAACTCTAAATCAAACACGGTTTGTGCTAGCTTCTCGAAACTTGACACAATAAAGTTGTTCTACGTTCTATCTCTAAGGTTTGTTTCCTCTTGATGTAGCCTAAAGCAGGGACTGGCGAATAACACTTATATTGAAAGGGGTTGCCAAACTTTCAAAAAACTAGAGTCTCCTGAAATCTCAACATATATTTTTTCATCCAATCTTCATGATACATTCAAGTAATGATCAGTACACCATTCCCACTTGGATGCCCAAGTTTTGTTCTTCTAGGTTGAAGCATTCGTTTGCAGGAACAGTTTGAATTTTTAGGTTTCACTCTGTTTTCTCCTATATTGACAGATGAGGTTAGAACTTTAAATCAAACACGGTTTGTGCTAGCTACTTGAAACATGACACAATAAAGTAGTTCTACGTTCTATCTCTAAGGTTTGTTTCCTCGTGATGTAGCCTTCAGCACAGACTGGCGAATAACACTTACAATGAGAGTCCTTATTAGGCTGCCAAAAAACTAGAGTCTCCGGAAATCTCAACACATATTTTTTTCCGACATTAATGATACTTTCAAGTAATGAGCAGTACACCAATCAAACTTGGATGCCCAAGTTTCGTTCTCCTAGGTTGATGCATTCGTTTGCAGTAACCGTTTGAATTTCTAGGTTTCACTCTGTTTTCTCCTATATTGACAGATGCAGCTAGAACTCTAAATCAAACACGGTTTGTGCTAGCTTCTCGAAACTTCACACAATAAAGTAGTTCTACGTTCTATCTCTAAGGTTTGTTTCCTCTTGATGTAGCCTAAAGCAGGGACTGGCCAATAACACTTATATTGAAAGGGGTTGCCAAACTTTCAAAAAACTAGAGTCTCCTGAAATCTCAACATATATTTTTTAATCCAATCTTCATGATA
This sequence comes from Callospermophilus lateralis, assembly GCF_048772815.1. Lineage (NCBI taxonomy): Eukaryota > Metazoa > Chordata > Mammalia > Rodentia > Sciuridae > Callospermophilus > Callospermophilus lateralis. The sequence goes on along the minus strand of NC_135305.1, from coordinate 160,916,499 downwards.
CATTCAAGTAATGATCAGTACACCATTCCCACTTGGATGCCCAAGTTTTCTCCTTCTAGGTTGAAGCATTCGTTTGCAGGAACAGTTTGAATTTTTAGGTTTCACTCTGTTTTCTCCTATATTGACAAATGTAGTTCAAACTCTAAATCAAACACGGTTTGGGATAGCTTCTTGAAACTTGACACAATAAAGTAGTTCTACATTCTATCCCTAAGGTTTGTTTCCTCTTGATGTAGCCTTCAGCACAGACTGGCGAATAACACTTACAATGAAAGGCGTTGTTAGGCTGCCAAAAACAAGAGTCTCCTGAAATCTCAACACATATTTTTTTCCGACCTTAATGATACTTTCAAGTAATGAGCAGTACACCAATCAAACTTGGATGCCCAAGTTTCGTTCTCCTAGGTTGATGCATTCGTTTGCAGTAACAGTTTGAATTTCTAGGTTTCACTCTGTTTTCTCCTATATTGACAGATGCAGCTAGAACTCTAAATCAAACACGGTTTGTGCTAGCTTCTTGAAACTTGACACAATAAAGTAGTTCTACGTTCTATCTCTAAGGTTTGTTTCCTCTTGATGTAGCCTAAAGCAGGGACTAGCGAATAACACTTATATTGAAAGGGGTTGCCAAACTTTCAAAAAACTAGAGTCTCCTGAAATCTCAACATATATTTTTTCATCCAATCTTCATGATACATTCAAGTAATGATCAGTACAGCATTCCCACTTGGATGCCCAAGTTTTGTTCTTCTAGGTTGAAGCATTCGTTTGCAGGAACAGTTTGAATTTTTAGGTTTCACTCTGCTTTCTCCTATATTGACAGATGCAGTTAGAACTTTAAATCAAACACGGTTTGTGCTAGCTACTTGAAACATGACACAATAAAGTAGTTCTACGTTCTATCCCTAAGGTTTGTTTCCTCTTGATGTAGCCTTAAGCAGAGACTGGCGAATAACACATTCAATGAAAGGCGTTGTTATTCTGCCAAAAAACTACAGTCTCCTGAAATCTCATCATATATTTTTTCTTCCGACCTTCATGATACTTTCAAGTAATGAGCAGTGCACCAATCAAACTTGGATGCCCAAGTTTCGTTCTCCTAGGTTGAAGCATTCGTTTGTAGGAACAGTTTGAATTTTTAGGTTTCACACTGTTTTGTCCTATATTGACAGATGCAGTTCGAACTCTAAATCAAACACGGTTTGTGCTTGCTTCTTGAAACTTGATAAAATATTGTAGTTCTACGTTCTATCCATAAGGTTTGTTTCCTCTTGATGTAGCCTAATGCAGGGACTGGCGAATAACACTTTTATTGAAAGGGGTTGCCAAACTTCTAAAAACTAGAGTCTTCTGAAATCTCAACATATATTTTTTCATCCAATCTTCATGATACTTTCAAGTAATGATCAGTACACCAATCCCACTTGGATGCTCAAGTTTCATTCTCCTACGTTGAAGCATTCGTTTGCAGGAACAGTTTGAATTTTTAGGTTTCACTCTGTTTTCTCCTATATTGACAGATGCAGTTAGAACTTTAAATCAAACACGGTTTGTGCTAGCTACTTGAAACATGACACAATAAAGTAGTTCTACATTCTATCCCTAAGGTTTGTTTCCTCTTGATGTAGCCTTCAGCACACACTGGCGAATAACACTTACAATGAGAGGCGTTGTTAGGCTGCCAAAAAACTAGAGTCTCCTGAAATCTCAACACATATTTTTTTTCCGACCTTAATGATACTTTCAAGTAATGAGCAGTACACCAATCAAACTTGGATGCCCAAGTTTCGTTCTCCTAGGTTGATGCATTCGTTTGCAGTAACAGTTTGAATTTCTAGGTTTCACTCTCTTTTCTCCTATATTGACAGATGCAGCTAGAACTCTAAATCAAACACGGTTTGTGCTAGCTTCTCGAAACTTGACACAATAAAGTTGTTCTACGTTCTATCTCTAAGGTTTGTTTCCTCTTGATGTAGCCTAAAGCAGGGACTGGCGAATAACACTTATATTGAAAGGGGTTGCCAAACTTTCAAAAAACTAGAGTCTCCTGAAATCTCAACATATATTTTTTCATCCAATCTTCATGATACATTCAAGTAATGATCAGTACACCATTCCCACTTGGATGCCCAAGTTTTGTTCTTCCAGGTTGAAGCATTCGTTTGCAGGAACAGTTTGAATTTTTAGGTTTCACTCTGTTTTCTCCTATATTGACAGATGAGGTTAGAACTTTAAATCAAACACGGTTTGTGCTAGCTACTTGAAACATGACACAATAAAGTAGTTCTACGTTCTATCTCTAAGGTTTGTTTCCTCGTGATGTAGCCTTCAGCACACACTGGCGAATAACACTTACAATGAGAGTCCTTATTAGGCTGCCAAAAAACTAGAGTCTCCTGAAATCTCAACACATATTTTTTTCCGACCTTAATGATACTTTCAAGTAATGAGCAGTACACCAATCAAACTTGGATGCCCAAGTTTCGTTCTCCTAGGTTGATGCATTCGTTTGCAGTAACAGTTTGAATTTCTAGGTTTCACTCTGTTTTCTCCTATATTGACAGATGCAGCTAGAACTCTAAATCAAACACGGTTTGTGCTAGGTTCTCGAAACTTGACACAATAAAGTAGTTCTACGTTCTATATCTAAGGTTTGTTTCCTCTTGATGCAGCCTGAAGCAGGGACTGGCGAATAACACTTATATTGAAAGGGGTTGCCAAACTTTCAAAAAACTAGAGTCTCCTGAAATCTCAACATATATTTTTTCATCCAATCTTCATGATACATTGAAGTAATGATCAGTACACCATTTCCACTTGGAGGCCCAAGTTTCGTTCTCCTAGGTTGATGCATTCGTTTGCAGTAACAGTTTGAATTTCTAGGTTTCACTCTGTTTTCTCCTATATTGACAGATGCAGCTAGAACTCTAAATCAAACACGGTCTGTGCTGGGTTCTCGAAACTTGACACAATAAAGTAGTTCTACGTTCTATATCTAAGGTTTGTTTCCTCTTGATGCAGCCTGAAGCAGGGAGTGGCGAATAACACTTATATTGAAAGGGGTTGCCAAACTTTCAAAAAACTAGAGTCTCCTGAAATCTCAACATATATTTTTTAATCCAATCTTCATGATACTTTCAAGTAATGATCAGTACACCATTCCCACTTGGATGCCCAAGTTTTCTCCTTCTAGGTTGAAGCATTCGTTTGCAGGAACAGTTTGAATTTTTAGGTTTCACTCTGTTTTCTCCTATATTGACAAATGTAGTTCAAACTCTAAATCAAACACGGTTTGGGATAGCTTCTTGAAACTTGACACAATAAAGTAGTTCTACATTCTATCCCTAAGGTTTGTTTCCTCTTGATGTAGCCTTCAGCACAGACTGGCGATTAACACTTACAATGAAAGGCGTTGTTAGGCTGCCAAAAAACAAGAGTCTCCTGAAATCTCAACACATATTTTTTTCCGACCTTAATGATACTTTCAAGTAATGAGCAGTACACCAATCAAACTTGGATGCCCAAGTTTCGTTCTCCTAGGTTGATGCATTCGTTTGCAGTAACAGTTTGAATTTCTAGGTTTCACTCTGTTTTCTCCTATATTGACAGATGCAGCTAGAACTCTAAATCAAACACGGTTTGTGCTAGCTTCTTGAAACTTGACACAATAAAGTAGTTCTACGTTCTATCTCTAAGGTTTGTTTCCTCTTGATGTAGCCTAAAGCAGGGACTAGCGAATAACACTTATATTGAAAGGGGTTGCCAAACTTTCAAAAAACTAGAGTCTCCTGAAATCTCAACATATATTTTTTCATCCAATCTTCATGATACATTCAAGTAATGATCAGTACAGCATTCCCACTTGGATGCCCAAGTTTTGTTCTTCTAGGTTGAAGCATTCGTTTGCAGGAACAGTTTGAATTTTTAGGTTTCACTCTGTTTTCTCCTATATTGACAGATGCAGTTAGAACTTTAAATCAAACACGGTTTGTGCTAGCTACTTGAAACATGACACAATAAAGTAGTTCTACGTTCTATCCCTAAGGTTTGTTTCCTCTTGATGTAGCCTTAAGCAGAGACTGGCGAATAACACATTCAATGAAAGGCGTTGTTATTCTGCCAAAAAACTACAGTCTCCTGAAATCTCATCATATATTTTTTCTTCCGACCTTCATGATACTTTCAAGTAATGAGCAGTGCACCAATCAAACTTGGATGCCCAAGTTTCGTTCTCCTAGGTTGAAGCATTCGTTTGTAGGAACAGTTTGAATTTTTAGGTTTCACACTGTTTTGTCCTATATTGACAGATGCAGTTCGAACTCTAAATCAAACACGGTTTGTGCTTGCTTCTTGAAACTTGATAAAATATTGTAGTTCTACGTTCTATCCATAAGGTTTGTTTCCTCTTGATGTAGCCTAATGCAGGGACTGGCGAATAACACTTTTATTGAAAGGGGTTGCCAAACTTCTAAAAACTAGAGTCTTCTGAAATCTCAACATATATTTTTTCATCCAATCTTCATGATACTTTCAAGTAATGATCAGTACACCAATCCCACTTGGATGCTCAAGTTTCATTCTCCTACGTTGAAGCATTCGTTTGCAGGAACAGTTTGAATTTTTAGGTTTCACTCTGTTTTCTCCTATATTGACAGATGCAGTTAGAACTTTAAATCAAACACGGTTTGTGCTAGCTACTTGAAACATGACACAATAAAGTAGTTCTACATTCTATCCCTAAGGTTTGTTTCCTCTTGATGTAGCCTTCAGCACACACTGGCGAATAACACTTACAATGAGAGGCGTTGTTAGGCTGACAAAAAACTAGAGTCTCCGGAAATCTCAACACATATTTTTTTTCCGACATTAATGATACTTTCAAGTAATGAGCAGTACACCAATCAAACTTGGATGCCCAAGTTTCGTTCTCCTAGGTTGATGCATTCGTTTGCAGTAACAGTTTGAATTTCTAGGTTTCACTCTGTTTTCTCCTATATTGACAGATGCAGCTAGAACTCTAAATCAAACACGGTTTGTGCTAGGTTCTCGAAACTTGACACAATAAAGTAGTTCTACGTTCTATATCTAAGGTTTGTTTCCTCTTGATGCAGCCTGAAGCAGGGACTGGCGAATAACACTTATATTGAAAGGGGTTGCCAAACTTTCAAAAAACTAGAGTCTCCTGAAATCTCAACATATATTTTTTCATCCAATCTTCATGATACATTCAAGTAATGATCAGTACACCATTTCCACTTGGATGCCCAAGTTTTGTTCTTCTAGGTTGAAGCATTCGTTTGCAGGAAGAGATTGAATTTTTAGGTTTCACTCTGTTTTCTCCTATATTGACAAATGTAGTTCAAACTCTAAATCAAACACGGTTTGGGCTAGCTTCTTGAATCTTGACACAATAAAGTAGTTCTACATTCTATCACTAAGGTTTGTTTCCTCTTGATGTAGCCTTCAGCACAGACTGGCGAATAACACTTACAATTAAAGGCGTTGTTAGGCTGCCAAAAAACAACTGTCTCCTGAAATCTCAACACATATTTTTTTCCGACCTTAATGATACCTTCAAGTAATGAGCAGTACACCAATCAAACTTGGATGCCCAAGTTTCGTTCTCCTAGGTTGATGCATTCGTTTGCAGTAACAGTTTGAATTTCTAGGTTTCACTCTGTTTTCTCCTATATTGACAGATGCAGCTAGAACTCTAAATCAAACACGGTTTGTGCTAGCTTCTTGAAACTTGACACAATAAAGTAGTTCTACGTTCTATCTCTAAGGTTTGTTTCCTCTTGATGTAGCCTAAAGCAGGGACTGGCGAATAACACTTATATTGAAAGGGGTTGCCAAACTTTCAAAAAACTAGAGTCTCCTGAAATCTCAACATATATTTTTTCATCCAATCTTCATGATACATTCAAGTAATGATCAGTACACCATTCCCACTTGGATGCCCAAGTTTTGTTCTTCTAGGTTGAAGCATTCGTTTGCAGGAACAGTTTGAATTTTTAGGTTTCACTCTGTTTTCTCCTATATTGACAAATGTAGTTCAAACTCTAAATCAAACACGGTTTGTGCTAGCTACTTGAAACATGACACAATAAAGTAGTTCTACGTTCTATCTCTAAGGTTTGTTTCCTCTTGATGTAGCCTTCAGCACAGACTGGCGAATAACACTTACAATGAGAGTCCTTATTAGGCTGCCAAAAAACTAGAGTCTCCTGAAATCTCAACACATATTTTTTTCCGACATTAAAGATACTTTCAAGTAATGAGCAGTACACCAATCAAACTTGGATGCCCAAGTTTCGTTCTCCTAGGTTGATGCATTCGTTTGCAGTAACAGTTTGAATTTCTAGGTTTCACTCTGTTTTCTCCTATATTGACAGATGCAGCTAGAACTCTAAATCAAACACGGTTTGTGCTAGGTTCTCGAAACTTGACACAATAAAGTAGTTCTACGTTCTATATCTAAGGTTTGTTTCCTCTTGATGCAGCCTGAAGCAGGGAGTGGCGAATAACACTTATATTGAAAGGGGTTGCCAAACTTTCAAAAAACTAGAGTCTCCTGAAATCTCAACATATATTTTTTCATCCAATCTTCATGATACATTCAAGTAATGATCAGTACACCATTCCCACTTGGATGCCCAAGTTTTGTTCTTCTAGGTTGAAGCATTCGTTTGCAGGAACAGTTTGAATTTTTAGGTTTCACTCTGTTTTCTCCTATATTGACAAATGTAGTTCAAACTCTAAATCAAACACGGTTTGGGCTAGCTTCTTGAAGCTTGACACAATAAAGTAGTTCTACATTCTATCACTAAGGTTTGTTTCCTCTTGATGTAGCCTTCAGCACAGACTGGCGAATAACACTTACAATGAAAGGCGTTGTTAGGCTGCCAAAAAACAAGTGTCTCCTGAAATCTCAACACATATTTTTTTCCGACCTTAATGATACTTTCAAGTAATGAGCAGTACACCAATCAAACTTGGATGCCCAAGTTTCGTTCTCCTAGGTTGATGCATTCGTTTGCAGTAACAGTTTGAATTTCTAGGTTTCACTCTGTTTTCTCCTATATTGACAGATGCAGCTAGAACTCTAAATCAAACACGGTTTGTGCTAGCTTCTTGAAATTGACACAATAAAGTAGTTCTACGTTCTATCTCTAAGGTTTGTTTCCTCTTGATGTAGCCTAAAGCAGGGACTGGCGAATAACACTTATATTGAAAGGGGTTGCCAAACTTTCAAAAAACTAGAGTCTCCTGAAATCTCAACATATATTTTTTCATCCAATCTTCATGATACATTCAAGTAATGATCAGTACACCATTCCCACTTGGATGCCCAAGTTTTGTTCTTCTAGGTTGAAGCATTCGTTTGCAGGAACAGTTTGAATTTTTAGGTTTCACTCTGTTTTCTCCTATATTGACAGATGAGTTTAGAACTTTAAATCAAACAAGGTTTGTGCTAGCTACTTGAAACATGACACAATAAAGTAGTTCTACGTTATATCTCTAAGGTTTGTTTCCTCTTGATGTAGCCTTCAGCACAGACTGGCGAATAACACTTACAATGAGAGTCCTTGTTAGGCTGCCAAAAAACTAGAGTCTCCTGAAATCTCAACACATATTTTTTTCCGACCTTAATGATACTTTCAAGTAATGAGCAGTACACCAATCAAACTTGGATGCCCAAGTTTCGTTCTCCTAGGTTGATGCATTCGTTGGCAGTAACAGTTTGAATTTCTAGGTTTCACTCTGTTTTCTCCTATATTGACAGATGCAGCTAGAACTCTGAATCAAACACGGTTTGTGCTAGGTTCTCGAAACTTGACACAATAAAGTAGTTCTACGTTCAATATCTAATGTTTGTTTCCTCTTGATGCAGCCTGAAGCAGGGACTGGCGAATAACACTTATATTGAAAGGGGTTGCCAAACTTTCAAAAAACTAGAGTCTCCTGAAATCTCAACATATATTTTTTCATCCAATCTTCATGATACATTCAAGTAATGATCAGTACACCATTCCCACTTGGATGCCCAAGTTTTTTTCTTCTAGGTTGAAGCATTCGTTTGCAGGAACAGTTTGAACTTTTAGGTTTCACTCTGTTTTCTCCTATATTGACAGATGAGGTTAGAACTTTAAATCAAACACGGTTTGTGCTAGCTACTTGAAACATGATACAATAAAGTAGTTCTACGTTCTATCTCTAAGGTATGTTTCCTCGTGACGTAGCCTTCAGCACAGACTGGCGAATAACACTTACAATGAGAGTCCTTATTAGTCTGCCAAAAAACTAGAGTCTCCTGAAATCTCAACACATATTTTTTTCCGCCATTAATGATACTTTCAAGTAATGAGCAGTACACCAATCAAACTTGGATGCCCAAGTTTCGTTCTCCTAGGTTGATGCATTCGTTTGCAGTAACAGTTTGAATTTCTAGGTTTCACTCTGTTTTCTCCTATATTGACAGATGCAGCTAGAACTCTAAATCAAACACGGTTTGTGCTAGGTTCTCGAAACTTGACACAATAAAGTAGTTCTACGTTCTATATCTAAGGTTTGTTTCCTCTTGATGCAGCCTGAAGCAGGGACTGGCGAATAACACTTATATTGAAAGGGGTTGCCAATCTTTCAAAAAACTAGGGTCTCCTGAAATCTCAACATATATTTTTTCATCCAATCTTCATGATACATTCAAGTAATGATCAGTACACCATTCCCACTTGGATGCCCAAGTTTTGTTCTTCTAGGATGAAGCATTCGTTTGCAGGAACAGTTTGAATTTTTAGGTTTCACTCTGTTTTCTCCTATATTGACAAATGTAGTTCAAACTCTAAATCAAACACGGTTTGGGCTAGCTTCTTGAAACTTGACACAATAAAGTAGTTCTACATTCTATCCCTTAGATTTGTTTCCTCTTGATGTAGCCTTCAGCACAGACTGGCGAATAACACTTACAATGAAAGGCGTTGTTAGGCTGCCAAAAAACAAGAGTCTCCTGAAATCTCAACACATATTTTTTTCCGACCTTAATGATACTTTCAAGTAATGAGCAGTACACCAATCAAACTTGGATGCCCAAGTTTCGTTCTCCTAGTTTGATGCATTCGTTTGCAGTAACAGTTTGAATTTCTAGGTTTCACTCTGTTTTCTCCTATATTGACAGATGCAGCTAGAACTCTAAATCAAACACGGTTTGTGCTAGCTTCTCGAAACTTGACACAATAAAGTAGTTCTATGTTCTATATCTAAGGTTTGTTTCCTCTTGATGTAGCCTGAAGCAGGGACTGGCGAATAACACTTATATTGAAAGGGGTTGCCAAACTTTCAAAAAACTAGAGTCTCCTGAAATCTCAACATATATTTTTTCATCCAATCTTCATGATACATTCAAGTAATGATCAGTACAGCATTCCCAATTGGATGCCCAAGTTTTGTTCTTCTAGGTTGAAGCATTCGTTTGCAGGAACAGTTTGAATTTTTAGGTTTCACTCTGTTTTCTCCTATATTGACAGATGCAGTTAGAACTTTAAATCAAACACGGTTTGTGCTAGCTACTTGAAACATGACACAATAAAGTAGTTCTACGTTCTATCCCTAAGGTTTGTTTCCTCTTGATGTAGCCTTAAGCAGAGACTGGCGAATAACACATTCAATGAAAGGCGTTGTTAGGCTGCCAAAAAACTACAGTCTCCTGAAATCTCATCATATATTTTTTCTTCCGACCTTCATGATACTTTCCAGTAATGAGCAGTGCACCAATCAAACTTGGATGCCCAAGTTTCGTTCTCCTAGGTTGAAGCATTCGTTTGTAGGAACAGTTTGAATTTTTAGGTTTCACACTGTTTTGTCCTATATTGACAGATGCAGTTCGAACTCTAAATCAAACACGGTTTGTGCTTGCTTCTTGAAACTTGATAAAATATTGTAGTTCTACGTTCTATCCATAAGGTTTATTTCCTCTTGATGTAGCCTAATGCAGGGACTGGCGAATAACACTTTTATTGAAAGGGGTTGCCAAACTTCTAAAAACTAGAGTCTTCTGAAATCTCAACATATATTTTTTCATCCAATCTTCATGATACTTCCAAGTAATGATCAGTACACCAATCCCACTTGGATGCTCAAGTTTCATTCTCCTACGTTGAAGCATTCGTTTGCAGGAACAGTTTGAATTTTTAGGTTTCACTCTGTTTTCTCCTATATTGACAGATGAGGTTAGAACATTAAATCAAACACGGTTTGTGCTAGCTACATGAAACATGACACAATAAAGTAGTTCTACGTTCTATCTCTAAGGTTTGTTTCCTCTTGATGTAGCCTTCAGCACAGACTGGCGAATAACACTTACAATGAGAGTCCTTGTTAGGCTGCCAAAAAACTAGAGTATCCTGAAATCCCAACACATATTTTTTTCCGACCTTAATGATACTTTCAAGTAATGAGCAGTACACCAATCAAACTTGGATGCCCAAGTTTCGTTCTCCTAGGTTGATGCATTCGTTGGCAGTAACAGTTTGAATTTCTAGGTTTCACTCTGTTTTCTCCTATATTGAGAGATGCAGCTAGAACTCTAAATCAAACACGGTTTGTGCTAGCTTCTTGAAACTTGACACAATAAAGTAGTTCTACGTTCTATCTCTAAGGTTTCTTTCCTCTTGATGTAGCCTAAAGCAGGTACTGGCGAATAACACTTATATTGAAAGGGGTTGCCAAACTTTCAAAAAACTAGAGTCTCCTGAAATCTCAACATATATTTTTTCATCCAATCTTCATGATACATTCAAGTAATGATCAGTACACCATTCCCACTTGGATGCCCAAGTTTTGTTCTTCTAGGTTGAAGCATTCGTTTGCAGGAACAGTTTGAATTTTTAGGTTTCACTCTGTTTTCTCCTATATTGACAGATGAGGTTAGAACTTTAAATCAAACACGGTTTGTGCTAGCTACTTGAAACATGACACAATAAAGTAGTTCTACGTTCTATCTCTAAGGTTTGTTTCCTCTTGATGTAGCCTTCAGCACAGACTGGCGAATAACACTTACAATGAGAGTCCTTGTTAGGCTGCCAAAAAACTAGAGTCTCCTGATATCTCAACACATATTTTTTTCCGACCTTAATGATACTTTCAAGTAATGAGCAGTACACCAATCAAACTTGGATGCCCAAGTTTCGTTCTCCTAGGTTGATGCATTCGTTGGCAGTAACAGTTTGAATTTCTAGGTTTCACTCTGTTTTCTCCTATATTGACAGATGCAGCTAGAACTCTAAATCAAATACGGTTTGTGCTAGGTTCTCGAAACTTGACACAATAAAGTAGTTCTACGTTCTATATCTAAGGTTTGTTTCCTCTTGATGTAGCCTGAAGCAGGGACTGGCGAATAACACTTATATTGAAAGGGGTTGCCAAACTTTCAAAAAACTAGAGTCTCCTGAAATCTCAACATATATTTTTTCATCCAATCTTCATGATACATTCAAGTAATGATCAGTACAGCATTCCCAATTGGATGCCCAAGTTTTGTCTTCTAGGTTGAAGCATTCGTTTGCAGGAACAGTTTGAATTTTTAGGTTTCACTCTGTTTTCTCCTATATTGACAGATGCAGTTAGAACTTTAAATCAAACACGGTTTGTGCTAGCTACTTGAAACATGACACAATAAAGTAGTTCTACGTTCTATCCCTAAGGTTTGTTTCCTCTTGATGTAGCCTTAAGCAGAGACTGGCGAATAACACATTCAATGAAAGGCGTTGTTAGGCTGCCAAAAAACTACAGTCTCCTGAAATCTCATCATATATTTTTTCTTCCGACCTTCATGATACTTTCCAGTAATGAGCAGTGCACCAATCAAACTTGGATGCCCAAGTTTCGTTCTCCTAGGTTGAAGCATTCGTTTGTAGGAACAGTTTGAATTTTTAGGTTTCACACTGTTTTGTCCTATATTGACAGATGCAGTTCGAACTCTAAATCAAACACGGTTTGTGCTTGCTTCTTGAAACTTGATAAAATATTGTAGTTCTACGTTCTATCCATAAGGTTTGTTTCCTCTTGATGTAGCCTAATGCAGGGACTGGCGAATAACACTTTTATTGAAAGGGGTTGCCAAACTTCTAAAAACTAGAGTCTTCTGAAATCTCAACATATATTTTTTCATCCAATCTTCATGATACTTTCAAGTAATGATCAGTACACCAATCCCACTTGGATGCTCAAGTTTCATTCTCCTACGTTGAAGCATTCGTTTGCAGGAACAGTTTGAATTTTTAGGTTTCACTCTGTTTTCTCCTATATTGACAGATGAGGTTAGAACTTTAAATCAAACACGGTTTGTGCTAGCTACTTGAAACATGACACAATAAAGTAGTTCTACGTTCTATCCCTAAGGTTTGTTTCCTCTTGATGTAGCCTTCAGCACACACTGGCGAATAACACTTACAATGAGAGGCGTTGTTAGGCTGCCAAAAAACTAGAGTCTCCGGAAATCTCAACACATATTTTTTTTCCGACATTAATGATACTTTCAAGTAATGAGCAGTACACCAATCAAACTTGGATGCCCAAGTTTGGTTTTCCTAGGTTGATGCATTCGTTTGCAGTAACAGTTTGAATTTCTAGGTTTCACTCTGTTTTCTCCTATATTGACAGATGCAGCTAGAACTCTAAATCAAACACGGTTTGTGCTAGGTTCTCGAAACTTGACACAATAAAGTAGTTCTACGTTCTATATCTAAGGTTTGTTTCCTCTTGATGCAGCCTGAAGCAGGGACTGGCGAATAACACTTATATTGAAAGGGGTTGCCAAACTTTCAAAAAACTAGAGTCTCCTGAAATCTCAACATATATTTTTTCATCCAATCTTCATGATACATTCAAGTAATGATCAGTACACCATTTCCACTTGGATGCCCAAGTTTTGTTCTTCTAGGTTGAAGCATTCGTTTGCAGGAACAGTTTGAATTTTTAGGTTTCACTCTGTTTTCTCCTATATTGACAAATGTAGTTCAAACTCTAAATCAAACACGGTTTGGGCTAGCTTCTTGAATCTTGACACAATAAAGTAGTTCTACATTCTATCACTAAGGTTTGTTTCCTCTTGATGTAGCCTTCAGCACAGACTGGCGAATAACACTTACAATGAAAGGCGTTGTTAGGCTGCCAAAAAACAACTGTCTCCTGAAATCTCAACACATATTTTTTTCCGACCTTAATGATACCTTCAAGTAATGAGCAGTACACCAATCAAACTTGGATGCCCAAGTTTCGTTCTCCTAGGTTGATGCATTCGTTTGCAGTAACAGTTTGAATTTCTAGGTTTCACTCTGTTTTCTCCTATATTGACAGATGCAGCTAGAACTCTAAATCAAACACGGTTTGTGCTAGCTTCTTGAAACTTGACACAATAAAGTAGTTCTACGTTCTATCTCTAAGGTTTGTTTCCTCTTGATGTAGCCTAAAGCAGGGACTGGCGAATAACACTTATATTGAAAGGGGTTGCCAAACTTTCAAAAAACTAGAGTCTCCTGAAATCTCAACATATATTTTTTCATCCAATCTTCATGATACATTCAAGTAATGATCAGTACACCATTCCCACTTGGATGCCCAAGTTTTGTTCTTCTAGGTTGAAGCATTCGTTTGCAGGAACAGTTTGAATTTTTAGGTTTCACTCTGTTTTCTCCTATATTGACAAATGTAGTTCAAACTCTAAATCAAACACGGTTTGTGCTAGCTACTTGAAACATGACACAATAAAGTAGTTCTACGTTCTATCTCTAAGGTTTGTTTCCTCTTGATGTAGCCTTCAGCACAGACTGGCGAATAACACTTACAATGAGAGTCCTTATTAGGCTGCCAAAAAACTAGAGTCTCCTGAAATCTCAACACATATTTTTTTCCGACATTAAAGATACTTTCAAGTAATGAGCAGTACACCAATCAAACTTGGATGCCCAAGTTTCGTTCTCCTAGGTTGATGCATTCGTTTGCAGTAACAGTTTGAATTTCTAGGTTTCACTCTGTTTTCTCCTATATTGACAGATGCAGCTAGAACTCTAAATCAAACACGGTTTGTGCTAGGTTCTCGAAACTTGACACAATAAAGTAGTTCTACGTTCTATATCTAAGGTTTGTTTCCTCTTGATGCAGCCTGAAGCAGGGAGTGGCGAATAACACTTATATTGAAAGGGGTTGCCAAACTTTCAAAAAACTAGAGTCTCCTGAAATCTCAACATATATTTTTTCATCCAATCTTCATGATACATTCAAGTAATGATCAGTACACCATTCCCACTTGGATGCCCAAGTTTTGTTCTTCTAGGTTGAAGCATTCGTTTGCAGGAACAGTTTGAATTTTTAGGTTTCACTCTGTTTTCTCCTATATTGACAAATGTAGTTCAAACTCTAAATCAAACACGGTTTGGGCTAGCTTCTTGAAGCTTGACACAATAAAGTAGTTCTACATTCTATCACTAAGGTTTGTTTCCTCTTGATGTAGCCTTCAGCACAGACTGGCGAATAACACTTACAATGAAAGGCGTTGTTAGGCTGCCAAAAAACAAGTGTCTCCTGAAATCTCAACACATATTTTTTTCCGACCTTAATGATACTTTCAAGTAATGAGCAGTACACCAATCAAACTTGGATGCCCAAGTTTCGTTCTCCTAGGTTGATGCATTCGTTTGCAGTAACAGTTTGAATTTCTAGGTTTCACTCTGTTTTCTCCTATATTGACAGATGCAGCTAGAACTCTAAATCAAACACGGTTTGTGCTAGTTTCTTGAAATTGACACAATAAAGTAGTTCTACGTTCTATCTCTAAGGTTTGTTTCCTCTTGATGTAGCCTAAAGCAGGGACTGGCGAATAACACTTATATTGAAAGGGGTTGCCAAACTTTCAAAAAACTAGAGTCTCCTGAAATCTCAACATATATTTTTTCATCCAATCTTCATGATACATTCAAGTAATGATCAGTACACCATTCCCACTTGGATGCCCAAGTTTTGTTCTTCTAGGTTGAAGCATTCGTTTGCAGGAACAGTTTGAATTTTTAGGTTTCACTCTGTTTTCTCCTATATTGACAGATGAGTTTAGAACTTTAAATCAAACAAGGTTTGTGCTAGCTACTTGAAACATGACACAATAAAGTAGTTCTACGTTATATCTCTAAGGTTTGTTTCCTCTTGATGTAGCCTTCAGCACAGACTGGCGAATAACACTTACAATGAGAGTCCTTGTTAGGCTGCCAAAAAACTAGAGTCTCCTGAAATCTCAACACATATTTTTTTCCGACCTTAATGATACTTTCAAGTAATGAGCAGTACACCAATCAAACTTGGATGCCCAAGTTTCGTTCTCCTAGGTTGATGCATTCGTTGGCAGTAACAGTTTGAATTTCTAGGTTTCACTCTGTTTTCTCCTATATTGACAGATGCAGCTAGAACTCTGAATCAAACACGGTTTGTGCTAGGTTCTCGAAACTTGACACAATAAAGTAGTTCTACGTTCAATATCTAATGTTTGTTTCCTCTTGATGCAGCCTGAAGCAGGGACTGGCGAATAACACTTATATTGAAAGGGGTTGCCAAACTTTCAAAAAACTAGAGTCTCCTGAAATCTCAACATATATTTTTTCATCCAATCTTCATGATACATTCAAGTAATGATCAGTACACCATTCCCACTTGGATGCCCAAGTTTTTTTCTTCTAGGTTGAAGCATTCGTTTGCAGGAACAGTTTGAACTTTTAGGTTTCACTCTGTTTTCTCCTATATTGACAGATGAGGTTAGAACTTTAAATCAAACACGGTTTGTGCTAGCTACTTGAAACATGATACAATAAAGTAGTTCTACGTTCTATCTCTAAGGTATGTTTCCTCGTGATGTAGCCTTCAGCACAGACTGGCGAATAACACTTACAATGAGAGTCCTTATTAGTCTGCCAAAAAACTAGAGTCTCCTGAAATCTCAACACATATTTTTTTCCGCCATTAATGATACTTTCAAGTAATGAGCAGTACACCAATCAAACTTGGATGCCCAAGTTTCGTTCTCCTAGGTTGATGCATTCGTTTGCAGTAACAGTTTGAATTTCTAGGTTTCACTCTGTTTTCTCCTATATTGACAGATGCAGCTAGAACTCTAAATCAAACACGGTTTGTGCTAGGTTCTCGAAACTTGACACAATAAAGTAGTTCTACGTTCTATATCTAAGGTTTGTTTCCTCTTGATGCAGCCTGAAGCAGGGACTGGCGAATAACACTTATATTGAAAGGGGTTGCCAATCTTTCAAAAAACTAGGGTCTCCTGAAATCTCAACATATATTTTTTCATCCAATCTTCATGATACATTCAAGTAATGATCAGTACACCATTCCCACTTGGATGCCCAAGTTTTGTTCTTCTAGGTTGAAGCATTCGTTTGCAGGAACAGTTTGAATTTTTAGGTTTCACTCTGTTTTCTCCTATATTGACAGATTAGTTTAGAACTTTAAATCAAACAAGGTTTGTGCTAGCTACTTGAAACATGACACAATAAAGTAGTTCTACGTTCTATCTCTAAGGTTTGTTTCCTCTTGATGTAGCCTTCAGCACAGACTGGCGAATAACACTTACAATGAGAGTCCTTGTTAGGCTGCCAAAAAACTAGAGTCTCCTGATATCTCAACACATATTTTTTTCCGACCTTAATGATACTTTCAAGTAATGAGCAGTACACCAATCAAACTTGGATGCCCAAGTTTCGTTCTCCTAGGTTGATGCATTCCTTGGCAGTAACAGTTTGAATTTCTAGGTTTCACTCTGTTTTCTCCTATATTGACAGATGCAGCTAGAACTCTAAATCAAATACGGTTTGTGCTAGGTTCTCGAAACTTGACACAATAAAGTAGTTCTACGTTCTATATCTAAGGTTTGTTTCCTCTTGATGTAGCCTGAAGCAGGGACTGGCGAATAACACTTATATTGAAAGGGGTTGCCAAACTTTCAAAAAACTAGAGTCTCCTGAAATCTCAACATATATTTTTTCATCCAATCTTCATGATACATTCAAGTAATGATCAGTACAGCATTCCCAATTGGATGCCCAAGTTTTGTCTTCTAGGTTGAAGCATTCGTTTGCAGGAACAGTTTGAATTTTTAGGTTTCACTCTGTTTTCTCCTATATTGACAGATGCAGTTAGAACTTTAAATCAAACACGGTTTGTGCTAGCTACTTGAAACATGACACAATAAAGTAGTTCTACGTTCTATCCCTAAGGTTTGTTTCCTCTTGATGTAGCTTAAACAGAGACTGGCGAATAACACATTCAATGAAAGGCGTTGTTAGGCTGCCAAAAAACTACAGTCTCCTGAAATCTCATCATATATTTTTTCTTCCGACCTTCATGATACTTTCCAGTAATGAGCAGTGCACCAATCAAACTTGGATGCCCAAGTTTCGTTCTCCTAGGTTGAAGCATTCGTTTGTAGGAACAGTTTGAATTTTTAGGTTTCACACTGTTTTGTCCTATATTGACAGATGCAGTTCGAACTCTAAATCAAACACGGTTTGTGCTTGCTTCTTGAAACTTGATAAAATATTGTAGTTCTACGTTCTATCCATAAGGTTTGTTTCCTCTTGATGTAGCCTAATGCAGGGACTGGCGAATAACACTTTTATTGAAAGGGGTTGCCAAACTTCTAAAAACTAGAGTCTTCTGAAATCTCAACATATATTTTTTCATCCAATCTTCATGATACTTTCAAGTAATGATCAGTACACCAATCCCACTTGGATGCTCAAGTTTCATTCTCCTACGTTGAAGCATTCGTTTGCAGGAACAGTTTGAATTTTTAGGTTTCACTCTGTTTTCTCCTATATTGACAGATGAGGTTAGAACATTAAATCAAACACGGTTTGTGCTAGCTACATGAAACATGACACAATAAAGTAGTTCTACGTTCTATCTCTAAGGTTTGTTTCCTCTTGATGTAGCCTTCAGCACAGACTGGCGAATAACACTTACAATGAGAGTCCTTGTTAGGCTGCCAAAAAACTAGAGTATCCTGAAATCTCAACACATATTTTTTTCCGACCTTAATGATACTTTCAAGTAATGAGCAGTACACCAATCAAACTTGGATGCCCAAGTTTCGTTCTCCTAGGTTGATGCATTCGTTGGCAGTAACAGTTTGAATTTCTAGGTTTCACTCTGTTTTCTCCTATATTGAGAGATGCAGCTAGAACTCTAAATCAAACACGGTTTGTGCTAGCTTCTTGAAACTTGACACAATAAAGTAGTTCTACGTTCTATCTCTAAGGTTTCTTTCCTCTTGATGTAGCCTAAAGCAGGTACTGGCGAATAACACTTATATTGAAAGGGGTTGCCAAACTTTCAAAAAACTAGAGTCTCCTGAAATCTCAACATATATTTTTTCATCCAATCTTCATGATACATTCAAGTAATGATCAGTACACCATTCCCACTTGGATGCCCAAGTTTTGTTCTTCTAGGTTGAAGCATTCGTTTGCAGGAACAGTTTGAATTTTTAGGTTTCACTCTGTTTTCTCCTATATTGACAGATGAGGTTAGAACTTTAAATCAAACACGGTTTGTGCTAGCTACTTGAAACATGACACAATAAAGTAGTTCTACGTTCTATCTCTAAGGTTTGTTTCCTCTTGATGTAGCCTTCAGCACAGACTGGCGAATAACACTTACAATGAGAGTCCTTGTTAGGCTGCCAAAAAACTAGAGTCTCCTGATATCTCAACACATATTTTTTTCCGACCTTAATGATACTTTCAAGTAATGAGCAGTACACCAATCAAACTTGGATGCCCAAGTTTCGTTCTCCTAGGTTGATGCATTCCTTGGCAGTAACAGTTTGAATTTCTAGGTTTCACTCTGTTTTCTCCTATATTGACAGATGCAGCTAGAACTCTAAATCAAATACGGTTTGTGCTAGGTTCTCGAAACTTGACACAATAAAGTAGTTCTACGTTCTATATCTAAGGTTTGTTTCCTCTTGATGTAGCCTGAAGCAGGGACTGGCGAATAACACTTATATTGAAAGGGGTTGCCAAACTTTCAAAAAACTAGAGTCTCCTGAAATCTCAACATATATTTTTTCATCCAATCTTCATGATACATTCAAGTAATGATCAGTACAGCATTCCCAATTGGATGCCCAAGTTTTGTCTTCTAGGTTGAAGCATTCGTTTGCAGGAACAGTTTGAATTTTTAGGTTTCACTCTGTTTTCTCCTATATTGACAGATGCAGTTAGAACTTTAAATCAAACACGGTTTGTGCTAGCTACTTGAAACATGACACAATAAAGTAGTTCTACGTTCTATCCCTAAGGTTTGTTTCCTCTTGATGTAGCCTTAAGCAGAGACTGGCGAATAACACATTCAATGAAAGGCGTTGTTAGGCTGCCAAAAAACTACAGTCTCCTGAAATCTCATCATATATTTTTTCTTCCGACCTTCATGATACTTTCCAGTAATGAGCAGTGCACCAATCAAACTTGGATGCCCAAGTTTCGTTCTCCTAGGTTGAAGCATTCGTTTGTAGGAACAGTTTGAATTTTTAGGTTTCACACTGTTTTGTCCTATATTGACAGATGCAGTTTGAACTCTAAATCAAACACGGTTTGTGCTTGCTTCTTGAAACTTGATAAAATATTGTAGTTCTACGTTCTATCCATAAGGTTTGTTTCCTCTTGATGTAGCCTAATGCAGGGACTGGCGAATAACACTTTTATTGAAAGGGGTTGCCAAACTTCTAAAAACTAGAGTCTTCTGAAATCTCAACATATATTTTTTCATCCAATCTTCATGATACTTTCAAGTAATGATCAGTACACCAATCCCACTTGGATGCTCAAGTTTCATTCTCCTACGTTGAAGCATTCGTTTGCAGGAACAGTTTGAATTTTTAGGTTTCACTCTGTTTTCTCCTTTATTGACAGATGCAGCTAGAACTCTAAATCAAACACGGTTTGTGCTAGCTTCTCGAAACTTGACACAATAAAGTAGTTCTACGTTCTATCTCTAAGGTTTGTTTCCTCTTGATGTAGCCTAAAGCAGGGACTGGCGAATAACACTTATATTGAAAGGGGTTGCCAAACTTTCAAAAAACTAGAGTCTCCTGAAATCTCAACATATATTTTTTCATCCAATCTTCATGATACATTCAAGTAATGATCAGTACACCATTCCCACTTGGATGCCCAAGTTTTGTTCTTCTAGGTTGAAGCATTCGTTTGCAGGAACAGTTTGAATTTTTAGGTTTCACTCTGTTTTCTCCTATATTGACAGATGAGGTTAGAACTTTAAATCAAACACGGTTTGTGCTAGCTACTTGAAACATGACAGAATAAAGTAGTTCTACGATCTATCTCTAAGGTTTGTTTCCTCGTGATGTAGCCTTCAGCACAGACTCGCGAATAACACTTACAATGAGAGTCCTTATTAGGCTGCCAAAAAACTAGAGTCTCCTGAAATCTCAACACATATTTTTTTCCGACCTTAATGATACTTTCAAGTAATGAGCAGTACACCAATCAAACTTGGATGCCCAAGTTTCGTTCTCCTAGGTTGATGCATTCGTTTGCAGTAACAGTTTGAATTTCTAGGTTTCACTCTGTTTTCTCCTATATTGACAGATGCAGCTAGAACTCTAAATCAAACACGGTTTGTGCTAGGGTCTCGAAACTTGACACAATAAAGTAGTTCTACGTTCTATATCTAAGGTTTGTTTCCTCTTGATGCAGCCTGAAGCAGGGACTGGCGAATAACACTTATATTGAAAGGGGTTGCCAAACTTTCAAAAAACTAGAGTCTCCTGAAATCTCAACATATATTTTTTCATCCAATCTTCATGATACATTCAAGTAATGATCAGTACACCATTCCCACTTGGATGCCCAAGTTTTGTTCTTCTAGGTTGAAGCATTCGTTTGCAGGAACAGTTTGAATTTTTAGGTTTCACTCTGTTTTCTCCTATATTGACAAATGTAGTTCAAACTCTAAATCAAACACGGTTGGGCTAGCTTCTTGAAACTTGACACAATAAAGTAGTTCTACATTCTATCCCTAAGGTTTGTTTCCTCTTGATGTAGCCATCAGCACAGACTGGCGAATAACACTTACAATGAAAGGCGTTGTTAGGCTGCCAAAAAACAAGTGTCTCCTGAAATCTCAACACATATTTTTTTCCGACCTTAATGATACTTTCAAGTAATGAGCAGTACACCAATCAAACTTGGATGCCCAAGTTTCGTTCTCCTAGGTTGATGCATTCGTTTGCAGTAACAGTTTGAATTTCTAGGTTTCACTCTGTTTTCTCCTATATTGACAGATGCAGCTAGAACTAAATCAAACACGGTTTGTGCTAGCTTCTTGAAACTTGACACAATAAAGTAGTTCTACGTTGTATCTCTAAGATTTGTTTCCTCTTGATGTAGCCTAAAGCAGGGACTGGCGAATAACACTTATATTGAAAGGGGTTGCCAAACTTTCAAAAAACTAGAGTCTCCTGAAATCTCAACATATATTTTTTCATCCAATCTTCATGATACATTCAAGTAATGATCAGTACACCATTCCCACTTGGATGCCCAAGTTTTGTTCTTCTAGGTTGAAGCATTCGTTTGCAGGAACAGTTTGAATTTTTAGGTTTCACTCTGTTTTCTCCTATATTGACAGATGAGGTTAGAACTTTAAATCAAACACGGTTTGTGCTAGCTACTTGAAACATGACACAATAAAGTAGTTCTACGTTCTATCTCTAAGGTTTGTTTCCTCTTGATGTAGCCTTCAGCACAGACTGGCGAATAACACTTACAATGAGAGTCCTTGTTAGGCTGCCAAAAAACTAGAGTCTCCTGAAATCTCAACACATATTTTTTTCCGACCTTAATGATACTTTCAAGTAATGAGCAGTACACCAATCAAACTTGGATGCCCAAGTTTCGTTCTCCTAGGTTGATGCATTCGTTTGCAGTAACAGTTTGAATTTCTAGGTTTCACTCTGTTTTCTCCTATATTGACAGATGCAGCTAGAACTCTAAATCAAACACGGTTTGTGCCAGCTTCTTGAAACTTGACACAATAAAGTAGTTCTACGTTCTATCTCTAAGGTTTGTTTCCTCTTGATGTAGCCTAAAGCAGGGACTGGCGAATAACACTTATATTGAAAGGGGTTGCCAAACTTTCAAAAAACTAGAGTCTCCTGAAATCTCAACATATATTTTTTCATCCAATCTTCATGATACATTCAAGTAATGATCAGTACACCATTCCCACTTGGATGCCCAAGTTTGTTCTTCTAGGTTGAAGCATTCGTTTGCAGGAACAGTTTGAATTTTTAGGTTTCACTCTGTTTTCTCCTATATTGACAGATGAGGTTAGAACATTAAATCAAACACGGTTTGTGCTAGCTACATGAAACATGACACAATAAAGTAGTTCTACGTTCTATCTCTAAGGTTTGTTTCCTCGTGATGTAGCCTTCAGCACAGACTGGCGAATAACACTTACAATGAGAGTCCTTGTTAGGCTGCCAAAAAACTAGAGTATCCTGAAATCTCAACACATATTTTTTTCCGACCTTAATGATACTTTCAAGTAATGAGCAGTACACCAATCAAACTTGGATGCCCAAGTTTCGTTCTCCTAGGTTGATGCATTCGTTGGCAGTAACAGTTTGAATTTCTAGGTTTCACTCTGTTTTCTCCTATATTGAGAGATGCAGCTAGAACTCTAAATCAAACACGGTTTGTGCTAGCTTCTTGAAACTTGACACAATAAAGTAGTTCTACGTTCTATCTCTAAGGTTTGTTTCCTCTTGATGTAGCCTAAAGCAGGGACTGGCGAATAACACTTATATTGAAAGGGGTTGCCAAACTTTCAAAAAACTAGAGTCTCCTGAAATCTCAACATATATTTTTTCATCCAATCTTCATGATACATTCAAGTAATGATCAGTACACCATTCCCACTTGGATGCCCAAGTTTTGTTCTTCTAGGTTGAAGCATTCGTTTGCAGGAACAGTTTGAATTTTTAGGTTTCACTCTGTTTTCTCCTATATTGACAGATGAGGTTAGAACTTTAAATCAAACACGGTTTGTGCTAGCTACTTGAAACATGACACAATAAAGTAGTTCTACGTTCTATCTCTAAGGTTTGTTTCCTCTTGATGTAGCCTTCAGCACAGACTGGCGAATAACACTTACAATGAGAGTCCTTGTTAGGCTGCCAAAAAACTAGAGTCTCCTGAAATCTCAACACATATTTTTTTCCGACCTTAATGATACTTTCAAGTAATGAGCAGTACACCAATCAAACTTGGATGCCCAAGTTTCGTTCTCCTAGGTTGATGCATTCGTTGGCAGTAACAGTTTGAATTTCTAGGTTTCACTCTGTTTTCTCCTATATTGACAGATGCAGCTAGAACTCTGAATCAAACACGGTTTGTGCTAGGTTCTCGAAACTTGACACAATAAAGTAGTTCTACGTTCAATATCTAATGTTTGTTTCCTCTTGATGCAGCCTGAAGCAGGGACTGGCGAATAACACTTATATTTAAAGGGGTTGCCAAACTTTCAAAAAACTAGAGTCTCCTGAAATCTCAACATATATTTTTTCATCCAATCTTCATGATACATTCAAGTAATGATCAGTACACCATTCCCACTTGGATGCCCAAGTTTTGTTCTTCTAGGTTGAAGCATTCGTTTGCAGGAACAGTTTGAATTTTTAGGTTTCACTCTGTTTTCTCCTATATTGACAGATGAGGTTAGAACTTTAAATCAAACACGGTTTGTGCTAGCTACTTGAAACATGATACAATAAAGTAGTTCTACGTTCTATCTCTAAGGTATGTTTCCTCGTGATGTAGCCTTCAGAACAGACTGGCGAATAACACTTACAATGAGAGTCCTTATTAGTCTGCCAAAAAACTAGAGTCTCCTGAAATCTCAACACATATTTTTTTCCGCCATTAATGATACTTTCAAGTAATGAGCAGTACACCAATCAAACTTGGATGCCCAAGTTTCGTTCTCCTAGGTTGATGCATTCGTTTGCAGTAACAGTTTGAATTTCTAGGTTTCACTCTGTTTTCTCCTATATTGACAGATGCAGCTAGAACTCTAAATCAAACACGGTTTGTGCTAGGTTCTCGAAACTTGACACAATAAAGTAGTTCTACGTTCTATATCTAAGGTTTGTTTCCTCTTGATGCAGCCTGAAGCAGGGACTGGCGAATAACACTTATATTGAAAGGGGTTGCCAATCTTTCAAAAAACTAGGGTCTCCTGAAATCTCAACATATATTTTTTCATCCAATCTTCATGATACATTCAAGTAATGATCAGTACACCATTCCCACTTGGATGCCCAAGTTTTGTCCTTCTAGGTTGAAGCATTCGTTTGCAGGAACAGTTTGAATTTTTAGGTTTCACTCTGTTTTCTCCTATATTGACAAATGTAGTTCAAACTCTAAATCAAACACGGTTTGGGCTAGCTTCTTGAAACTTGACACAATAAAGTAGTTCTACATTCTATCCCTTAGGTTTGTTTCCTCTTGATGTAGCCTTCAGCACAGACTGGCGAACAACACTTACAATGAAAGGCGTTGTTAGGCTGCCAAAAAACAAGAGTCTCCTGAAATCTCAACACATATTTTTTTCCGACCTTAATGATACTTTCAAGTAATGAGCAGTACACCAATCAAACTTGGATGCCCAAGTTTCGTTCTCCTAGTTTGATGCATTCGTTTGCAGTAACAGTTTGAATTTCTAGGTTTCACTCTGTTTTCTCCTATATTGACAGATGCAGCTAGAACTCTAAATCAAACACGGTTTGTGCTAGCTTCTCGAAACTTGACACAATAAAGTAGTTCTATGTTCTATATCTAAGGTTTGTTTCCTCTTGATGTAGCCTGAAGCAGGGACTGGCGAATAACACTTATATTGAAAGGGGTTGCCAAACTTTCAAAAAACTAGAGTCTCCTGAAATCTCAACATATATTTTTTCATCCAATCTTCATGATACATTCAAGTAATGATCAGTACAGCATTCCCAATTGGATGCCCAAGTTTTGTTCTTCTAGGTTGAAGCATTCGTTTGCAGGAACAGTTTGAATTTTTAGGTTTCACTCTGTTTTCTCCTATATTGACAGATGCAGTTAGAACTTTAAATCAAACACGGTTTGTGCTAGCTACTTGAAACATGACACAATAAAGTAGTTCTACGTTCTATCCCTAAGGTTTGTTTCCTCTTGATGTAGCCTTAAGCAGAGACTGGCGAATAACACATTCAATGAAAGGCGTTGTTAGGCTGCCAAAAAACTACAGTCTCCTGAAATCTCATCATATATTTTTTCTTCCGACCTTCATGATACTTTCCAGTAATGAGCAGTGCACCAATCAAACTTGGATGCCCAAGTTTCGTTCTCCTAGGTTGAAGCATTCGTTTGTAGGAACAGTTTGAATTTTTAGGTTTCACACTGTTTTGTCCTATATTGACAGATGCAGTTCGAACTCTAAATCAAACACGGTTTGTGCTTGCTTCTTGAAACTTGATAAAATATTGTAGTTCTACGTTCTATCCATAAGGTTTGTTTCCTCTTGATGTAGCCTAATGCAGGGACTGGCGAATAACACTTTTATTGAAAGGGGTTGCCAAACTTCTAAAAACTAGAGTCTTCTGAAATCTCAACATATATTTTTTCATCCAATCTTCATGATACTTTCAAGTAATGATCAGTACACCAATCCCACTTGGATGCTCAAGTTTCATTCTCCTACGTTGAAGCATTCGTTTGCAGGAACAGTTTGAATTTTTAGGTTTCACTCTGTTTTCTCCTATATTGACAGATGCAGTTAGAACTTTAAATCAAACACGGTTTGTGCTAGCTACATGAAACATGACACAATAAAGTAGTTCTACGTTCTATCTCTAAGGTTTGTTTCCTCTTGATGTAGCCTTCAGCACAGACTGGCGAATAACACTTACAATGAGAGTCCTTGTTAGGCTGCCAAAAAACTAGAGTATCCTGAAATCTCAACACATATTTTTTTCCGACCTTAATGATACTTTCAAGTAATGAGCAGTACACCAATCAAACTTGGATGCCCAAGTTTCGTTCTCCTAGGTTGATGCATTCGTTGGCAGTAACAGTTTGAATTTCTAGGTTTCACTCTGTTTTCTCCTATATTGAGAGATGCAGCTAGAACTCTAAATCAAACACGGTTTGTGCTAGCTTCTTGAAACTTGACACAATAAAGTAGTTCTACGTTCTATCTCTAAGGTTTGTTTCCTCTTGATGTAGCCTAAAGCAGGGACTGGCGAATAACACTTATATTGAAAGGGGTTGCCAAACTTTCAAAAAACTAGAGTCTCCTGAAATCTCAACATATATTTTTTCATCCAATCTTCATGATACATTCAAGTAATGATCAGTACACCATTCCCACTTGGATGCCCAAGTTTTGTTCTTCTAGGTTGAAGCATTCGTTTGGAGGAACAGTTTGAATTTTTAGGTTTCACTCTGTTTTCTCCTATATTGACAGATGAGGTTAGAACTTTAAATCAAACACGGTTTGTGCTAGCTACTTGAAACATGACACAATAAAGTAGTTCTACGTTCTATCTCTAAGGTTTGTTTCCTCTTGATGTAGCCTTCAGCACAGACTGGCGAATAACACTTACAATGAGAGTCCTTGTTAGGCTGCCAAAAAACTAGAGTCTCCTGAAATCTCAACACATATTTTTTTCCGACCTTAATGATACTTTCAAGTAATGAGCAGTACACCAATCAAACTTGGATGCCCAAGTTTCGTTCTCCTAGGTTGATGCATTCGTTGGCAGTAACAGTTTGAATTTCTAGGTTTCACTCTGTTTTCTCCTATATTGACAGATGCAGCTAGAACTCTGAATCAAACACGGTTTGTGCTAGGTTCTCGAAACTTGACACAATAAAGTAGTTCTACGTTCAATATCTAATGTTTGTTTCCTCTTGATGCAGCCTGAAGCAGGGACTGGCGAATAACACTTATATTTAAAGGGGTTGCCAAACTTTCAAAAAACTAGAGTCTCCTGAAATCTCAACATATATTTTTTCATCCAATCTTCATGATACATTCAAGTAATGATCAGTACACCATTCCCACTTGGATGCCCAAGTTTTGTTCTTCTAGGTTGAAGCATTCGTTTGCAGGAACAGTTTGAATTTTTAGGTTTCACTCTGTTTTCTCCTATATTGACAGATGCAGTTCGAACTCTAAATCAAACACGGTTTGTGCTTGCTTCTTGAAACTTGATAAAATATTGTAGTTCTACGTTCTATCCATAAGGTTTGTTTCCTCTTGATGTAGCCTAATGCAGGGACTGGCGAATAACACTTTTATTGAAAGGGGTTGCCAAACTTCTAAAAACTAGAGTCTTCTGAAATCTCAACATATATTTTTTCATCCAATCTTCATGATACTTTCAAGTAATGATCAGTACACCAATCCCACTTGGATGCTCAAGTTTCATTCTCCTACGTTGAAGCATTCGTTTGCAGGAACAGTTTGAATTTTTAGGTTTCACTCTGTTTTCTCCTTTATTGACAGATGCAGCTAGAACTCTAAATCAAACACGGTTTGTGCTAGCTTCTCGAAACTTGACACAATAAAGTAGTTCTACGTTCTATCTCTAAGGTTTGTTTCCTCTTGATGTAGCCTAAAGCAGGGACTGGCGAATAACACTTATATTGAAAGGGGTTGCCAAACTTTCAAAAAACTAGAGTCTCCTGAAATCTCAACATATATTTTTTCATCCAATCTTCATGATACATTCAAGTAATGATCAGTACACCATTCCCACTTGGATGCCCAAGTTTTGTTCTTCTAGGTTGAAGCATTCGTTTGCAGGAACAGTTTGAATTTTTAGGTTTCACTCTGTTTTCTCCTATATTGACAGATGAGGTTAGAACTTTAAATCAAACACGGTTTGTGCTAGCTACTTGAAACATGACAGAATAAAGTAGTTCTACGATCTATCTCTAAGGTTTGTTTCCTCGTGATGTAGCCTTCAGCACAGACTGGCGAATAACACTTACAATGAGAGTCCTTATTAGGCTGCCAAAAAACTAGAGTCTCCTGAAATCTCAACACATATTTTTTTCCGACCTTAATGATACTTTCAAGTAATGAGCAGTACACCAATCAAACTTGGATGCCCAAGTTTCGTTCTCCTAGGTTGATGCATTCGTTTGCAGTAACAGTTTGAATTTCTAGGTTTCACTCTGTTTTCTCCTATATTGACAGATGCAGCTAGAACTCTAAATCAAACACGGTTTGTGCTAGGTTCTCGAAACTTGACACAATAAAGTAGTTCTACGTTCTATATCTAAGGTTTGTTTCCTCTTGATGCAGCCTGAAGCAGGGACTGGCGAATAACACTTATATTGAAAGGGGTTGCCAAACTTTCAAAAAACTAGAGTCTCCTGAAATCTCAACATATATTTTTTCATCCAATCTTCATGATACATTCAAGTAATGATCAGTACACCATTCCCACTTGGATGCCCAAGTTTTGTTCTTCTAGGTTGAAGCATTCGTTTGCAGGAACAGTTTGAATTTTTAGGTTTCACTCTGTTTTCTCCTATATTGACAAATGTAGTTCAAACTCTAAATCAAACACGGTTTGGGCTAGCTTCTTGAAACTTGACACAATAAAGTAGTTCTACATTCTATCCCTAAGGTTTGTTTCCTCTTGATGTAGCCATCAGCACAGACTGGCGAATAACACTTACAATGAAAGGCGTTGTTAGGCTGCCAAAAAACAAGTGTCTCCTGAAATCTCAACACATATTTTTTTCCGACCTTAATGATACTTTCAAGTAATGAGCAGTACACCAATCAAACTTGGATGCCCAAGTTTCGTTCTCCTAGGTTGATGCATTCGTTTGCAGTAACAGTTTGAATTTCTAGGTTTCACTCTGTTTTCTCCTATATTGACAGATGCAGCTAGAACTAAATCAAACACGGTTTGTGCTAGGTTCTCGAAACTTGACACAATAAAGTAGTTCTACGTTCTATATCTAAGGTTTGTTTCCTCTTGATGCAGCCTGAAGCAGGGACTGGCGAATAACACTTATATTGAAAGGGGTTGCCAAACTTTCAAAAAACTAGAGTCTCCTGAAATCTCAACATATATTTTTTCATCCAATCTTCATGATACATTCAAGTAATGATCAGTACACCATTCCCACTTGGATGCCCAAGTTTTGTTCTTCTAGGTTGAAGCCTTCGTTTGCAGGAACAGTTTGAATTTTTAGGTTTCACTCTGTTTTCTCCTATATTGACAGATTAGTTTAGAACTTTGAATCAAACAAGGTTTGTGCTAGCTACTTGAAACATGACACAATAAAGTAGTTCTACGTTATATCTCTAAGGTTTGTTTCCTCTTGATGTAGCCTTCAGCACAGACTGGCGAATAACACTTACAATGAGAGTCCTTGTTAGGCTGCCAAAAAACTAGAGTCTCCTGAAATCTCAACACATATTTTTTTCCGACCTTAATGATACTTTCAAGTAATGAGCAGTACACCAATCAAACTTGGATGCCCAAGTTTCGTTCTCCTAGGTTGATGCATTCGTTGGCAGTAACAGTTTGAATTTCTAGGTTTCACTCTGTTTTCTCCTATATTGACAGATGCAGCTAGAACTCTGAATCAAACACGGTTTGTGCTAGGTTCTCGAAACTTGACACAATAAAGTAGTTCTACGTTCAATATCTAATGTTTGTTTCCTCTTGATGCAGCCTGAAGCAGGGACTGGCGAATAACACTTATATTGAAAGGGGTTGCCAAACTTTCAAAAAACTAGAGTCTCCTGAAATCTCAACATATATTTTTTCATCCAATCTTCATGATACATTCAAGTAATGATCAGTACACCATTCCCACTTGGATGCCCAAGTTTTGTTCTTCTAGGTTGAAGCATTCGTTTGCAGGAACAGTTTGAATTTTTAGGTTTCACTCTGTTTTCTCCTATATTGACAGATGAGTTTAGAACTTTAAATCAAACACGGTTTGTGCGAGCTACTTGAAACACGATACAATAAAGTAGTTCTACGTTCTATCTCTAAGGTATGTTTCCTCGTGATGTAGCCTTCAGCACAGACTGGCGAATAACACTTACAATGAGAGTCCTTATTAGTCTGCCAAAAAACTAGAGTCTCCTGAAATCTCAACACATATTTTTTTCCGCCATTAATGATACTTTCAAGTAATGAGCAGTACACCAATCAAACTTGGATGCCCAAGTTTCGTTCTCCTAGGTTGATGCATTCGTTTGCAGTAACAGTTTGAATTTCTAGGTTTCACTCTGTTTTCTCCTATATTGACAGATGCAGCTAGAACTCTAAATCAAACACGGTTTGTGCTAGGTTCTCGAAACTTGACACAATAAAGTAGTTCTACGTTCTATATCTAAGGTTTGTTTCCTCTTGATGCAGCCTGAAGCAGGGACTGGCGAATAACACTTATATTGAAAGGGGTTGCCAATCTTTCAAAAAACTAGGGTCTCCTGAAATCTCAACATATATTTTTTCATCCAATCTTCATGATACATTCAAGTAATGATCAGTACACCATTCCCACTTGGATGCCCAAGTTTTGTTCTTCTAGGTTGAAGCATTCGTTTGCAGGAACAGTTTGAATTTTGAGGTTTCACTCTGTTTTCTCCTATATTGACAGATGAGGTTAGATCTTTAAATCAAACACGGTTTGTGCTAGCTACTTGAAACATGACACAATAAAGTAGTTCTACGTTCTATCTCTAAGGTTTGTTTCCTCTTGATGTAGCCTTCAGCACAGACTGGCGAATAACACTTACAATGAGAGTCCTTGTTAGGCTGCCAAAAAACTAGAGTCTCCTGAAATCTCAACACATATTTTTTTCCGACCTTAATGATACTTTCAAGTAATGAGCAGTACACCAATCAAACTTGGATGCCCAAGTTTCGTTCTCCTAGGTTGATGCATTCGTTTGCAGTAACAGTTTGAATTTCTAGGTTTCACTCTGTTTTCTCCTATATTGACAGATGCAGCTAGAACTCTAAATCAAACACGGTTTGTGCCAGCTTCTTGAAACTTGACACAATAAAGTAGTTCTACGTTCTATCTCTAAGGTTTGTTTCCTCTTGATGTAGCCTAAAGCAGGGACTGGCGAATAACACTTATATTGAAAGGGGTTGCCAAACTTTCAAAAAACTAGAGTCTCCTGAAATCTCAACATATATTTTTTCATCCAATCTTCATGATACATTCAAGTAATGATCAGTACACCATTCCCACTTGGATGCCCAAGTTTGTTCTTCTAGGTTGAAGCATTCGTTTGCAGGAACAGTTTGAATTTTTAGGTTTCACTCTGTTTTCTCCTATATTGACAGATGAGGTTAGAACATTAAATCAAACACGGTTTGTGCTAGCTACATGAAACATGACACAATAAAGTAGTTCTACGTTCTATCTCTAAGGTTTGTTTCCTCTTGATGTAGCCTTCAGCACAGACTGGCGAATAACACTTACAATGAGAGTCCTTGTTAGGCTGCCAAAAAACAAGAGTATCCTGAAATCTCAACACATATTTTTTTCCGACCTTAATGATACTTTCAAGTAATGAGCAGTACACCAATCAAACTTGGATGCCCAAGTTTCGTTCTCCTAGGTTGATGCATTCGTTGGCAGTAACAGTTTGAATTTCTAGGTTTCACTCTGTTTTCTCCTATATTGAGAGATGCAGCTAGAACTCTAAATCAAACACGGTTTGTGCTAGCTTCTTGAAACTTGACACAATAAAGTAGTTCTACGTTCTATCTCTAAGGTTTGTTTCCTCTTGATGTAGCCTAAAGCAGGGACTGGCGAATAACACTTATATTGAAAGGGGTTGCCAAACTTTCAAAAAACTAGAGTCTCCTGAAATCTCAACATATATTTTTTCATCCAATCTTCATGATACATTCAAGTAATGATCAGTACACCATTCCCACTTGGATGCCCAAGTTTTGTTCTTCTAGGTTGAAGCATTCGTTTGGAGGAACAGTTTGAATTTTTAGGTTTCACTCTGTTTTCTCCTATATTGACAGATGAGGTTAGAACTTTAAATCAAACACGGTTTGTGCTAGCTACTTGAAACATGACACAATAAAGTAGTTCTACGTTCTATCTCTAAGGTTTGTTTCCTCTTGATGTAGCCTTCAGCACAGACTGGCGAATAACACTTACAATGAGAGTCCTTGTTAGGCTGCCAAAAAACTAGAGTCTCCTGAAATCTCAACACATATTTTTTTCCGACCTTAATGATACTTTCAAGTAATGAGCAGTACACCAATCAAACTTGGATGCCCAAGTTTCGTTCTCCTAGGTTGATGCATTCGTTGGCAGTAACAGTTTGAATTTCTAGGTTTCACTCTGTTTTCTCCTATATTGACAGATGCAGCTAGAACTCTGAATCAAACACGGTTTGTGCTAGGTTCTCGAAACTTGACACAATAAAGTAGTTCTACGTTCAATATCTAATGTTTGTTTCCTCTTGATGCAGCCTGAAGCAGGGACTGGCGAATAACACTTATATTTAAAGGGGTTGCCAAACTTTCAAAAAACTAGAGTCTCCTGAAATCTCAACATATATTTTTTCATCCAATCTTCATGATACATTCAAGTAATGATCAGTACACCATTCCCACTTGGATGCCCAAGTTTTGTTCTTCTAGGTTGAAGCATTCGTTTGCAGGAACAGTTTGAATTTTTAGGTTTCACTCTGTTTTCTCCTATATTGACAGATGCAGTTCGAACTCTAAATCAAACACGGTTTGTGCTTGCTTCTTGAAACTTGATAAAATATTGTAGTTCTACGTTCTATCCATAAGGTTTGTTTCCTCTTGATGTAGCCTAATGCAGGGACTGGCGAATAACACTTTTATTGAAAGGGGTTGCCAAACTTCTAAAAACTAGAGTCTTCTGAAATCTCAACATATATTTTTTCATCCAATCTTCATGATACTTTCAAGTAATGATCAGTACACCAATCCCACTTGGATGCTCAAGTTTCATTCTCCTACGTTGAAGCATTCGTTTGCAGGAACAGTTTGAATTTTTAGGTTTCACTCTGTTTTCTCCTTTATTGACAGATGCAGCTAGAACTCTAAATCAAACACGGTTTGTGCTAGCTTCTCGAAACTTGACACAATAAAGTAGTTCTACGTTCTATCTCTAAGGTTTGTTTCCTCTTGATGTAGCCTAAAGCAGGGACTGGCGAATAACACTTATATTGAAAGGGGTTGCCAAACTTTCAAAAAACTAGAGTCTCCTGAAATCTCAACATATATTTTTTCATCCAATCTTCATGATACATTCAAGTAATGATCAGTACACCATTCCCACTTGGATGCCCAAGTTTTGTTCTTCTAGGTTGAAGCATTCGTTTGCAGGAACAGTTTGAATTTTTAGGTTTCACTCTGTTTTCTCCTATATTGACAGATGAGGTTAGAACTTTAAATCAAACACGGTTTGTGCTAGCTACTTGAAACATGACAGAATAAAGTAGTTCTACGATCTATCTCTAAGGTTTGTTTCCTCGTGATGTAGCCTTCAGCACAGACTGGCGAATAACACTTACAATGAGAGTCCTTATTAGGCTGCCAAAAAACTAGAGTCTCCTGAAATCTCAACACATATTTTTTTCCGACCTTAATGATACTTTCAAGTAATGAGCAGTACACCAATCAAACTTGGATGCCCAAGTTTCGTTCTCCTAGGTTGATGCATTCGTTTGCAGTAACAGTTTGAATTTCTAGGTTTCACTCTGTTTTCTCCTATATTGACAGATGCAGCTAGAACTCTAAATCAAACACGGTTTGTGCTAGGTTCTCGAAACTTGACACAATAAAGTAGTTCTACGTTCTATATCTAAGGTTTGTTTCCTCTTGATGCAGCCTGAAGCAGGGACTGGCGAATAACACTTATATTGAAAGGGGTTGCCAAACTTTCAAAAAACTAGAGTCTCCTGAAATCTCAACATATATTTTTTCATCCAAACTTCATGATACATTCAAGTAATGATCAGTACACCATTCCCACTTGGATGCCCAAGTTTTGTTCTTCTAGGTTGAAGCATTCGTTTGCAGGAACAGTTTGAATTTTTAGGTTTCACTCTGTTTTCTCCTATATTGACAAATGTAGTTCAAACTCTAAATCAAACACGGTTTGGGCTAGCTTCTTGAAACTTGACACAATAAAGTAGTTCTACATTCTATCCCTAAGGTTTGTTTCCTCTTGATGTAGCCATCAGCACAGACTGGCGAATAACACTTACAATGAAAGGCGTTGTTAGGCTGCCAAAAAACAAGTGTCTCCTGAAATCTCAACACATATTTTTTTCCGACCTTAATGATACTTTCAAGTAATGAGCAGTACACCAATCAAACTTGGATGCCCAAGTTTCGTTCTCCTAGGTTGATGCATTCGTTTGCAGTAACAGTTTGAATTTCTAGGTTTCACTCTGTTTTCTCCTATATTGACAGATGCAGCTAGAACTAAATCAAACACGGTTTGTGCTAGGTTCTCGAAACTTGACACAATAAAGTAGTTCTACGTTCTATATCTAAGGTTTGTTTCCTCTTGATGCAGCCTGAAGCAGGGACTGGCGAATAACACTTATATTGAAAGGGGTTGCCAAACTTTCAAAAAACTAGAGTCTCCTGAAATCTCAACATATATTTTTTCATCCAATCTTCATGATACATTCAAGTAATGATCAGTACACCATTCCCACTTGGATGCCCAAGTTTTGTTCTTCTAGGTTGAAGCATTCGTTTGCAGGAACAGTTTGAATTTTTAGGTTTCACTCTGTTTTCTCCTATATTGACAGATTAGTTTAGAACTTTGAATCAAACAAGGTTTGTGCTAGCTACTTGAAACATGACACAATAAAGTAGTTCTACGTTATATCTCTAAGGTTTGTTTCCTCTTGATGTAGCCTTCAGCACAGACTGGCGAATAACACTTACAATGAGAGTCCTTGTTAGGCTGCCAAAAAACTAGAGTCTCCTGAAATCTCAACACATATTTTTTTCCGACCTTAATGATACTTTCAAGTAATGAGCAGTACACCAATCAAACTTGGATGCCCAAGTTTCGTTCTCCTAGGTTGATGCATTCGTTGGCAGTAACAGTTTGAATTTCTAGGTTTCACTCTGTTTTCTCCTATATTGACAGATGCAGCTAGAACTCTGAATCAAACACGGTTTGTGCTAGGTTCTCGAAACTTGACACAATAAAGTAGTTCTACGTTCAATATCTAATGTTTGTTTCCTCTTGATGCAGCCTGAAGCAGGGACTGGCGAATAACACTTATATTGAAAGGGGTTGCCAAACTTTCAAAAAACTAGAGTCTCCTGAAATCTCAACATATATTTTTTCATCCAATCTTCATGATACATTCAAGTAATGATCAGTACACCATTCCCACTTGGATGCCCAAGTTTTGTTCTTCTAGGTTGAAGCATTCGTTTGCAGGAACAGTTTGAATTTTTAGGTTTCACTCTGTTTTCTCCTATATTGACAGATGAGTTTAGAACTTTAAATCAAACACGGTTTGTGCGAGCTACTTGAAACATGATACAATAAAGTAGTTCTACGTTCTATCTCTAAGGTATGTTTCCTCGTGATGTAGCCTTCAGCACAGACTGGCGAATAACACTTACAATGAGAGTCCTTATTAGTCTGCCAAAAAACTAGAGTCTCCTGAAATCTCAACACATATTTTTTTCCGCCATTAATGATACTTTCAAGTAATGAGCAGTACACCAATCAAACTTGGATGCCCAAGTTTCGTTCTCCTAGGTTGATGCATTCGTTTGCAGTAACAGTTTGAATTTCTAGGTTTCACTCTGTTTTCTCCTATATTGACAGATGCAGCTAGAACTCTAAATCAAACACGGTTTGTGCTAGGTTCTCGAAACTTGACACAATAAAGTAGTTCTACGTTCTATATCTAAGGTTTGTTTCCTCTTGATGCAGCCTGAAGCAGGGACTGGCGAATAACACTTATATTGAAAGGGGTTGCCAATCTTTCAAAAAACTAGGGTCTCCTGAAATCTCAACATATATTTTTTCATCCAATCTTCATGATACATTCAAGTAATGATCAGTACACCATTCCCACTTGGATGCCCAAGTTTTGTTCTTCTAGGTTGAAGCATTCGTTTGCAGGAACAGTTTGAATTTTGAGGTTTCACTCTGTTTTCTCCTATATTGACAGATGAGGTTAGATCTTTAAATCAAACACGGTTTGTGCTAGCTACTTGAAACATGACACAATAAAGTAGTTCTACGTTCTATCTCTAAGGTTTGTTTCCTCTTGATGTAGCCTTCAGCACAGACTGGCGAATAACACTTACAATGAGAGTCCTTGTTAGGCTGCCAAAAAACTAGAGTCTCCTGAAATCTCAACACATATTTTTTTCCGACCTTAATGATACTTTCAAGTAATGAGCAGTACACCAATCAAACTTGGATGCCCAAGTTTCGTTCTCCTAGGTTGATGCATTCGTTTGCAGTAACAGTTTGAATTTCTAGGTTTCACTCTGTTTTCTCCTATATTGACAGATGCAGCTAGAACTCTAAATCAAACACGGTTTGTGCCAGCTTCTTGAAACTTGACACAATAAAGTAGTTCTACGTTCTATCTCTAAGGTTTGTTTCCTCTTGATGTAGCCTAAAGCAGGGACTGGCGAATAACACTTATATTGAAAGGGGTTGCCAAACTTTCAAAAAACTAGAGTCTCCTGAAATCTCAACATATATTTTTTCATCCAATCTTCATGATACATTCAAGTAATGATCAGTACACCATTCCCACTTGGATGCCCAAGTTTGTTCTTCTAGGTTGAAGCATTCGTTTGCAGGAACAGTTTGAATTTTTAGGTTTCACTCTGTTTTCTCCTATATTGACAGATGAGGTTAGAACATTAAATCAAACACGGTTTGTGCTAGCTACATGAAACATGACACAATAAAGTAGTTCTACGTTCTATCTCTAAGGTTTGTTTCCTCTTGATGTAGCCTTCAGCACAGACTGGCGAATAACACTTACAATGAGAGTCCTTGTTAGGCTGCCAAAAAACTAGAGTATCCTGAAATCTCAACACATATTTTTTTCCGACCTTAATGATACTTTCAAGTAATGAGCAGTACACCAATCAAACTTGGATGCCCAAGTTTCGTTCTCCTAGGTTGATGCATTCGTTGGCAGTAACAGTTTGAATTTCTAGGTTTCACTCTGTTTTCTCCTATATTGAGAGATGCAGCTAGAACTCTAAATCAAACACGGTTTGTGCTAGCTTCTTGAAACTTGACACAATAAAGTAGTTCTACGTTCTATCTCTAAGGTTTGTTTCCTCTTGATGTAGCCTAAAGCAGGGACTGGCGAACAACACTTATATTGAAAGGGGTTGCCAAACTTTCAAAAAACTAGAGTCTCCTGAAA
This sequence comes from Callospermophilus lateralis, assembly GCF_048772815.1. Lineage (NCBI taxonomy): Eukaryota > Metazoa > Chordata > Mammalia > Rodentia > Sciuridae > Callospermophilus > Callospermophilus lateralis. Next base: position 160,878,954 of record NC_135305.1, on the reverse strand, counting down.
TCTCAACATATATTTTTTCATCCAATCTTCATGATACATTCAAGTAATGATCAGTACACCATTCCCACTTGGATGCCCAAGTTTTGTTCTTCTAGGTTGAAGCATTCGTTTGCAGGAACAGTTTGAATTTTTAGGTTTCACTCTGTTTTCTCCTATATTGACAGATGAGGTTAGAACTTTAAATCAAACACGGTTTGTGCTAGCTACTTGAAACATGACACAATAAAGTAGTTCTACGTTCTATCTCTAAGGTTTGTTTCCTCTTGATGTAGCCTTCAGCACAGACTGGCGAATAACACTTACAATGAGAGTCCTTGTTAGGCTGCCAAAAAACTAGAGTCTCCTGAAATCTCAACACATATTTTTTTCCGACCTTAATGATACTTTCAAGTAATGAGCAGTACACCAATCAAACTTGGATGCCCAAGTTTCGTTCTCCTAGGTTGATGCATTCGTTGGCAGTAACAGTTTGAATTTCTAGGTTTCACTCTGTTTTCTCCTATATTGACAGATGCAGCTAGAACTCTGAATCAATCACGGTTTGTGCTAGGTTCTCGAAACTTGACACAATAAAGTAGTTCTACGTTCAATATCTAATGTTTGTTTCCTCTTGATGCAGCCTGAAGCAGGGACTGGCGAATAACACTTATATTTAAAGGGGTTGCCAAACTTTCAAAAAACTAGAGTCTCCTGAAATCTCAACATATATTTTTTCATCCAATCTTCATGATACATTCAAGTAATGATCAGTACACCATTCCCACTTGGATGCCCAAGTTTTGTTCTTCTAGGTTGAAGCATTCGTTTGCAGGAACAGTTTGAATTTTTAGGTTTCACTCTGTTTTCTCCTATATTGACAGATGAGGTTAGAACTTTAAATCAAACACGGTTTGTGCTAGCTACTTGAAACATGATACAATAAAGTAGTTCTACGTTCTATCTCTAAGGTATGTTTCCTCGTGATGTAGCCTTCAGCACAGACTGGCGAATAACACTTACAATGAGAGTCCTTATTAGTCTGCCAAAAAACTAGAGTCTCCTGAAATCTCAACACATATTTTTTTCCGCCATTAATGATACTTTCAAGTAATGAGCAGTACACCAATCAAACTTGGATGCCCAAGTTTCGTTCTCCTAGGTTGATGCATTCGTTTGCAGTAACAGTTTGAATTTCTAGGTTTCACTCTGTTTTCTCCTATATTGACAGATGCAGCTAGAACTCTAAATCAAACACGGTTTGTGCTAGGTTCTCGAAACTTGACACAATAAAGTAGTTCTACGTTCTATATCTAAGGTTTGTTTCCTCTTGATGCAGCCTGAAGCAGGGACTGGCGAATAACACTTATATTGAAAGGGGTTGCCAATCTTTCAAAAAACTAGGGTCTCCTGAAATCTCAACATATATTTTTTCATCCAATCTTCATGATACATTCAAGTAATGATCAGTACACCATTCCCACTTGGATGCCCAAGTTTTGTTCTTCTAGGTTGAAGCATTCGTTTGCAGGAACAGTTTGAATTTTTAGGTTTCACTCTGTTTTCTCCTATATTGACAAATGTAGTTCAAACTCTAAATCAAACACGGTTAGGGCTAGCTTCTTGAAACTTGACACAATAAAGTAGTTCTACATTCTATCCCTTAGGTTTGTTTCCTCTTGATGTAGCCTTCAGCACAGACTGGCGAACAACACTTACAATGAAAGGCGTTGTTAGGCTGCCAAAAAACAAGAGTCTCCTGAAATCTCAACACATATTTTTTTCCGACCTTAATGATACTTTCAAGTAATGAGCAGTACACCAATCAAACTTGGATGCCCAAGTTTCGTTCTCCTAGTTTGATGCATTCGTTTGCAGTAACAGTTTGAATTTCTAGGTTTCACTCTGTTTTCTCCTATATTGACAGATGCAGCTAGAACTCTAAATCAAACACGGTTTGTGCTAGCTTCTCGAAACTTGACACAATAAAGTAGTTCTATGTTCTATATCTAAGGTTTGTTTCCTCTTGATGTAGCCTGAAGCAGGGACTGGCGAATAACACTTATATTGAAAGGGGTTGCCAAACTTTCAAAAAACTAGAGTCTCCTGAAATCTCAACATATATTTTTTCATCCAATCTTCATGATACATTCAAGTAATGATCAGTACAGCATTCCCAATTGGATGCCCAAGTTTTGTTCTTCTAGGTTGAAGCATTCGTTTGCAGGAACAGTTTGAATTTTTAGGTTTCACTCTGTTTTCTCCTATATTGACAGATGCAGTTAGAACTTTAAATCAAACACGGTTTGTGCTAGCTACTTGAAACATGACACAATAAAGTAGTTCTACGTTCTATCCCTAAGGTTTGTTTCCTCTTGATGTAGCCTTAAGCAGAGACTGGCGAATAACACATTCAATGAAAGGCGTTGTTAGGCTGCCAAAAAACTACAGTCTCCTGAAATCTCATCATATATTTTTTCTTCCGACCTTCATGATACTTTCCAGTAATGAGCAGTGCACCAATCAAACTTGGATGCCCAAGTTTCGTTCTCCTAGGTTGAAGCATTCGTTTGTAGGAACAGTTTGAATTTTTAGGTTTCACACTGTTTTGTCCTATATTGACAGATGCAGTTCGAACTCTAAATCAAACACGGTTTGTGCTTGCTTCTTGAAACTTGATAAAATATTGTAGTTCTACGTTCTATCCATAAGGTTTGTTTCCTCTTGATGTAGCCTAATGCAGGGACTGGCGAATAACACTTTTATTGAAAGGGGTTGCCAAACTTCTAAAAACTAGAGTCTTCTGAAATCTCAACATATATTTTTTCATCCAATCTTCATGATACTTTCAAGTAATGATCAGTACACCAATCCCACTTGGATGCTCAAGTTTCATTCTCCTACGTTGAAGCATTCGTTTGCAGGAACAGTTTGAATTTTTAGGTTTCACTCTGTTTTCTCCTATATTGACAGATGCAGTTAGAACTTTAAATCAAACACGGTTTGTGCTAGCTACTTGAAACATGACACAATAAAGTAGTTCTACATTCTATCCCTAAGGTTTGTTTCCTCTTGATGTAGCCTTCAGCACACACTGGCGAATAACACTTACAATGAGAGGCGTTGTTAGGCTGCCAAAAAACTAGAGTCTCCTGAAATCTCAACACATATTTTTTTTCCGACCTTAATGATACTTTCAAGTAATGAGCAGTACACCAATCAAACTTGGATGCCCAAGTTTCGTTCTCCTAGGTTGATGCATTCGTTTGCAGTAACAGTTTGAATTTCTAGGTTTCACTCTCTTTTCTCCTATATTGACAGATGCAGCTAGAACTCTAAATCAAACACGGTTTGTGCTAGCTTCTCGAAACTTGACACAATAAAGTTGTTCTACGTTCTATCTCTAAGGTTTGTTTCCTCTTGATGTAGCCTAAAGCAGGGACTGGCGAATAACACTTATATTGAAAGGGGTTGCCAAACTTTCAAAAAACTAGAGTCTCCTGAAATCTCAACATATATTTTTTCATCCAATCTTCATGATACTTTCAAGTAATGATCAGTACACCATTCCCACTTGGATGCCCAAGTTTTGTTCTTCTAGGTTGAAGCATTCGTTTGCAGGAACAGTTTGAATTTTTAGGTTTCACTCTGTTTTCTCCTATATTGACAGATGAGGTTAGAACTTTAAATCAAACACGGTTTGTGCTAGCTACTTGAAACATGACACAATAAAGTAGTTCTACGTTCTATCTCTAAGGTTTGTTTCCTCGTGATGTAGCCTTCAGCACAGACTGGCGAATAACACTTACAATGAGAGTCCTTATTAGGCTGCCAAAAAACTAGAGTCTCCGGAAATCTCAACACATATTTTTTTCCGACATTAATGATACTTTCAAGTAATGAGCAGTACACCAATCAAACTTGGATGCCCAAGTTTCGTTCTCCTAGGTTGATGCATTCGTTTGCAGTAACAGTTTGAATTTCTAGGTTTCACTCTGTTTTCTCCTATATTGACAGATGCAGCTAGAACTCTAAATCAAACACGGTTTGTGCTAGGTTCTCGAAACTTGACACAATAAAGTAGTTCTACGTTCTATATCTAAGGTTTGTTTCCTCTTGATGCAGCCTGAAGCAGGGACTGGCGAATAACACTTATATTGAAAGGGGTTGCCAAACTTTCAAAAAACTAGAGTCTCCTGAAATCTCAACATATATTTTTTCATCCAATCTTCATGATACATTCAAGTAATGATCAGTACACCATTCCCACTTGGATGCCCAAGTTTGTTCTTCTAGGTTGAAGCACTCGTTTGCAGGAACAGTTTGAATTTTTAGGTTTCACTCTGTTTTCTCCTATATTGACAGATGAGGTTAGAACATTAAATCAAACACGGTTTGTGCTAGCTACATGAAACATGACACAATAAAGTAGTTCTACGTTCTATCTCTAAGGTTTGTTTCCTCTTGATGTAGCCTTCAGCACAGACTGGCGAATAACACTTACAATGAGAGTCCTTGTTAGGCTGCCAAAAAACTAGAGTATCCTGAAATCTCAACACATATTTTTTTCCGACCTTAATGATACTTTCAAGTAATGAGCAGTACACCAATCAAACTTGGATGCCCAAGTTTCGTTCTCCTAGGTTGATGCATTCGTTGGCAGTAACAGTTTGAATTTCTAGGTTTCACTCTGTTTTCTCCTATATTGAGAGATGCAGCTAGAACTCTAAATCAAACACGGTTTGTGCTAGCTTCTCGAAACTTGACACAATAAAGTAGTTCTATGTTCTATATCTAAGGTTTGTTTCCTCTTGATGTAGCCTGAAGCAGGGACTGGCGAATAACACTTATATTGAAAGGGGTTGCCAAACTTTCAAAAAACTAGAGTCTCCTGAAATCTCAACATATATTTTCTCATCCAATCTTCATGATACATTCAAGTAATGATCAGTACACCATTCCCACTTGGATGCCCAAGTTTTGTTCTTCTAGGTTGAAGCATTCGTTTGCAGGAACAGTTTGAATTTTTAGGTTTCACTCTGTTTTCTCCTATATTGACAGATGAGGTTAGAACTTTAAATCAAACACGGTTTGTGCTAGCTACTTGAAACATGACACAATAAAGTAGTTCTACGTTCTCTCTCTAAGGTTTGTTTCCTCTTGATGTAGCCTTCAGCACAGACTGGCGAATAACACTTACAATGAGAGTCCTTGTTAGGCTGCCAAAAAACTAGAGTCTCCTGAAATCTCAACACATATTTTTTTCCGACCTTAATGATACTTTCAAGTAATGAGCAGTACACCAATCAAACTTGGATGCCCAAGTTTCGTTCTCCTAGGTTGATGCATTCGTTGGCAGTAACAGTTTGAATTTCTAGGTTTCACTCTGTTTTCTCCTATATTGACAGATGCAGCTAGAACTCTGAATCAATCACGGTTTGTGCTAGGTTCTCGAAACTTGACACAATAAAGTAGTTCTACGTTCAATATCTAATGTTTGTTTCCTCTTGATGCAGCCTGAAGCAGGGACTGGCGAATAACACTTATATTTAAAGGGGTTGCCAAACTTTCAAAAAACTAGAGTCTCCTGAAATCTCAACATATATTTTTTCATCCAATCTTCATGATACATTCAAGTAATGATCAGTACACCATTCCCACTTGGATGCCCAAGTTTTGTTCTTCTAGGTTGAAGCATTCGTTTGCAGGAACAGTTTGAATTTTTAGGTTTCACTCTGTTTTCTCCTATATTGACAGATGAGGTTAGAACTTTAAATCAAACACGGTTTGTGCTAGCTACTTGAAACATGATACAATAAAGTAGTTCTACGTTCTATCTCTAAGGTATGTTTCCTCGTGATGTAGCCTTCAGCACAGACTGGCGAATAACACTTACAATGAGAGTCCTTATTAGTCTGCCAAAAAACTAGAGTCTCCTGAAATCTCAACACATATTTTTTTCCGCCATTAATGATACTTTCAAGTAATGAGCAGTACACCAATCAAACTTGGATGCCCAAGTTTCGTTCTCCTAGGTTGATGCATTCGTTTGCAGTAACAGTTTGAATTTCTAGGTTTCACTCTGTTTTCTCCTATATTGACAGATGCAGCTAGAACTCTAAATCAAACACGGTTTGTGCTAGGTTCTCGAAACTTGACACAATAAAGTAGTTCTACGTTCTATATCTAAGGTTTGTTTCCTCTTGATGCAGCCTGAAGCAGGGACTGGCGAATAACACTTATATTGAAAGGGGTTGCCAATCTTTCAAAAAACTAGGGTCTCCTGAAATCTCAACATATATTTTTTCATCCAATCTTCATGATACATTCAAGTAATGATCAGTACACCATTCCCACTTGGATGCCCAAGTTTTGTTCTTCTAGGTTGAAGCATTCGTTTGCAGGAACAGTTTGAATTTTTAGGTTTCACTCTGTTTTCTCCTATATTGACAAATGTAGTTCAAACTCTAAATCAAACACGGTTTGGGCTAGCTTCTTGAAACTTGACACAATAAAGTAGTTCTACATTCTATCCCTAAGGTTTGTTTCCTCTTGATGTAGCCTTCAGCACAGACTGGCGAATAACACTTACAATGAAAGGCGTTGTTAGGCTGCCAAAAAACAAGAGTCTCCTGAAATCTCAACACATATTTTTTTCCGACCTTAATGATACTTTCAAGTAATGAGCAGTACACCAATCAAACTTGGATGCCCAAGTTTCGTTCTCCTAGGTTGATGCATTCGTTTGCAGTAACAGTTTGAATTTCTAGGTTTCACTCTGTTTTCTCCTATATTGACAGATGCAGCTAGAACTCTAAATCAAACACGGTTTGTGCTAGCTTCTCGAAACTTGACACAATAAAGTAGTTCTATGTTCTATATCTAAGGTTTGTTTCCTCTTGATGTAGCCTGAAGCAGGGACTGGCGAATAACACTTATATTGAAAGGGGTTGCCAAACTTTCAAAAAACTAGAGTCTCCTGAAATCTCAACATATATTTTTTCATCCAATCTTCATGATACATTCAAGTAATGATCAGTACAGCATTCCCTCTTGGATGCCCAAGTTTTGTTCTTCTAGGTTGAAGCATTCGTTTGCAAGAACAGTTTGAATTTTTAGGTTTCACTCTGTTTTCTCCTATATTGACAGATGCAGTTAGAACTTTAAATCAAACACGGTTTGTGCTAGCTACTTGAAACATGACACAATAAAGTAGTTCTACGTTCTATCCCTAAGGTTTGTTTCCTCTTGATGTAGCCTTAAGCAGAGACTGGCGAATAACACATTCAATGAAAGGCGTTGTTAGGCTGCCAAAAAACTACAGTCTCCTGAAATCTCATCATATATTTTTTCTTCCGACCTTCATGATACTTTCAAGTAATGAGCAGTGCACCAATCAAACTTGGATGCCCAAGTTTCGTTCTCCTAGGTTGAAGCATTCGTTTGTAGGAACAGTTTGAATTTTTAGGTTTCACACTTTTTGTCCTATATTGACAGATGCAGTTCGAACTCTAAATCAAACACGGTTTGTGCTTGCTTCTTGAAACTTGATAAAATATTGTAGTTCTACGTTCTATCCATAAGGTTTGTTTCCTCTTGATGTAGCCTAATGCAGGGACTGGCGAATAACACTTTTATTGAAAGGGGTTGCCAAACTTCTAAAAACTAGAGTCTTCTGAAATCTCAACATATATTTTTTCATCCAATCTTCATGATACTTTCAAGTAATGATCAGTACACCAATCCCACTTGGATGCTCAAGTTTCATTCTCCTACATTGAAGCATTCGTTTGCAGGAACAGTTTGAATTTTTAGGTTTCACTCTGTTTTCTCCTATATTGACAGATGAGGTTAGAACTTTAAATCAAACACGGTTTGTGCTAGCTACTTGAAACATGACACAATAAAGTAGTTCTACGTTCTATCTCTAAGGTTTGTTTCCTCGTGATGTAGCCTTCAGCACAGACTGGCGAATAACACTTACAATGAGAGGCCTTATTAGGCTGCCAAAAAACTAGAGTCTCCGGAAATCTCAACACATATTTTTTTCCGACATTAATGATACTTTCAAGTAATGAGCAGTACACCAATCAAACTTGGATGCCCAAGTTTCGTTCTCCTAGGTTGATGCATTCGTTTGCAGTAACAGTTTGAATTTCTAGGTTTCACTCTGTTTTCTCCTATATTGACAGATGCAGCTAGAACTCTAAATCAAACACGGTTTGTGCTAGGTTCTCGAAACTTGACACAATAAAGTAGTTCTACGTTCTATATCTAAGGTTTGTTTCCTCTTGATGCAGCCTGAAGCAGGGACTGGCGAATAACAATTATATTGAAAGGGGTTGCCAAACTTTCAAAAAACTAGAGTCTCCTGAAATCTCAACATATATTTTTTCATCCAATCTTCATGATACATTCAAGTAATGATCAGTACACCATTTCCACTTGGATGCCCAAGTTTTGTTCTTCTAGGTTGAAGCATTCGTTTGCAGGAAGAGATTGAATTTTTAGGTTTCACTCTGTTTTCTCCTATATTGACAAATGTAGTTCAAACTCTAAATCAAACACGGTTTGGGCTAGCTTCTTGAATCTTGACACAATAAATTAGTTCTACATTCTCTCACTAAGGTTTGTTTCCTCTTGATGTAGCCTTCAGCACAGACTGGCGAATAACACTTACAATGCAAGGCGTTGTTAGGCTGCCAAAAAACAAGTGTCTCCTGAAATCTCAACACATATTTTTTTCCGACCTTAATGATACCTTCAAGTAATGAGCAGTACACCAATCAAACTTGGATGCCCAAGTTTCGTTCTCCTAGGTTGATGCATTCGTTTGCAGTAACAGTTTGAATTTCTAGGTTTCACTCTGTTTTCTCCTATATTGACAGATGCAGCTAGAACTCTAAATCAAACACGGTTTGTGCTAGCTTCTTGAAACTTGACACAATAAAGTAGTTCTACGTTCTATCTCTAAGGTTTGTTTCCTCTTGATGTAGCCTAAAGCAGGGACTGGCGAATAACACTTATATTGAAAGGGGTTGCCAAACTTTCAAAAAACTAGAGTCTCCTGAAATCTCAACATATATTTTTTCATCCAATCTTCATGATACATTCAAGTAATGATCAGTACACCATTCCCACTTGGATGCCCAAGTTTTGTTCTTCTAGGTTGAAGCATTCGTTTGCAGGAACAGTTTGAATTTTTAGGTTTCACTCTGTTTTCTCCTATATTGACAGATGAGTTTAGAACTTTAAATCAAACACGGTTTGTGCTAGCTACTTGAAACATGACACAATAAAGTAGTTCTACGTTCTATCTCTAAGGTTTGTTTCCTCTTGATGTAGCCTTCAGCACAGACTGGCGAATAACACTTACAATGAGAGTCCTTATTAGGCTGCCAAAAAACTAGAGTCTCCTGAAATCTCAACACATATTTTTTTCCGACATTAAAGATACTTTCAAGTAATGAGCAGTACACCAATCAAACTTGGATGCCCAAGTTTCGTTCTCCTAGGTTGATGCATTCGTTTGCAGTAACAGTTTGAATTTCTAGGTTTCACTCTGTTTTCTCCTATATTGACAGATGCAGCTAGAACTCTAAATCAAACACGGTTTGTGCTAGGTTCTCGAAACTTGACACAATAAAGTAGTTCTACGTTCTATATCTAAGGTTTGTTTCCTCTTGATGCAGCCTGAAGCAGGGAGTGGCGAATAACACTTATATTGAAAGGGGTTGCCAAACTTTCAAAAAACTAGAGTCTCCTGAAATCTCAACATATATTTTTTCATCCAATCTTCATGATACATTCAAGTAATGATCAGTACACCATTCCCACTTGGATGCCCAAGTTTTGTTCTTCTAGGTTGAAGCATTCGTTTGCAGGAACAGTTTGAATTTTTAGGTTTCACTCTGTTTTCTCCTATATTGACAAATGTAGTTCAAACTCTAAATCAAACACGGTTTTGGCTAGCTTCTTGAAGCTTGACACAATAAAGTAGTTCTACATTCTATCACTAAGGTTTGTTTCCTCTTGATGTAGCCTTCAGCACAGACTGGCGAATAACACTTACAATGAAAGGCGTTGTTAGGCTGCCAAAAAACAAGTGTCTCCTGAAATCTCAACACATATTTTTTTCCGACCTTAATGATACTTTCAAGTAATGAGCAGTACACCAATCAAACTTGGATGCCCAAGTTTCGTTCTCCTAGGTTGATGCATTCGTTTGCAGTAACAGTTTGAATTTCTAGGTTTCACTCTGTTTTCTCCTATATTGACAGATGCAGCTAGAACTCTAAATCAAACACGGTTTGTGCTAGCTTCTTGAAATTGACACAATAAAGTAGTTCTACGTTCTATCTCTAAGGTTTGTTTCCTCTTGATGTAGCCTAAAGCAGGGACTGGCGAATAACACTTATATTGAAAGGGGTTGCCAAACTTTCAAAAAACTAGAGTCTCCTGAAATCTCAACATATATTTTTTCATCCAATCTTCATGATACATTCAAGTAATGATCAGTACACCATTCCCACTTGGATGCCCAAGTTTTGTTCTTCTAGGTTGAAGCATTCGTTTGCAGGAACAGTTTGAATTTTTAGGTTTCACTCTGTTTTCTCCTATATTGACAGATTAGTTTAGAACTTTAAATCAAACAAGGTTTGTGCTAGCTACTTGAAACATGACACAATAAAGTAGTTCTACGTTATATCTCTAAGGTTTGTTTCCTCTTGATGTAGCCTTCAGCACAGACTGGCGAATAACACTTACAATGAGAGTCCTTGTTAGGCTGCCAAAAAACTAGAGTCTCCTGAAATCTCAACACATATTTTTTTCCGACCTTAATGATACTTTCAAGTAATGAGCAGTACACCAATCAAACTTGGATGCCCAAGTTTCGTTCTCCTAGGTTGATGCATTCGTTGGCAGTAACAGTTTGAATTTCTAGGTTTCACTCTGTTTTCTCCTATATTGACAGATGCAGCTAGAACTCTGAATCAAACACGGTTTGTGCTAGGTTCTCGAAACTTGACACAATAAAGTAGTTCTACGTTCAATATCTAATGTTTGTTTCCTCTTGATGCAGCCTGAAGCAGGGACTGGCGAATAACACTTATATTGAAAGGGGTTGCCAAACTTTCAAAAAACTAGAGTCTCCTGAAATCTCAACATATATTTTTTCATCCAATCTTCATGATACATTCAAGTAATGATCAGTACACCATTCCCACTTGGATGCCCAAGTTTTGTTCTTCTAGGTTGAAGCATTCGTTTTCAGGAACAGTTTGAATTTTTAGGTTTCACTCTGTTTTCTCCTATATTGACAGATGAGGTTAGAACTTTAAATCAAACACGGTTTGTGCTAGCTACTTGAAACATGATACAATAAAGTAGTTCTACGTTCTATCTCTAAGGTATGTTTCCTCGTGATGTAGCCTTCAGCACAGACTGGCGAATAACACTTACAATGAGAGTCCTTATTAGTCTGCCAAAAAACTAGAGTCTCCTGAAATCTCAACACATATTTTTTTCCGCCATTAATGATACTTTCAAGTAATGAGCAGTACACCAATCAAACTTGGATGCCCAAGTTTCGTTCTCCTAGGTTGATGCATTCGTTTGCAGTAACAGTTTGAATTTCTAGGTTTCACTCTGTTTTCTCCTATATTGACAGATGCAGCTAGAACTCTAAATCAAACACGGTTTGTGCTAGGTTCTCGAAACTTGACACAATAAAGTAGTTCTACGTTCTATATCTAAGGTTTGTTTCCTCTTGATGCAGCCTGAAGCAGGGACTGGCGAATAACACTTATATTGAAAGGGGTTGCCAATCTTTCAAAAAACTAGGGTCTCCTGAAATCTCAACATATATTTTTTCATCCAATCTTCATGATACATTCAAGTAATGATCAGTACACCATTCCCACTTGGATGCCCAAGTTTTGTTCTTCTAGGTTGAAGCATTCGTTTGCAGGAACAGTTTGAATTTTTAGGTTTCACTCTGTTTTCTCCTATATTGACAAATGTAGTTCAAACTCTAAATCAAACACGGTTTGGGCTAGCTTCTTGAAACTTGACACAATAAAGTAGTTCTACATTCTATCCCTAAGGTTTGTTTCCTCTTGATGTAGCCTTCAGCACAGACTGGCGAATAACACTTACAATGAAAGGCGTTGTTAGGCTGCCAAAAAACAAGTGTCTCCTGAAATCTCAACACATATTTTTTTCCGACCTTAATGATACTTTCAAGTAATGAGCAGTACACCAATCAAACTTGGATGCCCAAGTTTCGTTCTCCTAGGTTGATGCATTCGTTGGCAGTAACAGTTTGAATTTCTAGGTTTCACTCTGTTTTCTCCTATATTGACAGATGCAGCTAGAACTCTAAATCAAACACGGTTTGTGCTAGCTTCTTGAAATTGACACAATAAAGTAGTTCTACGTTCTATCTCTAAGGTTTGTTTCCTCTTGATGTAGCCTAAAGCAGGGACTGGCGAATAACACTTATATTGAAAGGGGTTGCCAAACTTTCAAAAAACTAGAGTCTCCTGAAATCTCAACATATATTTTTTCATCCAATCTTCATGATACATTCAAGTAATGATCAGTACACCATTCCCACTTGGATGCCCAAGTTTTGTTCTTCTAGGTTGAAGCATTCGTTTGCAGGAACAGTTTGAATTTTTAGGTTTCACTCTGTTTTCTCCTATATTGACAGATTAGTTTAGAACTTTAAATCAAACAAGGTTTGTGCTAGCTACTTGAAACATGACACAATAAAGTAGTTCTACGTTATATCTCTAAGGTTTGTTTCCTCTTGATGTAGCCTTCAGCACAGACTGGCGAATAACACTTACAATGAGAGTCCTTGTTAGGCTGCCAAAAAACTAGAGTCTCCTGAAATCTCAACACATATTTTTTTCCGACCTTAATGATACTTTCAAGTAATGAGCAGTACACCAATCAAACTTGGATGCCCAAGTTTCGTTCTCCTAGGTTGATGCATTCGTTGGCAGTAACAGTTTGAATTTCTAGGTTTCACTCTGTTTTCTCCTATATTGACAGATGCAGCTAGAACTCTGAATCAAACACGGTTTGTGCTAGGTTCTCGAAACTTGACACAATAAAGTAGTTCTACGTTCAATATCTAATGTTTGTTTCCTCTTGATGCAGCCTGAAGCAGGGACTGGCGAATAACACTTATATTGAAAGGGGTTGCCAAACTTTCAAAAAACTAGAGTCTCCTGAAATCTCAACATATATTTTTTCATCCAATCTTCATGATACATTCAAGTAATGATCAGTACACCATTCCCACTTGGATGCCCAAGTTTTGTTCTTCTAGGTTGAAGCATTCGTTTGCAGGAACAGTTTGAATTTTTAGGTTTCACTCTGTTTTCTCCTATATTGACAGATGAGGTTAGAACTTTAAATCAAACACGGTTTGTGCTAGCTACTTGAAACATGATACAATAAAGTAGTTCTACGTTCTATCTCTAAGGTATGTTTCCTCGTGATGTAGCCTTCAGCACAGACTGGCGAATAACACTTACAATGAGAGTCCTTATTAGTCTGCCAAAAAACTAGAGTCTCCTGAAATCTCAACACATATTTTTTTCCGCCATTAATGATACTTTCAAGTAATGAGCAGTACACCAATCAAACTTGGATGCCCAAGTTTCGTTCTCCTAGGTTGATGCATTCGTTTGCAGTAACAGTTTGAATTTCTAGGTTTCACTCTGTTTTCTCCTATATTGACAGATGCAGCTAGAACTCTAAATCAAACACGGTTTGTGCTAGGTTCTCGAAACTTGACACAATAAAGTAGTTCTACGTTCTATATCTAAGGTTTGTTTCCTCTTGATGCAGCCTGAAGCAGGGACTGGCGAATAACACTTATATTGAAAGGGGTTGCCAATCTTTCAAAAAACTAGGGTCTCCTGAAATCTCAACATATATTTTTTCATCCAATCTTCATGATACATTCAAGTAATGATCAGTACACCATTCCCACTTGGATGCCCAAGTTTTGTTCTTCTAGGTTGAAGCATTCGTTTGCAGGAACAGTTTGAATTTTTAGGTTTCACTCTGTTTTCTCCTATATTGACAAATGTAGTTCAAACTCTAAATCAAACACGGTTTGGGCTAGCTTCTTGAAACTTGACACAATAAAGTAGTTCTACATTCTATCCCTAAGGTTTGTTTCCTCTTGATGTAGCCTTCAGCACAGACTGGCGAATAACACTTACAATGAAAGGCGTTGTTAGGCTGCCAAAAAACAAGTGTCTCCTGAAATCTCAACACATATTTTTTTCCGACCTTAATGATACTTTCAAGTAATGAGCAGTACACCAATCAAACTTGGATGCCCAAGTTTCGTTCTCCTAGGTTGATGCATTCGTTTGCAGTAACAGTTTGAATTTCTAGGTTTCACTCTGTTTTCTCCTATATTGACAGATGCAGCTAGAACTCTAAATCAAACACGGTTTGTGCTAGCTTCTTGAAATTGACACAATAAAGTAGTTCTACGTTCTATCTCTAAGGTTTGTTTCCTCTTGATGTAGCCTAAAGCAGGGACTGGCGAATAACACTTATATTGAAAGGGGTTGCCAAACTTTCAAAAAACTAGAGTCTCCTGAAATCTCAACATATATTTTTTCATCCAATCTTCATGATACATTCAAGTAATGATCAGTACACCATTCCCACTTGGATGCCCAAGTTTTGTTCTTCTAGGTTGAAGCATTCGTTTGCAGGAACAGTTTGAATTTTTAGGTTTCACTCTGTTTTCTCCTATATTGACAGATTAGTTTAGAACTTTAAATCAAACAAGGTTTGTGCTAGCTACTTGAAACATGACACAATAAAGTAGTTCTACGTTATATCTCTAAGGTTTGTTTCCTCTTGATGTAGCCTTCAGCACAGACTGGCGAATAACACTTACAATGAGAGTCCTTGTTAGGCTGCCAAAAAACTAGAGTCTCCTGAAATCTCAACACATATTTTTTTCCGACCTTAATGATACTTTCAAGTAATGAGCAGTACACCAATCAAACTTGGATGCCCAAGTTTCGTTCTCCTAGGTTGATGCATTCGTTTGCAGTAACAGTTTGAATTTCTAGGTTTCACTCTGTTTTCTCCTATATTGACAGATGCAGCTAGAACTCTGAATCAAACACGGTTTGTGCTAGGTTCTCGAAACTTGACACAATAAAGTAGTTCTACGTTCAATATCTAATGTTTGTTTCCTCTTGATGCAGCCTGAAGCAGGGACTGGCGAATAACACTTATATTGAAAGGGGTTGCCAAACTTTCAAAAAACTAGAGTCTCCTGAAATCTCAACATATATTTTTTCATCCAATCTTCATGATACATTCAAGTAATGATCAGTACACCATTCCCACTTGGATGCCCAAGTTTTGTTCTTCTAGGTTGAAGCATTCGTTTGCAGGAACAGTTTGAATTTTTAGGTTTCACTCTGTTTTCTCCTATATTGACAGATGAGGTTAGAACTTTAAATCAAACACGGTTTGTGCTAGCTACTTGAAACATGATACAATAAAGTAGTTCTACGTTCTATCTCTAAGGTATGTTTCCTCGTGATGTAGCCTTCAGCACAGACTGGCGAATAACACTTACAATGAGAGTCCTTATTAGTCTGCCAAAAAACTAGAGTCTCCTGAAATCTCAACACATATTTTTTTCCGCCATTAATGATACTTTCAAGTAATGAGCAGTACACCAATCAAACTTGGATGCCCAAGTTTTGTTCTTCTAGGTTGAAGCATTCGTTTGCAGTAACAGTTTGAATTTCTAGGTTTCACTCTGTTTTCTCCTATATTGACAGATGCAGCTAGAACTCTAAATCAAACACGGTTTGTGCTAGCTTCTCGAAACTTGACACAATAAAGTAGTTCTATGTTCTATATGTAAGGTTTGTTTCCTCTTGATGTAGCCTGAAGCAGGGACTGGCGAATAACACTTATATTGAAAGGGGTTGCCAAACTTTCAAAAAACTAGAGTCTCCTGAAATCTCAACATATATTTTTTCATCCAATCTTCATGATACATTCAAGTAATGATCAGTACAGCATTCCCTCTTGGATGCCCAAGTTTTGTTCTTCTAGGTTGAAGCATTCGTTTGCAAGAACAGTTTGAATTTTTAGGTTTCACTCTGTTTTCTCCTATATTGACAGATGCAGTTAGAACTTTAAATCAAACACGGTTTGTGCTAGCTACTTGAAACATGACACAATAAAGTAGTTCTACGTTCTATCCCTAAGGTTTGTTTCCTCTTGATGTAGCCTTAAGCAGAGACTGGCGAATAACACATTCAATGAAAGGCATTGTTAGGCTGCCAAAAAACTACAGTCTCCTGAAATCTCATCATATATTTTTTCTTCCGACCTTCATGATACTTTCAAGTAATGAGCAGTGCACCAATCAAACTTGGATGCCCAAGTTTCGTTCTCCTAGGTTGAAGCATTCGTTTGTAGGAACAGTTTGAATTTTTAGGTTTCACACTTTTTGTCCTATATTGACAGATGCAGTTCGAACTCTAAATCAAACACGGTTTGTGCTTGCTTCTTGAAACTTGATAAAATATTGTAGTTCTACGTTCTATCCATAAGGTTTGTTTCCTCTTGATGTAGCCTAATGCAGGGACTGGCGAATAACACTTTTATTGAAAGGGGTTGCCAAACTTCTAAAAACTAGAGTCTTCTGAAATCTCAACATATATTTTTTCATCCAATCTTCATGATACTTTCAAGTAATGATCAGTACACCAATCCCACTTGGATGCTCAAGTTTCATTCTCCTACGTTGAAGCATTCGTTTGCAGGAACAGTTTGAATTTTTAGGTTTCACTCTGTTTTCTCCTATATTGACAGATGAGGTTAGAACTTTAAATCAAACACGGTTTGTGCTAGCTACTTGAAACATGACACAATAAAGTAGTTCTACGTTCTATCTCTAAGGTTTGTTTCCTCGTGATGTAGCCTTCAGCACAGACTGGCGAATAACACTTACAATGAGAGTCCTTATTAGGCTGCCAAAAAACTAGAGTCTCCGGAAATCTCAACACATATTTTTTTCCGACATTAATGATACTTTCAAGTAATGAGCAGTACACCAATCAAACTTGGATGCCCAAGTTTCGTTCTCCTAGGTTGATGCATTCGTTTGCAGTAACAGTTTGAATTTCTAGGTTTCACTCTGTTTTCTCCTATATTGACAGATGCAGCTAGAACTCTAAATCAAACACGGTTTGTGCTAGGTTCTCGAAACTTGACACAATAAAGTAGTTCTACGTTCTATATCTAAGGTTTGTTTCCTCTTGATGCAGCCTGAAGCAGGGACTGGCGAATAACACTTATATTGAAAGGGGTTGCCAAACTTTCAAAAAACTAGAGTCTCCTGAAATCTCAACATATATTTTTTCATCCAATCTTCATGATACATTCAAGTAATGATCAGTACACCATTTCCACTTGGATGCCCAAGTTTTGTTCTTCTAGGTTGAAGCATTCGTTTGCAGGAAGAGATTGAATTTTTAGGTTTCACTCTGTTTTCTCCTATATTGACAAATGTAGTTCAAACTCTAAATCAAACACGGTTTGGGCTAGCTTCTTGAATCTTGACACAATAAATTAGTTCTACATTCTCTCACTAAGGTTTGTTTCCTCTTGATGTAGACTTCAGCACAGACTGGCGAATAACACTTACAATGCAAGGCGTTGTTAGGCTGCCAAAAAACAAGTGTCTCCTGAAATCTCAACACATATTTTTTTCCGACCTTAATGATACCTTCAAGTAATGAGCAGTACACCAATCAAACTTGGATGCCCAAGTTTCGTTCTCCTAGGTTGATGCATTCGTTTGCAGTAACAGTTTGAATTTCTAGGTTTCACTCTGTTTTCTCCTATATTGACAGATGCAGCTAGAACTCTAAATCAAACACGGTTTGTGCTAGCTTCTTGAAACTTGACACAATAAAGTAGTTCTACGTTCTATCTCTAAGGTTTGTTTCCTCTTGATGTAGCCTAAAGCAGGGACTGGCGAATAACACTTATATTGAAAGGGGTTGCCAAACTTTCAAAAAACTAGAGTCTCCTGAAATCTCAACATATATTTTTTCATCCAATCTTCATGATACATTCAAGTAATGATCAGTACACCATTCCCACTTGGATGCCCAAGTTTTGTTCTTCTAGGTTGAAGCATTCGTTTGCAGGAACAGTTTGAATTTTTAGGTTTCACTCTGTTTTCTCCTATATTGACAGATGAGTTTAGAACTTTAAATCAAACACGGTTTGTGCTAGCTACTTGAAACATGACACAATAAAGTAGTTCTACGTTCTATCTCTAAGGTTTGTTTCCTCTTGATGTAGCCTTCAGCACAGACTGGCGAATAACACTTACAATGAGAGTCCTTATTAGGCTGCCAAAAAACTAGAGTCTCCTGAAATCTCAACACATATTTTTTTCCGACATTAAAGATACTTTCAAGTAATGAGCAGTACACCAATCAAACTTGGATGCCCAAGTTTCGTTCTCCTAGGTTGATGCATTCGTTTGCAGTAACAGTTTGAATTTCTAGGTTTCACTCTGTTTTCTCCTATATTGACAGATGCAGCTAGAACTCTAAATCAAACACGGTTTGTGCTAGGTTCTCGAAACTTGACACAATAAAGTAGTTCTACGTTCTATATCTAAGGTTTGTTTCCTCTTGATGCAGCCTGAAGCAGGGAGTGGCGAATAACACTTATATTGAAAGGGGTTGCCAAACTTTCAAAAAACTAGAGTCTCCTGAAATCTCAACATATATTTTTTCATCCAATCTTCATGATACATTCAAGTAATGATCAGTACACCATTCCCACTTGGATGCCCAAGTTTTGTTCTTCTAGGTTGAAGCATTCGTTTGCAGGAACAGTTTGAATTTTTAGGTTTCACTCTGTTTTCTCCTATATTGACAAATGTAGTTCAAACTCTAAATCAAACACGGTTTTGGCTAGCTTCTTGAAGCTTGACACAATAAAGTAGTTCTACATTCTATCACTACGGTTTGTTTCCTCTTGATGTAGCCTTCAGCACAGACTGGCGAATAACACTTACAATGAAAGGCGTTGTTAGGCTGCCAAAAAACAAGTGTCTCCTGAAATCTCAACACATATTTTTTTCCGACCTTAATGATACTTTCAAGTAATGAGCAGTACACCAATCAAACTTGGATGCCCAAGTTTCGTTCTCCTAGGTTGATGCATTCGTTTGCAGTAACAGTTTGAATTTCTAGGTTTCACTCTGTTTTCTCCTATATTGACAGATGCAGCTAGAACTCTAAATCAAACACGGTTTGTGCTAGCTTCTTGAAATTGACACAATAAAGTAGTTCTACGTTCTATCTCTAAGGTTTGTTTCCTCTTGATGTAGCCTAAAGCAGGGACTGGCGAATAACACTTATATTGAAAGGGGTTGCCAAACTTTCAAAAAACTAGAGTCTCCTGAAATCTCAACATATATTTTTTCATCCAATCTTCATGATACATTCAAGTAATGATCAGTACACCATTCCCACTTGGATGCCCAAGTTTTGTTCTTCTAGGTTGAAGCATTCGTTTGCAGGAACAGTTTGAATTTTTAGGTTTCACTCTGTTTTCTCCTATATTGACAGATT
This sequence comes from Callospermophilus lateralis, assembly GCF_048772815.1. Classification (NCBI taxonomy): domain Eukaryota; kingdom Metazoa; phylum Chordata; class Mammalia; order Rodentia; family Sciuridae; genus Callospermophilus; species Callospermophilus lateralis. Next base: position 160,859,302 of record NC_135305.1, on the reverse strand, counting down.
AGTTTAGAACTTTAAATCAAACAAGGTTTGTGCTAGCTACTTGAAACATGACACAATAAAGTAGTTCTACGTTATATCTCTAAGGTTTGTTTCCTCTTGATGTAGCCTTCAGCACAGACTGGCGAATAACACTTACAATGAGAGTCCTTGTTAGGCTGCCAAAAAACTAGAGTCTCCTGAAATCTCAACACATATTTTTTTCCGACCTTAATGATACTTTCAAGTAATGAGCAGTACACCAATCAAACTTGGATGCCCAAGTTTCGTTCTCCTAGGTTGATGCATTCGTTGGCAGTAACAGTTTGAATTTCTAGGTTTCACTCTGTTTTCTTTTATATTGACAGATGCAGCTAGAACTCTGAATCAAACACGGTTTGTGCTAGGTTCTCGAAACTTGACACAATAAAGTAGTTCTACGTTCAATATCTAATGTTTGTTTCCTCTTGATGCAGCCTGAAGCAGGGACTGGCGAATAACACTTATATTGAAAGGGGTTGCCAAACTTTCAAAAAACTAGAGTCTCCTGAAATCTCAACATATATTTTTTCATCCAATCTTCATGATACATTCAAGTAATGATCAGTACACCATTCCCACTTGGATGCCCAAGTTTTGTTCTTCTAGGTTGAAGCATTCGTTTTCAGGAACAGTTTGAATTTTTAGGTTTCACTCTGTTTTCTCCTATATTGACAGATGAGGTTAGAACTTTAAATCAAACACGGTTTGTGCTAGCTACTTGAAACATGATACAATAAAGTAGTTCTACGTTCTATCTCTAAGGTATGTTTCCTCGTGATGTAGCCTTCAGCACAGACTGGCGAATAACACTTACAATGAGAGTCCTTATTAGTCTGCCAAAAAACTAGAGTCTCCTGAAATCTCAACACATATTTTTTTCCGCCATTAATGATACTTTCAAGTAATGAGCAGTACACCAATCAAACTTGGATGCCCAAGTTTCGTTCTCCTAGGTTGATGCATTCGTTTGCAGTAACAGTTTGAATTTCTAGGTTTCACTCTGTTTTCTCCTATATTGACAGATGCAGCTAGAACTCTAAATCAAACACGGTTTGTGCTAGGTTCTCGAAACTTGACACAATAAAGTAGTTCTACGTTCTATATCTAAGGTTTGTTTCCTCTTGATGCAGCCTGAAGCAGGGACTGGCGAATAACACTTATATTGAAAGGGGTTGCCAATCTTTCAAAAAACTAGGGTCTCCTGAAATCTCAACATATATTTTTTCATCCAATCTTCATGATACATTCAAGTAATGATCAGTACACCATTCCCACTTGGATGCCCAAGTTTTGTTCTTCTAGGTTGAAGCATTCGTTTGCAGGAACAGTTTGAATTTTTAGGTTTCACTCTGTTTTCTCCTATATTGACAAATGTAGTTCAAACTCTAAATCAAACACGGTTTGGGCTAGCTTCTTGAAACTTGACACAATAAAGTAGTTCTACATTCTATCCCTAAGGTTTGTTTCCTCTTGATGTAGCCTTCAGCACAGACTGGCGAATAACACTTACAATGAAAGGCGTTGTTAGGCTGCCAAAAAACAAGTGCCTCCTGAAATCTCAACACATATTTTTTTCCGACCTTAATGATACTTTCAAGTAATGAGCAGTACACCAATCAAACTTGGATGCCCAAGTTTCGTTCTCCTAGGTTGATGCATTCGTTTGCAGTAACAGTTTGAATTTCTAGGTTTCACTCTGTTTTCTCCTATATTGACAGATGCAGCTAGAACTCTAAATCAAACACGGTTTGTGCTAGCTTCTTGAAATTGACACAATAAAGTAGTTCTACGTTCTATCTCTAAGGTTTGTTTCCTCTTGATGTAGCCTAAAGCAGGGACTGGCGAATAACACTTATATTGAAAGGGGTTGCCAAACTTTCAAAAAACTAGAGTCTCCTGAAATCTCAACATATATTTTTTCATCCAATCTTCATGATACATTCAAGTAATGATCAGTACACCATTCCCACTTGGATGCCCAAGTTTTGTTCTTCTAGGTTGAAGCATTCGTTTGCAGGAACAGTTTGAATTTTTAGGTTTCACTCTGTTTTCTCCTATATTGACAGATTAGTTTAGAACTTTAAATCAAACAAGGTTTGTGCTAGCTACTTGAAACATGACACAATAAAGTAGTTCTACGTTATATCTCTAAGGTTTGTTTCCTCTTGATGTAGCCTTCAGCACAGACTGGCGAATAACACTTACAATGAGAGTCCTTGTTAGGCTGCCAAAAAACTAGAGTCTCCTGAAATCTCAACACATATTTTTTTCCGACCTTAATGATACTTTCAAGTAATGAGCAGTACACCAATCAAACTTGGATGCCCAAGTTTCGTTCTCCTAGGTTGATGCATTCGTTGGCAGTAACAGTTTGAATTTCTAGGTTTCACTCTGTTTTCTCCTATATTGACAGATGCAGCTAGAACTCTGAATCAAACACGGTTTGTGCTAGGTTCTCGAAACTTGACACAATAAAGTAGTTCTACGTTCAATATCTAATGTTTGTTTCCTCTTGATGCAGCCTGAAGCAGGGACTGGCGAATAACACTTATATTGAAAGGGGTTGCCAAACTTTCAAAAAACTAGAGTCTCCTGAAATCTCAACATATATTTTTTCATCCAATCTTCATGATACATTCAAGTAATGATCAGTACACCATTCCCACTTGGATGCCCAAGTTTTGTTCTTCTAGGTTGAAGCATTCGTTTGCAGGAACAGTTTGAATTTTTAGGTTTCACTCTGTTTTCTCCTATATTGACAGATGAGGTTAGAACTTTAAATCAAACACGGTTTGTGCTAGCTACTTGAAACATGATACAATAAAGTAGTTCTACGTTCTATCTCTAAGGTATGTTTCCTCGTGATGTAGCCTTCAGCACAGACTGGCGAATAACACTTACAATGAGAGTCCTTATTAGTCTGCCAAAAAACTAGAGTCTCCTGAAATCTCAACACATATTTTTTTCCGCCATTAATGATACTTTCAAGTAATGAGCAGTACACCAATCAAACTTGGATGCCCAAGTTTCGTTCTCCTAGGTTGATGCATTCGTTTGCAGTAACAGTTTGAATTTCTAGGTTTCACTCTGTTTTCTCCTATATTGACAGATGCAGCTAGAACTCTAAATCAAACACGGTTTGTGCTAGGTTCTCGAAACTTGACACAATAAAGTAGTTCTACGTTCTATATCTAAGGTTTGTTTCCTCTTGATGCAGCCTGAAGCAGGGACTGGCGAATAACACTTATATTGAAAGGGGTTGCCAATCTTTCAAAAAACTAGGGTCTCCTGAAATCTCAACATATATTTTTTCATCCAATCTTCATGATACATTCAAGTAATGATCAGTACACCATTCCCACTTGGATGCCCAAGTTTTGTTCTTCTAGGTTGAAGCATTCGTTTGCAGGAACAGTTTGAATTTTTAGGTTTCACTCTGTTTTCTCCTATATTGACAGATTAGTTTAGAACTTTAAATCAAACAAGGTTTGTGCTAGCTACTTGAAACATGACACAATAAAGTAGTTCTACGTTCTATCTCTAAGGTTTGTTTCCTCTTGATGTAGCCTTCAGCACACACTGGCGAATAACACTTACAATGAGAGTCCTTGTTAGGCTGCCAAAAAACTAGAGTCTCCTGAAATCTCAACACATATTTTTTTCCGACCTTAATGATACTTTCAAGTAATGAGCAGTACACCAATCAAACTTGGATGCCCAAGTTTCGTTCTCCTAGGTTGATGCATTCGTTGGCAGTAACAGTTTGAATTTCTAGGTTTCACTCTGTTTTCTCCTATATTGACAGATGCAGCTAGAACTCTGAATCAAACACGGTTTGTGCTAGGTTCTCGAAACTTGACACAATAAAGTAGTTCTACGTTCAATATCTAATGTTTGTTTCCTCTTGATGCAGCCTGAAGCAGGGACTGGCGAATAACACTTATATTGAAAGGGGTTGCCAAACTTTCAAAAAACTAGAGTCTCCTGAAATCTCAACATATATTTTTTCATCCAATCTTCATGATACATTCAAGTAATGATCAGTACACCATTCCCACTTGGATGCCCAAGTTTTGTTCTTCTAGGTTGAAGCATTCGTTTGCAGGAACAGTTTGAATTTTTAGGTTTCACTCTGTTTTCTCCTATATTGACAGATGAGGTTAGAACTTTAAATCAAACACGGTTTGTGCTAGCTACTTGAAACATGATACAATAAAGTAGTTCTACGTTCTATCTCTAAGGTATGTTTCCTCGTGATGTAGCCTTCAGCACAGACTGGCGAATAACACTTACAATGAGAGTCCTTATTAGTCTGCCAAAAAACTAGAGTCTCCTGAAATCTCAACACATATTTTTTTCCGCCATTAATGATACTTTCAAGTAATGAGCAGTACACCAATCAAACTTGGATGCCCAAGTTTCGTTCTCCTAGGTTGATGCATTCGTTTGCAGTAACAGTTTGAATTTCTAGGTTTCACTCTGTTTTCTCCTATATTGACAGATGCAGCTAGAACTCTAAATCAAACACGGTTTGTGCTAGGTTCTCGAAACTTGACACAATAAAGTAGTTCTACGTTCTATATCTAAGGTTTGTTTCCTCTTGATGCAGCCTGAAGCAGGGACTGGCGAATAACACTTATATTGAAAGGGGTTGCCAATCTTTCAAAAAACTAGGGTCTCCTGAAATCTCAACATATATTTTTTCATCCAATCTTCATGATACATTCAAGTAATGATCAGTACACCATTCCCACTTGGATGCCCAAGTTTTGTTCTTCTAGGTTGAAGCATTCGTTTGCAGGAACAGTTTGAATTTTTAGGTTTCACTCTGTTTTCTCCTATATTGACAAATGTAGTTCAAACTCTAAATCAAACACGGTTTGGGCTAGCTTCTTGAAACTTGACACAATAAAGTAGTTCTACATTCTATCCCTAAGGTTTGTTTCCTCTTGATGTAGCCTTCAGCACAGACTGGCGAATAACACTTACAATGAAAGGCGTTGTTAGGCTGCCAAAAAACAAGTGTCTCCTGAAATCTCAACACATATTTTTTTCCGACCTTAATGATACTTTCAAGTAATGAGCAGTACACCAATCAAACTTGGATGCCCAAGTTTCGTTCTCCTAGGTTGATGCATTCGTTTGCAGTAACAGTTTGAATTTCTAGGTTTCACTCTGTTTTCTCCTATATTGACAGATGCAGCTAGAACTCTAAATCAAACACGGTTTGTGCTAGCTTCTTGAAATTGACACAATAAAGTAGTTCTACGTTCTATCTCTAAGGTTTGTTTCCTCTTGATGTAGCCTAAAGCAGGGACTGGCGAATAACACTTATATTGAAAGGGGTTGCCAAACTTTCAAAAAACTAGAGTCTCCTGAAATCTCAACATATATTTTTTCATCCAATCTTCATGATACATTCAAGTAATGATCAGTACACCATTCCCACTTGGATGCCCAAGTTTTGTTCTTCTAGGTTGAAGCATTCGTTTGCAGGAACAGTTTGAATTTTTAGGTTTCACTCTGTTTTCTCCTATATTGACAGATTAGTTTAGAACTTTAAATCAAACAAGGTTTGTGCTAGCTACTTGAAACATGACACAATAAAGTAGTTCTACGTTATATCTCTAAGGTTTGTTTCCTCTTGATGTAGCCTTCAGCACAGACTGGCGAATAACACTTACAATGAGAGTCCTTGTTAGGCTGCCAAAAAACTAGAGTCTCCTGAAATCTCAACACATATTTTTTTCCGACCTTAATGATACTTTCAAGTAATGAGCAGTACACCAATCAAACTTGGATGCCCAAGTTTCGTTCTCCTAGGTTGATGCATTCGTTGGCAGTAACAGTTTGAATTTCTAGGTTTCACTCTGTTTTCTCCTATATTGACAGATGCAGCTAGAACTCTGAATCAAACACGGTTTGTGCTAGGTTCTCGAAACTTGACACAATAAAGTAGTTCTACGTTCAATATCTAATGTTTGTTTCCTCTTGATGCAGCCTGAAGCAGGGACTGGCGAATAACACTTATATTGAAAGGGGTTGCCAAACTTTCAAAAAACTAGAGTCTCCTGAAATCTCAACATATATTTTTTCATCCAATCTTCATGATACATTCAAGTAATGATCAGTACACCATTCCCACTTGGATGCCCAAGTTTTGTTCTTCTAGGTTGAAGCATTCGTTTGCAGGAACAGTTTGAATTTTTAGGTTTCACTCTGTTTTCTCCTATATTGACAGATGAGGTTAGAACTTTAAATCAAACACGGTTTGTGCTAGCTACTTGAAACATGATACAATAAAGTAGTTCTACGTTCTATCTCTAAGGTATGTTTCCTCGTGATGTAGCCTTCAGCACAGACTGGCGAATAACACTTACAATGAGAGTCCTTATTAGTCTGCCAAAAAACTAGAGTCTCCTGAAATCTCAACACATATTTTTTTCCGCCATTAATGATACTTTCAAGTAATGAGCAGTACACCAATCAAACTTGGATGCCCAAGTTTCGTTCTCCTAGGTTGATGCATTCGTTTGCAGTAACAGTTTGAATTTCTAATTTTCACTCTGTTTTCTCCTATATTGACAGATGCAGCTAGAACTCTAAATCAAACACGGTTTGTGCTAGGTTCTCGAAACTTGACACAATAAAGTAGTTCTACGTTCTATATCTAAGGTTTGTTTCCTCTTGATGCAGCCTGAAGCAGGGACTGGCGAATAACACTTATATTGAAAGGGGTTGCCAATCTTTCAAAAAACTAGGGTCTCCTGAAATCTCAACATATATTTTTTCATCCAATCTTCATGATACATTCAAGTAATGATCAGTACACCATTCCCACTTGGATGCCCAAGTTTTGTTCTTCTAGGTTGAAGCATTCGTTTGCAGGAACAGTTTGAATTTTTAGGTTTCACTCTGTTTTCTCCTATATTGACAAATGTAGTTCAAACTCTAAATCAAACACGGTTTGGGCTAGCTTCTTGAAACTTGACACAATAAAGTAGTTCTACATTCTATCCCTTAGGTTTGTTTCCTCTTGATGTAGCCTTCAGCAGAGACTGGCGAATAACACTTACAATGAAAGGCGTTGTTAGGCTCCCAAAAAACAAGAGTCTCCTGAAATCTCAACACATATTTTTTTCCGACCTTAATGATACTTTCAAGTAATGAGCAGTACACCAATCAAACTTGGATGCCCAAGTTTCGTTCTCCTAGTTTGATGCATTCGTTTGCAGTAACAGTTTGAATTTCTAGGTTTCACTCTGTTTTCTCCTATATTGACAGATGCAGTTAGAACTTTAAATCAAACACGGTTTGTGCTAGCTACTTGAAACATGACACAATAAAGTAGTTCTACGTTCTATCCCTAAGGTTTGTTTCCTCTTGATGTAGCCTTAAGCAGAGACTGGCGAATAACACATTCAATGAAAGGCGTTGTTAGGCTGCCAAAAAACTAGAGTCTCCTGAAATCTCAACACATATTTTTTTTCCGAACTTAATGATACTTTCAAGTAATGAGCAGTACACCAATCAAACTTGGATGCCCAAGTTTCGTTCTCCTAGGTTGATGCATTCGTTTGCAGTAACAGTTTGAATTTCTAGGTTTCACTCTGTTTTCTCCTATATTGACAGATGCAGCTAGAACTCTAAATCAAACACGGTTTGTGGTAGCTTCTCGAAACTTGACACAATAAAGTAGTTCTACGTTCTATCTCTAAGGTTTGTTTCCTCTTGATGTAGCCTAAAGCAGGGACTGGCGAATAACACTTATATTGAAAGGGGTTGCCAAACTTTCAAAAAACTAGAGTCTCCTGAAATCTCAACATATATTTTTTCATCCAATCTTAATGATACATTCAAGTAATGATCAGTACACCATTCCCACTTGGATGCCCAAGTTTTGTTCTTCTAGGTTGAAGCATTCGTTTGCAGGAACAGTTTGAATTTTTAGGTTTCACTCTGTTTTCTCCTATATTGACAGATGAGGTTAGAACTTTAAATCAAACACGGTTTGTGCTAGCTACTTGAAATATGACACAATAAAGTAGTTCTACGTTCTATCTCTAAGGTTTGTTTCCTCTTGATGTAGCCTTCAGCACAGACTGGCGAATAACACTTACAATGAAAGGCGTTGTTAGGCTGCCAAAAAACAAGAGTCTCCTGAAATCTCAACACATATTTTTTTCCGACCTTAATGATACTTTCAAGTAATGAGCAGTACACCAATCAAACTTGGATGCCCAAGTTTCGTTCTCCTAGGTTGATGCATTCGTTTGCAGTAACAGTTTGAATTTCTAGGTTTCACTCTGTTTTCTCCTATATTGACAGATGCAGCTAGAACTCTAAATCAAACACGGTTTGTGCCAGCTTCTTGAAACTTGACACAATAAAGTAGTTCTACGTTCTATCTCTAAGGTTTGTTTCCTCTTGATGTAGCCTAAAGCAGGGACTGGCGAATAACACTTATATTGAAAGGGGTTGCCAAACTTTCAAAAAACTAGAGTCTCCTGAAATCTCAACATATATTTTTTCATCCAATCTTCATGATACATTCAAGTAATGATCAGTACACCATTCCCACTTGGATGCCCAAGTTTGTTCTTCTAGGTTGAAGCATTCGTTTGCAGGAACAGTTTGAATTTTTAGGTTTCACTCTGTTTTCTCCTATATTGACAGATGAGGTTAGAACATTAAATCAAACACGGTTTGTGCTAGCTACATGAAACATGACACAATAAAGTAGTTCTACGTTCTATCTCTAAGGTTTGTTTCCTCTTGATGTAGCCTTCAGCACAGACTGGCGAATAACACTTACAATGAGAGTCCTTGTTAGGCTGCCAAAAAACTAGAGTATCCTGAAATCTCAACACATATTTTTTTCCGACCTTAATGATACTTTCAAGTAATGAGCAGTACACCAATCAAACTTGGATGCCCAAGTTTCGTTCTCCTAGGTTGATGCATTCGTTGGCAGTAACAGTTTGAATTTCTAGGTTTCACTCTGTTTTCTCCTATATTGAGAGATGCAGCTAGAACTCTAAATCAAACACGGTTTGTGCTAGCTTCTTGAAACTTGACACAATAAAGTAGTTCTACGTTCTATCTCTAAGGTTTGTTTCCTCTTGATGTAGCCTAAAGCAGGTACTGGCGAATAACACTTATATTGAAAGGGGTTGCCAAACTTTCAAAAAACTAGAGTCTCCTGAAATCTCAACATATATTTTTTCATCCAATCTTCATGATACATTCAAGTAATGATCAGTACACCATTCCCACTTGGATGCCCAAGTTTTGTTCTTCTAGGTTGAAGCATTCGTTTGCAGGAAAAGTTTGAGTTTTTAGGTTTCACTCTGTTTTCTCCTATATTGACAGATGAGGTTAGAACTTTAAATCAAACACGGTTTGTGCTAGATACTTGAAACATGACACAATAAAGTAGTTCTACGTTCTATCTCTAAGGTTTGTTTCCTCTTGATGTAGCCTTCAGCACAGACTGGCGAATAACACTTACAATGAGAGTCCTTGTTAGGCTGCCAAAAAACTAGAGTCTCCTGAAATCTCAACACATATTTTTTTCCGACCTTAATGATACTTTCAAGTAATGAGCAGTACACCAATCAAACTTGGATGCCCAAGTTTCGTTCTCCTAGGTTGATGCATTCGTTGGCAGTAACAGTTTGAATTTCTAGGTTTCACTCTGTTTTCTCCTATATTGACAGATGCAGCTAGAACTCTGAATCAAACACGGTTTGTGCTAGGTTCTCGAAACTTGACACAATAAAGTAGTTCTACGTTCAATATCTAATGTTTGTTTCCTCTTGATGCAGCCTGAAGCAGGGACTGGCGAATAACACTTATATTGAAAGGGGTTGCCAAACTTTCAAAAAACTAGAGTCTCCTGAAATCTCAACATATATTTTTTCATCCAATCTTCATGATACATTCAAGTAATGATCAGTACACCATTCCCACTTGGATGCCCAAGTTTTGTTCTTCTAGGTTGAAGCATTCGTTTGCAGGAACAGTTTGAATTTTTAGGTTTCACTCTGTTTTCTCCTATATTGACAGATGAGGTTAGAACTTTAAATCAAACACGGTTTGTGCTAGCTACTTGAAACATGATACAATAAAGTAGTTCTACGTTCTATCTCTAAGGTATGTTTCCTCGTGATGTAGCCTTCAGCACAGACTGGCGAATAACACTTACAATGAGAGTCCTTATTAGTCTGCCAAAAAACTAGAGTCTCCTGAAATCTCAACACATATTTTTTTCCGCCATTAATGATACTTTCAAGTAATGAGCAGTACACCAATCAAACTTAAATGCCCAAGTTTCGTTCTCCTAGGTTGATGCATTCGTTTGCAGTAACAGTTTGAATTTCTAGGTTTCACTCTGTTTTCTCCTATATTGACAGATGCAGCTAGAACTCTAAATCAAACACGGTTTGTGCTAGGTTCTCGAAACTTGACACAATAAAGTAGTTCTACGTTCTATATCTAAGGTTTGTTTCCTCTTGATGCAGCCTGAAGCAGGGACTGGCGAATAACACTTATATTGAAAGGGGTTGCCAATCTTTCAAAAAACTAGGGTCTCCTGAAATCTCAACATATATTTTTTCATCCAATCTTCATGATACATTCAAGTAATGATCAGTACACCATTCCCACTTGGATGCCCAAGTTTTGTTCTTCTAGGATGAAGCATTCGTTTGCAGGAACAGTTTGAATTTTTAGGTTTCACTCTGTTTTCTCCTATATTGACAAATGTAGTTCAAACTCTAAATCAAACACGGTTTGGGCTAGCTTCTTGAAACTTGACACAATAAAGTAGTTCTACATTCTATCCCTTAGGTTTGTTTCCTCTTGATGTAGCCTTCAGCACAGACTGGCGAATAACACTTACAATGAAAGGCGTTGTTAGGCTGCCAAAAAACAAGAGTCTCCTGAAATCTCAACACATATTTTTTTCCGACCTTAATGATACTTTCAAGTAATGAGCAGTACACCAATCAAACTTGGATGCCCAAGTTTCGTTCTCCTAGTTTGATGCATTCGTTTGCAGTAACAGTTTGAATTTCTAGGTTTCACTCTGTTTTCTCCTATATTGACAGATGCAGCTAGAACTCTAAATCAAACACGGTTTGTGCTAGCTTCTCGAAACTTGACACAATAAAGTAGTTCTATGTTCTATATCTAAGGTTTGTTTCCTCTTGATGTAGCCTGAAGCAGGGACTGGAGAATAACACTTATATTGAAAGGGGTTGCCAAACTTTCAAAAAACTAGAGTCTCCTGAAATCTCAATATATATTTTTTCATCCAATCTTCATGATACATTCAAGTAATGATCAGTACAGCATTCCCAATTGGATGCCCAAGTTTTGTTCTTCTAGGTTGAAGCATTCGTTTGCAGGAACAGTTTGAATTTTTAGGTTTCACTCTGTTTTCTCCTATATTGACAGATGCAGTTAGAACTTTAAATCAAACACGGTTTGTGCTAGCTACTTGAAACATGACACAATAAAGTAGTTCTACGTTCTATCCCTTAGGTTTGTTTCCTCTTGATGTAGCCTTAAGCAGAGACTGGCGAATAACACATTCAATGAAAGGCGTTGTTAGGCTGCCAAAAAACTACAGTCTCCTGAAATCTCATCATATATTTTTTCTTCCGACCTTCATGATACTTTCCAGTAATGAGCAGTGCACCAATCAAACTTGGATGCCCAAGTTTCGTTCTCCTAGGTTGAAGCATTCGTTTGTAGGAACAGTTTGAATTTTTAGGTTTCACACTGTTTTGTCCTATATTGACAGATGCAGCTAGAACTCTAAATCAAACACGGTTTGTGGTAGCTTCTCGAAACTTGACACAATAAAGTAGTTCTACGTTCTATCTCTAAGGTTTGTTTCCTCTTGATGTAGCCTAAAGCAGGGACTGGCGAATAACACTTATATTGAAAGGGGTTGCCAAACTTTCAAAAAACTAGAGTCTCCTGAAATCTCAACATATATTTTTTCATCCAATCTTCATGATACATTCAAGTAATGATCAGTACACCATTCCCACTTGGATGCCCAAGTTTTGTTCTTCTAGGTTGAAGCATTCGTTTGCAGGAACAGTTTGAATTTTTAGGATTCACTCTGTTTTCTCCTATATTGACAGATGAGGTTAGAACTTTAAATCAAACACGGTTTGTGCTAGCTACTTGAAATATGACACAATAAAGTAGTTCTACGTTCTATCTCTAAGGTTTGTTTCCTCTTGATGTAGCCTTCAGCACAGACTGGCGAATAACACTTACAATGAAAGGCGTTGTTAGGCTGCCAAAAAACAAGAGTCTCCTGAAATCTCAACACATATTTTTTTCCGACCTTAATGATACTTTCAAGTAATGAGCAGTACACCAATCAAACTTGGATGCCCAAGTTTCGTTCTCCTAGGTTGATGCATTCGTTTGCAGTAACAGTTTGAATTTCTAGGTTTCACTCTGTTTTCTCCTATATTGACAGATGCAGCTAGAACTCTAAATCAAACACGGTTTGTGCCAGCTTCTTGAAACTTGACACAATAAAGTAGTTCTACGTTCTATCTCTAAGGTTTGTTTCCTCTTGATGTAGCCTAAAGCAGGGACTGGCGAATAACACTTATATTGAAAGGGGTTGCCAAACTTTCAAAAAACTAGAGTCTCCTGAAATCTCAACATATATTTTTTCATCCAATCTTCATGATACATTCAAGTAAGGATCAGTACACCATTCCCACTTGGATGCCCAAGTTTGTTCTTCTAGGTTGAAGCATTCGTTTGCAGGAACAGTTTGAATTTTTAGGTTTCACACTGTTTTGTCCTATATTGACAGATGCAGTTCGAACTCTAAATCAAACACGGTTTGTGCTTGCTTCTTGAAACTTGATAAAATATTGTAGTTCTACGTTCTATCCAAAGGTTTGTTTCCTCTTGATGTAGCCTAATGCAGGGACTGGCGAATAACAATTTTATTGAAAGGGGTTGCCAAACTTCTAAAAACTAGAGTCTTCTGAAATCTCAACATATATTTTTTCATCCAATCTTCATGATACTTTCAAGTAATGATCAGTACACCAATCCCACTTGGATGCTCAAGTTTCATTCTCCTACGTTGAAGCATTCGTTTGCAGGAACAGTTTGAATTTTTAGGTTTCACTCTGTTTTCTCCTTTATTGACAGATGCAGCTAGAACTCTAAATCAAACACGGTTTGTGCTAGCTTCTCGAAACTTGACACAATAAAGTAGTTCTACGTTCTCTCTCTAAGGTTTGTTTCCTCTTGATGTAGCCTAAAGCAGGGACTGGCAAATAACACTTATATTGAAAGGGGTTGCCAAACTTTCAAAAAACTAGAGTCTCCTGAAATCTCAACATATATTTTTTCATCCAATCTTCATGATACATTCAAGTAATGATCAGTACACCATTCCCACTTGGATGCCCAAGTTTTGTTCTTCTAGGTTGAAGCATTCGTTTGCAGGAACAGTTTGAATTTTTAGGTTTCACTCTGTTTTCTCCTATATTGACAGATGAGGTTAGAACTTTAAATCAAACACGGTTTGTGCTAGCTACTTGAAACATGACACAATAAAGTAGTTCTACGATCTATCTCTAAGGTTTGTTTCCTCGTGATGTAGCCATCAGCACAGACTGGCGAATAACACTTACAATGAGAGTCCTTGTTAGGCTGCCAAAAAACTAGAGTCTCCTGAAATCTCAACACATATTTTTTTCTGACCTTAATGATACTGTCAGGTAATGAGCAGTACACCAATCAAACTTGGATGCCCAAGTTTCGTTCTCCTAGGTTGATGCATTCGTTTGCAGTAACAGTTTGAATTTCTAGGTTTCACTCTGTTTTCTCCTATATTGACAGATGCAGCTACAACTCTAAATCAAACACGGTTTGTGCTAGGTTCTCGAAACTTGACACAATAAAGTAGTTCTATGTTCTATATCTAAGGGTTGTTTCCTCTTGATGTAGCCTGAAGCAGGGACTGGCGAATAACACTTATATTGAAAGGGGTTGCCAAACTTTGAAAAAACTAGAGTCTCCTGAAATCTCAACATATATTTTTTCATCCAATCTTCATGATACATTCAAGTAATGATCAGTACAGCATTCCCACTTGGATGCCCAAGTTTTGTTCTTCTAGGTTGAAGCATTCGTTTGCAGGAACAGTTTGAAATTTTAGGTTTCACTCTGTTTTCTCCTATATTGACAGATGCAGTTAGAACTTTAAATCAAACACGGTTTGTGCTAGCTACTTGAAACATGACACAATAAAGTAGTTCTACGTTCTATCCCTAAGGTTTGTTTCCTCTTGATGTAGCCTTAAGCAGAGACTGGCGAATAACACATTCAATCAAAGGCGTTGTTATGCTGCCAAAAAACTACAGTCTCCTGAAATCTCATCATATATTTTTTCTTCCGACCTTCATGATACTTTCAAGTAATGAGCAGTGCACCAATCAAACTTGGATGCCCAAGTTTCGTTCTCCTAGGTTGAAGCATTCGTTTGTAGGAACAGTTTGAATTTTTAGGTTTCACACTGTTTTGTCCTATATTGACAGATGCAGTTCGAACTCTAAATCAAACACGGTTTGTGCTTGCTTCTTGAAACTTGATAAAATATTGTAGTTCTACGTTCTATCCATAAGGTTTGTTTCCTCTTGATGTAGCCTAATGCAGGGACTGGCGAATAACACTTTTATTGAAAGGGGTTGCCAAACTTCTAAAAACTAGAGTCTTCTGAAATCTCAACATATATTTTTTCATCCAATCTTCATGATACTTTCAAGTAATGATCAGTACACCAATCCCACTTGGATGCTCAAGTTTCATTCTCCTACGTTGAAGCATTCGTTTGCAGGAACAGTTTGAATTTTTAGGTTTCACTCTGTTTTCTCCTATATTGACAGATGCAGTTAGAACTTTAAATCAAACACGGTTTGTGCTAGCTACTTGAAACATGACACAATAAAGTAGTTCTACATTCTATCCCTAAGGTTTGTTTCCTCTTGATGTAGCCTTCAGCACAGACTGGCGAATAACACTTACAATGAGAGGCGTTGTTAGGCTGCCAAAAAACTAGAGTCTCCTGAAATCTCAACACATATTTTTTTACCGACCTTAATGATACTTTCAAGTAATGAGCAGTACACCAATCAAACTTGGATGCCCAAGTTTCGTTCTCCTAGGTTGATGCATTCGTTTGCAGTAACAGTTTGAATTTCTAGGTTTCACTCTGTTTTCTCCTATATTGACAGATGCAGCTAGAACTCTAAATCAAACACGGTTTGTGCTAGCTTCTCGAAACTTGACACAATAAAGTTGTTCTACGTTCTATCTCTAAGGTTTGTTTCCTCTTGATGTAGCCTAAAGCAGGGACTGGCGAATAACACTTATATTGAAAGGGGTTGCCAAACTTTCAAAAAACTAGAGTCTCCTGAAATCTCAACATATATTTTTTCATCCAATCTTCATGATACATTCAAGTAATGATCAGTACACCATACCCACTTGGATGCCCAAGTTTTGTTCTTCTAGGTTGAAGCATTCGTTTGCAGGAACAGTTTGAATTTTTAGGTTTCACTCTGTTTTCTCCTATATTGACAGATGAGGTTAGAACTTTAAATCAAACACGGTGTGTGCTAGCTACTTGAAACATGACACAATAAAGTAGTTCTACGTTCTCTCTCTAAGGTTTGTTTCCTCTTGATGTAGCCTTCAGCACAGACTGGCGAATAACACTTACAATGAGAGTCCTTGTTAGGCTGCCAAAAAACTAGAGTCTCCTGAAATCTCAACACATATTTTTTTCCGACCTTAATGATACTTTCAAGTAATGAGCAGTACACCAATCAAACTTGGATGCCCAAGTTTCGTTCTCCTAGGTTGATGCATTCGTTTGCAGTAACCGTTTGAATTTCTAGGTTTCACTCTGTTTTCTCCTATATTGACAGATGCAGCTAGAACTCTAAATCAAACACGGTTTGTGCTAGCTTCTCGAAACTTGACACAATAAAGTAGTTCTACGTTCTATCTCTAAGGTTTGTTTCCTCTTGATGTAGCCTAAAGCAGGGACTGGCGAATAACACTTATATTGAAAGGGGTTGCCAAACTTTCAAAAAACTAGAGTCTCCTGAAATCTCAACATATATTTTTTCATCCAATCTTCATGATACATTCAAGTAATGATCAGTACACCATTCCCACTTGGATGCCCAAGTTTTGTCCTTCTAGGTTGAACCATTCGTTTGCAGGAACAGTTTGAATTTTTAGGTTTCACTCTGTTTTCTCCTATATTGACAGATGCAGTTAGAACTTTAAATCAAACACGGTTTGTGCTAGCTACTTGAAACATGACACAATAAAGTAGTTCTACATTCTATCCCTAAGGTTTGTTTCTTCTTGATGTAGCCTTCAGCACAGACTGGCGAATAACACTTACAATGAGAGTCCTTGTTAGGCTGCCAAAAAACTAGAGTCTCCTGAAATCTCAACACATATTTTTTTCCGACCTTAATGATACTTTCAAGTAATGAGCAGTACACCAATCAAACTTGGATGCCCAAGTTTCGTTCTCCTAGGTTGATGCATTCGTTTGCAGTAACCGTTTGAATTTCTAGGTTTCACTCTGTTTTCTCCTATATTGACAGATGCAGCTAGAACTCTAAATCAAACACGGTTTGTGCTAGCTTCTCGAAACTTGACACAATAAAGTAGTTCTACGTTCTATCTCTAAGGTTTGTTTTCTCTTGATGTAGCCTAAAGCAGGGACTGGCGAATAACACTTATATTGAAAGGGGTTGCCAAACTTTCAAAAAATTAGAGTCTCCTGAAATCTCAACATATATTTTTTCATCCAATCTTCATGATACATTCAAGTAATGATCAGTACACCATTCCCACTTGGATGCCCAAGTTTTGTCCTTCTAGGTTGAAGCATTCGTTTGCAGGAACAGTTTGAATTTTTAGGTTTCACTCTGTTTTCTCCTATATTGACAAATGTAGTTCAAACTCTAAATCAAAACGGGTTTGGGATAGCTTCTTGAAACTTGACACAATAAAGTAGTTCTACATTCTATCCCTAAGGTTTGTTTCCTCTTGATGTAGCCTTCAGCACAGACTGGCGAATAACACTTACAATGAAAGGCGTTGTTAGGCTGCCAAAAAACAAGAGTCTCCTGAAATCTCAACACATATTTTTTCTTCCGACCTTCATGATACTTTCAAGTAATGAGCAGTGCACCAATCAAACTTGGATGCCCAAGTTTCGTTCTCCTAGGTTGAAGCATTCGTTTGTAGGAACAGTTTGAATTTTTAGGTTTCACACTGTTTTGTCCTATATTGACAGATGCAGTTCGAACTCTAAATCAAACACGGTTTGTGCTTGCTTCTTGAAACTTGATAAAATATTGTAGTTCTACGTTCTATCCATAAGGTTTGTTTCCTCTTGATGTAGCCTAATGCAGGGACTGGCGAATAACACTTTTATTGAAAGGGGTTGCCAAACTTCTAAAAACTAGAGTCTTCTGAAATCTCAACATATATTTTTTCATCCAATCTTCATGATACTTTCAAGTAATGATCAGTACACCAATCCCACTTGGATGCTCAAGTTTCATTCTCCTACGTTGAAGCATTCGTTTGCAGGAACTGTTTGAATTTTTAGGTTTCACTCTGTTTTCTCCTATATTGACAGATGCAGTTAGAACTTTAAATCAAACACGGTTTGTGCTAGCTACTTGAAACATGACACAATAAAGTAGTTCTACATTCTATCCCTAAGGTTTGTTTCCTCTTGATGTAGCCTTCAGCACACACTGGCGAATAACACTTACAATGAGAGGCGTTGTTAGGCTGCCAAAAAACTAGAGTCTCCTGAAATCTCAACACATATTTTTTTTCCGACCTTAATGATACTTTCAAGTAATGAGCAGTACACCAATCAAACTTGGATGCCCAAGTTTCGTTCTCCTAGGTTGATGCATTCGTTTGCAGTAACCGTTTGAATTTCTAGGTTTCACTCTGTTTTCTCCTATATTGACAGATGCAGCTAGAACTCTAAATCAAACACGGTTTGTGCTAGCTTCTCGAAACTTGACACAATAAAGTTGTTCTACGTTCTATCTCTAAGGTTTGTTTCCTCTTGATGTAGCCTAAAGCAGGGACTGGCGAATAACACTTATACTGAAAGGGGTTGCCAAACTTTCAAAAAACTAGAGTCTCCTGAAATCTCAACATATATTTTTTCATCCAATCTTCATGATACATTCAAGTAATGATCAGTACACCATTCCCACTTGGATGCCCAAGTTTTGTTCTTCTAGGTTGAAGCATTCGTTTGCAGGAACAGTTTGAATTTTTAGGTTTCACTCTGTTTTCTCCTATATTGACAGATGAGGTTAGAACTTTAAATCAAACACGGTTTGTGCTAGCTACTTGAAACATGACACAATAAAGTAGTTCTACGTTCTATCTCTAAGGTTTGTTTCCTCTTGATGTAGCCTTCAGCACAGACTGGCGAATAACACTTACAATGAGAGTCCTTGTTAGGCTGCCAAAAAACTAGAGTCTCCTGAAATCTCAACACATATTTTTTTCCGACCTTAATGATACTTTCAAGTAATGAGCAGTACACCAATCAAACTTGGATGCCCAAGTTTCGTTCTCCTAGGTTGATGCATTCGTTGGCAGTAACAGTTTGAATTTCTAGGTTTCACTCTGTTTTCTCCTATATTGACAGATGCAGCTAGAACTCTAAATCAAACACGGTTTGTGCTGGGTTCTCGAAACTTGACACAATAAAGTAGTTCTACGTTCTATATCTAAGGTTTGTTTCCTCTTGATGCAGCCTGAAGCAGGGACTGGCCAATAACACTTATATTGAAAGGGGTTGCCAAACTTTCAAAAAACTAGAGTCTCCTGAAATCTCAACATATATTTTTTCATCCAATCTTCATGATACATTCAAGTAATGATCAGTACACCATTCCCACTTGGATGCCCAAGTTTTGTTCTTCTAGGTTGAAGCATTCGTTTGCAGGAACAGTTTGAATTTTTAGGTTTCACTCTGTTTTCTCCTATATTGACAAATGTAGTTCAAACTCTAAATCAAACACGGTTTGGGCTAGCTTCTTGAAGCTTGACACAATAAAGTAGTTCTACGTTATATCTCTAAGGTTTGTTTCCTCTTGATGTAGCCTTCAGCACAGACTGGCGAATAACACTTACAATGAAAGGCGTTGTTAGGCTGCCAAAAAACAAGTGTCTCCTAAAATCTCAACACATATTTTTTTCCGACCTTAATGATACTTTCAAGTAATGAGCAGTACACCAATCAAACTTGGATGCCCAAGTTTCGTTCTCCTAGGTTGATGCAGTCGTTGGCAGTAACAGTTTGAATTTTTAGGTTTCACTCTGTTTTCTCCTATATTGACAGATGCAGCTAGAACTCTGAATCAAACACGGTTTGTGCTAGGTTCTCGAAACTTGACACAATAAAGTAGTTCTACGTTCAATATCTAATGTTTGTTTCCTCTTGATGCAGCCTGAAGCAGGGACTGGCGAATAACACTTATATTGAAAGGGGTTGCCAAACTTTCAAAAAACTAGAGTCTCCTGAAATCTCAACATATATTTTTTCATCCAATCTTCATGATACATTCAAGTAATGATCAGTACACCATTCCCACTTGGATGCCCAAGTTTTGTTCTTCTAGGTTGAAGCATTCGTTTGCAGGAACAGTTTCAATTTTTAGGTTTCACTCTGTTTTCTCCTATATTGACAGATGAGGTTAGAACTTTAAATCAAACACGGTTTGTGCTAGCTACTTGAAACATGATACAATAAAGTAGTTCTACGTTCTATCTCTAAGGTATGTTTCCTCGTGATGTAGCCTTCAGCACAGACTGGCGAATAACACTTACAATGAGAGTCCTTATTAGTCTGCCAAAAAACTAGAGTCTCCTGAAATCTCAACACATATTTTTTTCCGCCATTAAAGATACTTTCAAGTAATGAGCAGTACACCAATCAAACTTGGATGCCCAAGTTTCGTTCTCCTAGGTTGATGCATTCGTTTGCAGTAACAGTTTGAATTTCTAGGTTTCACTCTGTTTTCTCCTATATTGACAGATGCAGCTAGAACTCTAAATCAAACACGGTTTGTGCTAGGTTCTCGAAACTTGACACAATAAAGTAGTTCTACGTTCTATATCTAAGGTTTGTTTCCTCTTGATGCAGCCTGAAGCAGGGACTGGCGAATAACACTTATATTGAAAGGGGTTGCCAATCTTTCAAAAAACTAGGGTCTCCTGAAATCTCAACATATATTTTTTCATCCAATCTTCATGATACATTCAAGTAATGATCAGTACACCATTCCCACTTGGATGCCCAAGTTTTGTTCTTCTATTTTGAAGCATTCGTTTGCAGGAACAGTTTGAATTTTTAGGTTTCACACTGTTTTGTCCTATATTGACAGATGCAGTTCGAACTCTAAATCAAACACGGTTTGTGCTTGCTTCTTGAAACTTGATAAAATATTGTAGTTCTATGTTCTATCCATAAGGTTTGTTTCCTCTTGATGTAGCCTAATGCAGGGACTGGCGAATAACACTTTTATTGAAAGGGGTTGCCAAACTTCTAAAAACTAGAGTCTTCTGAAATCTCAACATATATTTTTTCATCCAATCTTCATGATACTTTCAAGTAATGATCAGTACACCAATCCCACTTGGATGCTCAAGTTTCATTCTCCTACGTTGAAGCATTCGTTTGCAGGAACAGTTTGAATTTTTAGGTTTCACTCTGTTTTCTCCTATATTGACAGATGCAGTTAGAACTTTAAATCAAACACGGTTTGTGCTAGCTACTTGAAACATGACACAATAAAGTAGTTCTACATTCTATCCCTAAGGTTTGTTTCCTCTTGATGTAGCCTTCAGCACAGACTGGCGAATAACACTTACAATGAGAGGCGTTGTTAGGCTGCCAAAAAACTAGAGTCTCCTGAAATCTCAACACATATTTTTTTACCGACCTTAATGATACTTTCAAGTAATGAGCAGTACACCAATCAAACTTGGATGCCCAAGTTTCGTTCTCCTAGGTTGATGCATTCGTTTGCAGTAACAGTTTGAATTTCTAGGTTTCACTCTGTTTTCTCCTATATTGACAGATGCAGCTAGAACTCTAAATCAAACACGGTTTGTGCTAGCTTCTCGAAACTTGACACAATAAAGTTGTTCTACGTTCTATCTCTAAGGTTTGTTTCCTCTTGATGTAGCCTAAAGCAGGGACTGGCGAATAACACTTATATTGAAAGGGGTTGCCAAACTTTCAAAAAACTAGAGTCTCCTGAAATCTCAACATATATTTTTTCATCCAATCTTCATGATACATTCAAGTAATGATCAGTACACCATACCCACTTGGATGCCCAAGTTTTGTTCTTCTAGGTTGAAGCATTCGTTTGCAGGAACAGTTTGAATTTTTAGGTTTCACTCTGTTTTCTCCTATATTGACAGATGAGGTTAGAACTTTAAATCAAACACGGTGTGTGCTAGCTACTTGAAACATGACACAATAAAGTAGTTCTACGTTCTCTCTCTAAGGTTTGTTTCCTCTTGATGTAGCCTTCAGCACAGACTGGCGAATAACACTTACAATGAGAGTCCTTGTTAGGCTGCCAAAAAACTAGAGTCTCCTGAAATCTCAACACATATTTTTTTCCGACCTTAATGATACTTTCAAGTAATGAGCAGTACACCAATCAAACTTGGATGCCCAAGTTTCGTTCTCCTAGGTTGATGCATTCGTTTGCAGTAACCGTTTGAATTTCTAGGTTTCACTCTGTTTTCTCCTATATTGACAGATGCAGCTAGAACTCTAAATCAAACACGGTTTGTGCTAGCTTCTCGAAACTTGACACAATAAAGTAGTTCTACGTTCTATCTCTAAGGTTTGTTTTCTCTTGATGTAGCCTAAAGCAGGGACTGGCGAATAACACTTATATTGAAAGGGGTTGCCAAACTTTCAAAAAATTAGAGTCTCCTGAAATCTCAACATATATTTTTTCATCCAATCTTCATGATACATTCAAGTAATGATCAGTACACCATTCCCACTTGGATGCCCAAGTTTTGTCCTTCTAGGTTGAAGCATTCGTTTGCAGGAACAGTTTGAATTTTTAGGTTTCACTCTGTTTTCTCCTATATTGACAAATGTAGTTCAAACTCTAAATCAAACACGGTTTGGGATAGCTTCTTGAAACTTGACACAATAAAGTAGTTCTACATTCTATCCCTAAGGTTTGTTTCCTCTTGATGTAGCCTTCAGCACAGACTGGCGAATAACACTTACAATGAAAGGCGTTGTTAGGCTGCCAAAAAACAAGAGTCTCCTGAAATCTCAACACATATTTTTTCTTCCGACCTTCATGATACTTTCAAGTAATGAGCAGTGCACCAATCAAACTTGGATGCCCAAGTTTCGTTCTCCTAGGTTGAAGCATTCGTTTGTAGGAACAGTTTGAATTTTTAGGTTTCACACTGTTTTGTCCTATATTGACAGATGCAGTTCGAACTCTAAATCAAACACGGTTTGTGCTTGCTTCTTGAAACTTGATAAAATATTGTAGTTCTACGTTCTATCCATAAGGTTTGTTTCCTCTTGATGTAGCCTAATGCAGGGACTGGCGAATAACACTTTTATTGAAAGGGGTTGCCAAACTTCTAAAAACTAGAGTCTTCTGAAATCTCAACATATATTTTTTCATCCAATCTTCATGATACTTTCAAGTAATGATCAGTACACCAATCCCACTTGGATGCTCAAGTTTCATTCTCCTACGTTGAAGCATTCGTTTGCAGGAACAGTTTGAATTTTTAGGTTTCACTCTGTTTTCTCCTATATTGACAGATGCAGTTAGAACTTTAAATCAAACACGGTTTGTGCTAGCTACTTGAAACATGACACAATAAAGTAGTTCTACATTCTATCCCTAAGGTTTGTTTCCTCTTGATGTAGCCTTCAGCACACACTGGCGAATAACACTTACAATGAGAGGCGTTGTTAGGCTGCCAAAAAACTAGAGTCTCCTGAAATCTCAACACATATTTTTTTTCCGACCTTAATGATACTTTCAAGTAATGAGCAGTACACCAATCAAACTTGGATGCCCAAGTTTCGTTCTCCTAGGTTGATGCATTCGTTTGCAGTAACCGTTTGAATTTCTAGGTTTCACTCTGTTTTCTCCTATATTGACAGATGCAGCTAGAACTCTAAATCAAACACGGTTTGTGCTAGCTTCTCGAAACTTGACACAATAAAGTTGTTCTACGTTCTATCTCTAAGGTTTGTTTCCTCTTGATGTAGCCTAAAGCAGGGACTGGCGAATAACACTTATACTGAAAGGGGTTGCCAAACTTTCAAAAAACTAGAGTCTCCTGAAATCTCAACATATATTTTTTCATCCAATCTTCATGATACATTCAAGTAATGATCAGTACACCATTCCCACTTGGATGCCCAAGTTTTGTTCTTCTAGGTTGAAGCATTCGTTTGCAGGAACAGTTTGAATTTTTAGGTTTCACTCTGTTTTCTCCTATATTGACAGATGAGGTTAGAACTTTAAATCAAACACGGTTTGTGCTAGCTACTTGAAACATGACACAATAAAGTAGTTCTACGTTCTATCTCTAAGGTTTGTTTCCTCTTGATGTAGCCTTCAGCACAGACTGGCGAATAACACTTACAATGAGAGTCCTTGTTAGGCTGCCAAAAAACTAGAGTCTCCTGAAATCTCAACACATATTTTTTTCCGACCTTAATGATACTTTCAAGTAATGAGCAGTACACCAATCAAACTTGGATGCCCAAGTTTCGTTCTCCTAGGTTGATGCATTCGTTGGCAGTAACAGTTTGAATTTCTAGGTTTCACTCTGTTTTCTCCTATATTGACAGATGCAGCTAGAACTCTAAATCAAACACGGTTTTTGCTGGGTTCTCGAAACTTGACACAATAAAGTAGTTCTACGTTCTATATCTAAGGTTTGTTTCCTCTTGATGCAGCCTGAAGCAGGGACTGGCCAATAACACTTATATTGAAAGGGGTTGCCAAACTTTCAAAAAACTAGAGTCTCCTGAAATCTCAACATATATTTTTTCATCCAATCTTCATGATACATTCAAGTAATGATCAGTACACCATTCCCACTTGGATGCCCAAGTTTTGTTCTTCTAGGTTGAAGCATTCGTTTGCAGGAACAGTTTGAATTTTTAGGTTTCACTCTGTTTTCTCCTATATTGACAAATGTAGTTCAAACTCTAAATCAAACACGGTTTGGGCTAGCTTCTTGAAGCTTGACACAATAAAGTAGTTCTACGTTATATCTCTAAGGTTTGTTTCCTCTTGATGTAGCCTTCAGCACAGACTGGCGAATAACACTTACAATGAAAGGCGTTGTTAGGCTGCCAAAAAACAAGTGTCTCCTAAAATCTCAACACATATTTTTTTCCGACCTTAATGATACTTTCAAGTAATGAGCAGTACACCAATCAAACTTGGATGCCCAAGTTTCGTTCTCCTAGGTTGATGCAGTCGTTGGCAGTAACAGTTTGAATTTTTAGGTTTCACTCTGTTTTCTCCTATATTGACAGATGCAGCTAGAACTCTGAATCAAACACGGTTTGTGCTAGGTTCTCGAAACTTGACACAATAAAGTAGTTCTACGTTCAATATCTAATGTTTGTTTCCTCTTGATGCAGCCTGAAGCAGGGACTGGCGAATAACACTTATATTGAAAGGGGTTGCCAAACTTTCAAAAAACTAGAGTCTCCTGAAATCTCAACATATATTTTTTCATCCAATCTTCATGATACATTCAAGTAATGATCAGTACACCATTCCCACTTGGATGCCCAAGTTTTGTTCTTCTAGGTTGAAGCATTCGTTTGCAGGAACAGTTTGAATTTTTAGGTTTCACTCTGTTTTCTCCTATATTGACAGATGAGGTTAGAACTTTAAATCAAACACGGTTTGTGCTAGCTACTTGAAACATGATACAATAAAGTAGTTCTACGTTCTATCTCTAAGGTATGTTTCCTCGTGATGTAGCCTTCAGCACAGACTGGCGAATAACACTTACAATGAGAGTCCTTATTAGTCTGCCAAAAAACTAGAGTCTCCTGAAATCTCAACACATATTTTTTTCCGCCATTAAAGATACTTTCAAGTAATGAGCAGTACACCAATCAAACTTGGATGCCCAAGTTTCGTTCTCCTAGGTTGATGCATTCGTTTGCAGTAACAGTTTGAATTTCTAGGTTTCACTCTGTTTTCTCCTATATTGACAGATGCAGCTAGAACTCTAAATCAAACACGGTTTGTGCTAGGTTCTCGAAACTTGACACAATAAAGTAGTTCTACGTTCTATATCTAAGGTTTGTTTCCTCTTGATGCAGCCTGAAGCAGGGACTGGCGAATAACACTTATATTGAAAGGGGTTGCCAATCTTTCAAAAAACTAGGGTCTCCTGAAATCTCAACATATATTTTTTCATCCAATCTTCATGATACATTCAAGTAATGATCAGTACAGCATTCCCACTTGGATGCCCAAGTTTTGTTCTTCTAGGTTGAAGCATTCGTTTGCAGGAACAGTTTGAATTTTTAGGTTTCACTCTGTTTTCTCCTATATTGACAGATGCAGTTAGAACTTTAAATCAAACACGGTTTGTGCTAGCTACTTGAAACATGACACAATAAAGTAGTTCTACGTTCTATCCCTAAGGTTTGTTTCCTCTTGATGTAGCCTTCAGCACACACTGGCGAATAACACTTACAATGAGAGGCGTTGTTAGGCTGCCAAAAAACTAGAGTCTCCTGAAATCTCAACACATATTTTTTTTCCGACCTTAATGATACTTTCAAGTAATGAGCAGTACACCAATCAAACTTGGATGCCCAAGTTTCGTTCTCCTAGGTTGATGCATTCGTTTGCAGTAACAGTTTGAATTTCTAGGTTTTACTCTCTTTTCTCCTATATTGACAGATGCAGCTAGAACTCTAAATCAAACACGGTTTGTGCTAGCTTCTCGAAACTTGACACAATAAAGTTGTTCTACGTTCTATCTCTAAGGTTTGTTTCCTCTTGATGTAGCCTAAAGCAGGGACTGGCGAATAACACTTATATTGAAAGGGGTTGCCAAACTTTCAAAAAACTAGAGTCTCCTGAAATCTCAACATATATTTTTTCATCCAATCTTCATGATACATTCAAGTAATGATCAGTACACCATTCCCACTTGGATGCCCAAGTTTTGTTCTTCTAGGTTGAAGCATTCGTTTGCAGGAACAGTTTGAATTTTTAGGTTTCACTCTGTTTTCTCCTATATTGACAGATGAGGTTAGAACTTTAAATCAAACACGGTTTGTGCTAGCTACTTGAAACATGACACAATAAAGTAGTTCTACGTTCTATCTCTAAGGTTTGTTTCCTCTTGATGTAGCCTTCAGCACAGACTGGCGAATAACACTTACAATGAGAGTCCTTGTTAGGCTGCCAAAAAACTAGAGTCTCCTGAAATCTCAACACATATTTTTTTCCGACCTTAATGATACTTTCAAGTAATGAGCAGTACACCAATCAAACTTGGGTGCCCAAGTTTCGTTCTCCTAGGTTGATGCATTCGTTGGCAGTAACAGTTTGAATTTCTAGGTTTCACTCTGTTTTCTCCTATATTGACAGATGCAGCTAGAACTCTAAATCAAACACGGTTTGTGCTGGGTTCTCGAAACTTGACACAATAAAGTAGTTCTACGTTCTATATCTAAGGTTTGTTTCCTCTTGATGCAGCCTGAAGCAGGGACTGGCCAATAACACTTATATTGAAAGGGGTTGCCAAACTTTCAAAAAACTAGAGTCTCCTGAAATCTCAACATATATTTTTTCATCCAATCTTCATGATACATTCAAGTAATGATCAGTACACCATTCCCACTTGGATGCCCAAGTTTTGTTCTTCTAGGTTGAAGCATTCGTTTGCAGGAACAGTTTGAATTTTTAGGTTTCACTCTGTTTTCTCCTATATTGACAAATGTAGTTCAAACTCTAAATCAAACACGGTTTGGGCTAGCTTCTTGAAGCTTGACACAATAAAGTAGTTCTACGTTATATCTCTAAGGTTTGTTTCCTCTTGATGTAGCCTTCAGCACAGACTGGCGAATAACACTTACAATGAAAGGCGTTGTTAGGCTGCCAAAAAACAAGTGTCTCCTAAAATCTCAACACATATTTTTTTCCGACCTTAATGATACTTTCAAGTAATGAGCAGTACACCAATCAAACTTGGATGCCCAAGTTTCGTTCTCCTAGGTTGATGCAGTCGTTGGCAGTAACAGTTTGAATTTTTAGGTTTCACTCTGTTTTCTCCTATATTGACAGATGCAGCTAGAACTCTGAATCAAACACGGTTTGTGCTAGGTTCTCGAAACTTGACACAATAAAGTAGTTCTACGTTCAATATCTAATGTTTGTTTCCTCTTGATGCAGCCTGAAGCAGGGACTGGCCAATAACACTTATATTGAAAGGGGTTGCCAAACTTTCAAAAAACTAGAGTCTCCTGAAATCTCAACATATATTTTTTCATCCAATCTTCATGATACATTCAAGTAATGATCAGTACACCATTCCCACTTGGATGCCCAAGTTTTGTTCTTCTAGGTTGAAGCATTCGTTTGCAGGAACAGTTTGAATTTTTAGGTTTCACTCTGTTTTCTCCTATATTGACAGATGAGGTTAGAACTTTAAATCAAACACGGTTTGTGCTAGCTACTTGAAACATGATACAATAAAGTAGTTCTACGTTCTATCTCTAAGGTATGTTTCCTCGTGATGTAGCCTTCAGCACAGACTGGCGAATAACACTTACAATGAGAGTCCTTATTAGTCTGCCAAAAAACTAGAGTCTCCTGAAATCTCAACACATATTTTTTTCCGCCATTAAAGATACTTTCAAGTAATGAGCAGTACACCAATCAAACTTGGATGCCCAAGTTTCGTTCTCCTAGGTTGATGCATTCGTTTGCAGTAACAGTTTGAATTTCTAGGTTTCACTCTGTTTTCTCCTATATTGACAGATGCAGCTAGAACTCTAAATCAAACACGGTTTGTGCTAGGTTCTCGAAACTTGACACAATAAAGTAGTTCTACGTTCTATATCTAAGGTTTGTTTCCTCTTGATGCAGCCTGAAGCAGGGACTGGCGAATAACACTTATATTGAAAGGGGTTGCCAATCTTTCAAAAAACTAGGGTCTCCTGAAATCTCAACATATATTTTTTCATCCAATCTTCATGATACATTCAAGTAATGATCAGTACACCATTCCCACTTGGATGCCCAAGTTTTGTTCTTCTAGGTTGAAGCATTCGTTTGCAGGAACAGTTTGAATTTTTAGGTTTCACTCTGTTTTCTCCTATATTGACAGATGCAGTTAGAACTTTAAATCAAACACGGTTTGTGCTAGCTACTTGAAACATGACACAATAAAGTAGTTCTACGTTCTATCCCTAAGGTTTGTTTCCTCTTGATGTAGCCTTCAGCACAGACTGGCGAATAACACTTACAATGAGAGTCCTTGTTAGGCTGCCAAAAAACTAGAGTCTCCTGAAATCTCAACACATATTTTTTTCCGACCTTAATGATACTTTCAAGTAATGAGCAGTACACCAATCAAACTTGGATGCCCAAGTTTCGTTCTCCTAGGTTGATGCATTCGTTGGCAGTAACAGTTTGAATTTCTAGGTTTCACTCTGTTTTCTCCTATATTGACAGATGCAGCTAGAACTCTAAATCAAACACGGTTTGTGCTGGGTTCTCGAAACATGACACAATAAAGTAGTTCTACGTTCTATATCTAAGGTTTGTTTCCTCTTGATGCAGCCTGAAGCAGGGACTGGCGAATAACACTTATATTGAAAGGGGTTGCCAAACTTTCAAAAAACTAGAGTCTCCTGAAATCTCAACATATATTTTTTCATCCAATCTTCATGATACATTCAAGTAATGATCAGTCCACCATTCCCACTTGGATGCCCAAGTTTTGTTCTTCTAGGTTGAAGCATTCGTTTGCAGGAACAGTTTGAATTTTTAGGTTTCACTCTGTTTTCTCCTATATTGACAAATGTAGTTCAAACTCTAAATCAAACACGGTTTGGGCTAGCTTCTTGAAGCTTGACACAATAAAGTAGTTCTACATTCTATCACTAAGGTTTGTTTCCTCTTGATGTAGCCTTCAGCACAGACTGGCGAATAACACTTACAATGAAAGGCGTTGTTAGGCTGCCAAAAAACAAGTGTCTCCTAAAATCTCAACACATATTTTTTTCCGACCTTAATGATACTTTCAAGTAATGAGCAGTACACCAATCAAACTTGGATGCCCAAGTTTCGTTCTCCTAGGTTGATGCAGTCGTTGGCAGTAACAGTTTGAATTTTTAGGTTTCACTCTGTTTTCTCCTATATTGACAGATGCAGCTAGAACTCTGAATCAAACACGGTTTGTGCTAGGTTCTCGAAACTTGACACAATAAAGTAGTTCTACGTTCAATATCTAATGTTTGTTTCCTCTTGATGCAGCCTGAAGCAGGGACTGGCCAATAACACTTATATTGAAAGGGGTTGCCAAACTTTCAAAAAACTAGAGTCTCCTGAAATCTCAACATATATTTTTTCATCCAATCTTCATGATACATTCAAGTAATGATCAGTACACCATTCCCACTTGGATGCCCAAGTTTTGTTCTTCTAGGTTGAAGCATTCGTTTGCAGGAACAGTTTGAATTTTTAGGTTTCACTCTGTTTTCTCCTATATTGACAGATGAGGTTAGAACTTTAAATCAAACACGGTTTGTGCTAGCTACTTGAAACATGATACAATAAAGTAGTTCTACGTTCTATCTCTAAGGTATGTTTCCTCGTGATGTAGCCTTCAGCACAGACTGGCGAATAACACTTACAATGAGAGTCCTTATTAGTCTGCCAAAAAACTAGAGTCTCCTGAAATCTCAACACATATTTTTTTCCGCCATTAAAGATACTTTCAAGTAATGAGCAGTACACCAATCAAACTTGGATGCCCAAGTTTCGTTCTCCTAGGTTGATGCATTCGTTTGCAGTAACAGTTTGAATTTCTAGGTTTCACTCTGTTTTCTCCTATATTGACAGATGCAGCTAGAACTCTAAATCAAACACGGTTTGTGCTAGGTTCTCGAAACTTGACACAATAAAGTAGTTCTACGTTCTATATCTAAGGTTTGTTTCCTCTTGATGCAGCCTGAAGCAGGGACTGGCGAATAACACTTATATTGAAAGGGGTTGCCAATCTTTCAAAAAACTAGGGTCTCCTGAAATCTCAACATATATTTTTTCATCCAATCTTCATGATACATTCAAGTAATGATCAGTACACCATTCCCACTTGGATGCCCAAGTTTTGTTCTTCTAGGTTGAAGCATTCGTTTGCAGGAACAGTTTGAATTTTTAGGTTTCACTCTGTTTTCTCCTATATTGACAGATGCAGTTAGAACGTTAAATCAAACACGGTTTGTGCTAGCTACTTGAAACATGACACAATAAAGTAGTTCTACGTTCTATCCCTAAGGTTTGTTTCCTCTTGATGTAGCCTTCAGCACAGACTGGCGAATAACACTTACAATGAGAGTCCTTGTTAGGCTGCCAAAAAACTAGAGTCTCCTGAAATCTCAACACATATTTTTTTCCGCCATTAATGATACTTTCAAGTAATGAGCAGTACAGCAATCAAACTTGGATGCCCAAGTTTCGTTCTCCTAGGTTGATGCATTCGTTTGCAGTAACAGTTTGAATTTCTAGGTTTCACTCTGTTTTCTCCTATATTGACAGATGCAGCTAGAACTCTAAATCAAACACGGTTTGTGCTAGGTTCTCGAAACTTGACACAATAAAGTAGTTCTACGTTCTATATCTAAGGTTTGTTTCCTCTTGATGCAGCCTGAAGCAGGGACTGGCGAATAACACTTATATTGAAAAGGGTTGCCAATCTTTCAAAAAACTAGGGTCTCCTGAAATCTCAACATATATTTTTTCATCCAATCTTCATGATACATTCAAGTAATGATCAGTACACCATTCCCACTTGGATGCCCAAGTTTTGTTCTTCTAGGTTGAAGCATTCGTTTGCAGGAACAGTTTGAATTTTTAGGTTTCACTCTGTTTTCTCCTATATTGACAAATGTAGTTCAAACTCTAAATCAAACACGGTTTGGGCTAGCTTCTTGAAACTTGACACAATAAAGTAGTTCTACATTCTATCCCTAAGGTTTGTTTCCTCTTGATGTAGCCTTCAGCACAGACTGGCGAATAACACTTACAATGAAAGGCGTTGTTAGGCTGCCAAAAAACAAGAGTCTCCTGAAATCTCAACACATATTTTTTTCCGACCTTAATGATACTTTCAAGTAATGAGCAGTACACCAATCAAACTTGGATGCCCAAGTTTCGTTCTCCTAGGTTGATGCATTCGTTTGCAGTAACAGTTTGAATTTCTAGGTTTCACTCTGTTTTCTCCTATATTGACAGATGCAGCTAGAACTCTAAATCAAACACGGTTTGTGCTAGCTTCTCGAAACTTGACACAATAAAGTAGTTCTATGTTCTATATCTAAGGTTTGTTTCCTCTTGATGTAGCCTGAAGCAGGGACTGGCGAATAACACTTATATTGAAAGGGGTTGCCAAACTTTCAAAAAACTAGAGTCTCCTGAAATCTCAACATATATTTTTTCATCCAATCTTCATGATACATTCAAGTAATGATCAGTACAGCATTCCCACTTGGATGCCCAAGTTTTGTTCTTCTAGGTTGAAGCATTTTTTTGCAAGAACAGTTTGAATTTTTAGGTTTCACTCTGTTTTCTCCTATATTGACAGATGCAGTTAGAACTTTAAATCAAACACGGTTTGTGCTAGCTACTTGAAACATGACACAATAAAGTAGTTCTACGTTCTATCCCTAAGGTTTGTTTCCTCTTGATGTAGCCTTAAGCAGAGACTGGCGAATAACACATTCAATGAAAGGCGTTGTTAGGCTGCCAAAAAACTACAGTCTCCTGAAATCTCATCATATATTTTTTCTTCCGACCTTCATGATACTTTCAAGTAATGAGCAGTGCACCAATCAAACTTGGATGCCCAAGTTTCGTTCTCCTAGGTTGAAGCATTCGTTTGTAGGAACAGTTTGAATTTTTAGGTTTCACACTGTTTTGTCCTATATTGACAGATGCAGTTCGAACTCTAAATCAAACACGGTTTGTGCTTGCTTCTTGAAACTTGATAAAATATTGTAGTTCTACGTTCTATCCATAAGGTTTGTTTCCTCTTGATGTAGCCTAATGCAGGGACTGGCGAATAACACTTTTATTGAAAGGGGTTGCCAAACTTCTAAAAACTAGAGTCTTCTGAAATCTCAACATATATTTTTTCATCCAATCTTCATGATACTTTCAAGTAATGATCAGTACACCAATCCCACTTGGATGCTCAAGTTTCATTCTCCTACGTTGAAGCATTCGTTTGCAGGAACAGTTTGAATTTTTAGGTTTCACTCTGTTTTCTCCTATATTGACAGATGCAGTTAGAACTTTAAATCAAACACGGTTTGTGCTAGCTACTTGAAACATGACACAATAAAGTAGTTCTACATTCTATCCCTAAGGTTTGTTTCCTCTTGATGTAGCCTTCAGCACACACTGGCGAATAACACTTACAATGAGAGGCGTTGTTAGGCTGCCAAAAAACTAGAGTCTCCTGAAATCTCAACACATATTTTTTTTCCGACCTTAATGATACTTTCAAGTAATGAGCAGTACACCAATCAAACTTGGATGCCCAAGTTTCGTTCTCCTAGGTTGATGCATTCGTTTGCAGTAACAGTTTGAATTTCTAGGTTTCACTCTCTTTTCTCCTATATTGACAGATGCAGCTAGAACTCTAAATCAAACACGGTTTGTGCTAGCTTCTCGAAACTTGACACAATAAAGTTGTTCTACGTTCTATCTCTAAGGTTTGTTTCCTCTTGATGTAGCCTAAAGCAGGGACTGGCGAATAACACTTATATTGAAAGGGGTTGCCAAACTTTCAAAAAACTAGAGTCTCCTGAAATCTCAACATATATTTTTTCATCCAATCTTCATGATACATTCAAGTAATGATCAGTACACCATTCCCACTTGGATGCCCAAGTTTTGTTCTTCTAGGTTGAAGCATTCGTTTGCAGGAACAGTTTGAATTTGTAGGTTTCACTCTGTTTTCTCCTATATTGACAGATGAGGTTAGAACTTTAAATCAAACACGGTTTGTGCTAGCTACTTGAAACATGACACAATAAAGTAGTTCTACGTTCTATCTCTAAGGTTTGTTTCCTCGTGATGTAGCCTTCAGCACAGACTGGCGAATAACACTTACAATGAGAGTCCTTATTAGGCTGCCAAAACACTAGAGTCTCCGGAAATCTCAACACATATTTTTTTCCGACATTAATGATACTTTCAAGTAATGAGCAGTACACCAATCAAACTTGGATGCCCAAGTTTCGTTCTCCTAGGTTGATGCATTCGTTTGCAGTAACAGTTTGAATTTCTAGGTTTCACTCTGTTTTCTCCTATATTGACAGATGCAGCTAGAACTCTAAATCAAACACGGTTTGTGCTAGGTTCTCGAAACTTGACACAATAAAGTAGTTCTACGTTCTATATCTAAGGTTTGTTTCCTCTTGATGCAGCCTGAAGCAGGGACTGGCGAATAACACTTATATTGAAAGGGGTTGCCAAACTTTCAAAAAACTAGAGTCTCCTGAAATCTCAACATATATTTTTTCATCCAATCTTCATGATACATTCAAGTAATGATCAGTACACCATTTCCACTTGGATGCCCAAGTTTTGTTCTTCTAGGTTGAAGCATTCGTTTGCAGGAAGAGACTGAATTTTTAGGTTTCACTCTGTTTTCTCCTATATTGACAAATGTAGTTCAAACTCTAAATCAAACACGGTTTGGGCTAGCTTCTTGAATCTTGACACAATAAAGTAGTTCTACATTCTCTCACTAAGGTTTGTTTCCTCTTGATGTAGCCTTCAGCACAGACTGGCGAATAACACTTACAATGAAAGGCGTTGTTAGGCTGCCAAAAAACAAGTGTCTCCTGAAATCTCAACACATATTTTTTTCCGACCTTAATGATACCTTCAAGTAATGAGCAGTACACCAATCAAACTTGGATGCCCAAGTTTCGTTCTCCTAGGTTGATGCATTCGTTTGCAGTAACAGTTTGAATTTCTAGGTTTCACTCTGTTTTCTCCTATATTGACAGATGCAGCTAGAACTCTAAATCAAACACGGTTTGTGCTAGCTTCTTGAAACTTGACACAATAAAGTAGTTCTACGTTCTATCTCTAAGGTTTGTTTCCTCTTGATGTAGCCTAAAGCAGGGACTGGCGAATAACATTTATATTGAAAGGGGTTGCCAAACTTTCAAAAAACTAGAGTCTCCTGAAATCTCAACATATATTTTTTCATCCAATCTTCATGATACATTCAAGTAATGATCAGTACACCATTCCCACTTGGATGCCCAAGTTTTGTTCTTCTAGGTTGAAGCATTCGTTTGCAGGAACAGTTTGAATTTTTATGTTTCACTCTGTTTTCTCCTATATTGACAGATGAGTTTAGAACTTTAAATCAAACACGGTTTGTGCTAGCTACTTGAAACATGACACAATAAAGTAGTTCTACGTTCTATCTCTAAGGTTTGTTTCCTCTTGATGTAGCCTTCAGCACAGACTGGCGAATAACACTTACAATGAGAGTCCTTATTAGGCTGCCAAAAAACTAGAGTCTCCTGAAATCTCAACACATATTTTTTTCCGACATTAAAGATACTTTCAAGTAATGAGCAGTACACCAATCAAACTTGGATGCCCAAGTTTCGTTCTCCTAGGTTGATGCATTCGTTTGCAGTAACAGTTTGAATTTCTAGGTTTCACTCTGTTTTCTCCTATATTGACAGATGCAGCTAGAACTCTAAATCAAACACGGTTTGTGCTAGGTTCTCGAAACTTGACACAATAAAGTAGTTCTACGTTCTATATCTAAGGTTTGTTTCCTCTTGATGCAGCCTGAAGCAGGGAGTGGCGAATAACACTTATATTGAAAGGGGTTGCCAAACTTTCAAAAAACTAGAGTCTCCTGAAATCTCAACATATATTTTTTCATCCAATCTTCATGATACATTCAAGTAATGATCAGTACACCATTCCCACTTGGATGCCCAAGTTTTGTTCTTCTAGGTTGAAGCATTCGTTTGCAGGAACAGTTTGAATTTTTAGGTTTCACTCTGTTTTCTCCTATATTGACAAATGTAGTTCAAACTCTAAATCAAACACGGTTTGGGCTAGCTTCTTGAAGCTTGACACAATAAAGTAGTTCTACATTCTATCACTAAGGTTTGTTTCCTCTTGATGTAGCCTTCAGCACAGACTGGCGAATAACACTTACAATGAAAGGCGTTGTTAGGCTGCCAAAAAACAAGTGTCTCCTGAAATCTCAACACATATTTTTTTCCGACCTTAATGATATTTTCATGTAATGAGCAGTACACCAATCAAACTTGGATGCCCAAGTTTCGTTCTCCTAGGTTGATGCATTCGTTTGCAGTAACAGTTTGAATTTCTAGGTTTCACTCTGTTTTCTCCTATATTGACAGATGCAGCTAGAACTCTAAATCAAACACGGTTTGTGCTAGCTTCTTGAAATTGACACAATAAAGTAGTTCTACGTTCTATCTCTAAGGTTTGTTTCCTCTTGATGTAGCCTAAAGCAGGGACTGGCGAATAACACTTATATTGAAAGGGGTTGCCAAACTTTCAAAAAACTAGAGTCTCCTGAAATCTCAACATATATTTTTTCATCCAATCTTCATGATACATTCAAGTAATGATCAGTACACCATTCCCACTTGGATGCCCAAGTTTTGTTCTTCTAGGTTGAAGCATTCGTTTGCAGGAACAGTTTGAATTTTTAGGTTTCACTCTGTTTTCTCCTATATTGACAGATGAGGTTAGAACTTTAAATCAAACACGGTTTGTGCTAGCTACTTGAAACATGATACAATAAAGTAGTTCTACGTTCTATCTCTAAGGTATGTTTCCTCGTGATGTAGCCTTCAGCACAGACTGGCGAATAACACTTACAATGAGAGTCCTTATTAGTCTGCCAAAAAACTAGAGTCTCCTGAAATCTCAACACATATTTTTTTCCGACCTTAATGATACTTTCAAGTAATGAGCAGTACACCAATCAAACTTGGATGCCCAAGTTTCGTTCTCCTAGGTTGATGCATTCGTTGGCAGTAACAGTTTGAATTTCTAGGTTTCACTCTGTTTTCTCCTATATTGACAGATGCAGCTAGAACTCTAAATCAAACACGGTTTGTGCTAGCTTCTTGAAATTGACACAATAAAGTAGTTCTACGTTCTATCTCTAAGGTTTGTTTCCTCTTGATGTAGCCTAAAGCAGGGACTGGCGAATAACACTTATATTGAAAGGGGTTGCCAAACTTTCAAAAAACTAGAGTCTCCTGAAATCTCAACATATATTTTCTCATCCAATCTTCATGATACATTCAAGTAATGATCAGTACACCATTCCCACTTGGATGCCCAAGTTTTGTTCTTCTAGGTTGAAGCATTCGTTTGCAGGAACAGTTTGAATTTTTAGGTTTCACTCTGTTTTCTCCTATATTGACAGATTAGTTTAGAACTTTAAATCAAACAAGGTTTGTGCTAGCTACTTGAAACATGACACAATAAAGTAGTTCTACGTTATATCTCTAAGGTTTGTTTCCTCTTGATGTAGCCTTCAGCACAGACTGGCGAATAACACTTACAATGAGAGTCCTTGTTAGGCTGCCAAAAAACTAGAGTCTCCTGAAATCTCAACACATATTTTTTTCCGACCTTAATGATACTTTCAAGTAATGAGCAGTACACCAATCAAACTTGGATGCCCAAGTTTCGTTCTCCTAGGTTGATGCAGTCGTTGGCAGTAACAGTTTGAATTTTTAGGTTTCACTCTGTTTTCTCCTATATTGACAGACGCAGCTAGAACTCTGAATCAAACACGGTTTGTGCTAGGTTCTCGAAACTTGACACAATAAAGTAGTTCTACGTTCAATATCTAATGTTTGTTTCCTCTTGATGCAGCCTGAAGCAGGGACTGGCGAATAACACTTATATTGAAAGGGGTTGCCAAACTTTCAAAAAACTAGAGTCTCCTGAAATCTCAACATATATTTTTTCATCCAATCTTCATGATACATTCAAGTAATGATCAGTACACCATTCCCACTTGGATGCCCAAGTTTTGTTCTTCTAGGTTGAAGCATTCGTTTGCAGGAACAGTTTGAATTTTTAGGTTTCACTCTGTTTTCTCCTAT
This sequence comes from Callospermophilus lateralis, assembly GCF_048772815.1. Taxonomy (NCBI): domain Eukaryota; kingdom Metazoa; phylum Chordata; class Mammalia; order Rodentia; family Sciuridae; genus Callospermophilus; species Callospermophilus lateralis. Next base: position 160,821,723 of record NC_135305.1, on the reverse strand, counting down.
ATTGACAGATGAGGTTAGAACTTTAAATCAAACACGGTTTGTGCTAGCTACTTGAAACATGATACAATAAAGTAGTTCTACGTTCTATCTCTAAGGTATGTTTCCTCGTGATGTAGCCTTCAGCACAGACTGGCGAATAACACTTACAATGAGAGTCCTTATTAGGCTGCCAAAAAACTAGAGTCTCCTGAAATCTCAACACATATTTTTTTCCGCCATTAATGATACTTTCAAGTAATGAGCAGTACAGCAATCAAACTTGGATGCCCAAGTTTCGTTCTCCTAGGTTGATGCATTCGTTTGCAGTAACAGTTTGAATTTCTAGGTTTCACTCTGTTTTCTCCTATATTGACAGATGCAGCTAGAACTCTAAATCAAACACGGTTTGTGCTAGGTTCTCGAAACTTGACACAATAAAGTAGTTCTACGTTCTATATCTAAGGTTTGTTTCCTCTTGATGCAGCCTGAAGCAGGGACTGGCGAATAACACTTATATTGAAAGGGGTTGCCAATCTTTCAAAAAACTAGGGTCTCCTGAAATCTCAACATATATTTTTTCATCCAATCTTCATGATACATTCAAGTAATGATCAGTACACCATTCCCACTTGGATGCCCAAGTTTTGTTCTTCTAGGTTGAAGCATTCGTTTGCAGGAACAGTTTGAATTTTTAGGTTTCACTCTGTTTTCTCCTATATTGACAAATGTAGTTCAAACTCTAAATCAAACACGGTTTGGGCTAGCTTCTTGAAACTTGACACAATAAAGTAGTTCTACATTCTATCCCTAAGGTTTGTTTCCTCTTGATGTAGCCTTCAGCACAGACTGGCGAATAACACTTACAATGAAAGGCGTTGTTAGGCTGCCAAAAAACAAGAGTCTCCTGAAATCTCAACACATATTTTTTTCCGACCTTAATGATACTTTCAAGTAATGAGCAGTACACCAATCAAACTTGGATGCCCAAGTTTCGTTCTCCTAGGTTGATGCATTCGTTTGCAGTAACAGTTTGAATTTCTAGGTTTCACTCTGTTTTCTCCTATATTGACAGATGCAGCTAGAACTCTAAATCAAACACGGTTTGTGCTAGCTTCTCGAAACTTGACACAATAAAGTAGTTCTATGTTCTATATCTAAGGTTTGTTTCCTCTTGATGTAGCCTGAAGCAGGGACTGGCGAATAACACTTATATTGAAAGGGGTTGCCAAACTTTCAAAAAACTAGAGTCTCCTGAAATCTCAACATATATTTTTTCATCCAATCTTCATGATACATTCAAGTAATGATCAGTACAGCATTCCCACTTGGATGCCCAAGTTTTGTTCTTCTAGGTTGAAGCATTTTTTTGCAAGAACAGTTTGAATTTTTAGGTTTCACTCTGTTTTCTCCTATATTGACAGATGCAGTTAGAACTTTAAATCAAACACGGTTTGTGCTAGCTACTTGAAACATGACACAATAAAGTAGTTCTACGTTCTATCCCTAAGGTTTGTTTCCTCTTGATGTAGCCTTAAGCAGAGACTGGCGAATAACACATTCAATGAAAGGCGTTGTTAGGCTGCCAAAAAACTACAGTCTCCTGAAATCTCATCATATATTTTTTCTTCCGACCTTCATGATACTTTCAAGTAATGAGCAGTGCACCAATCAAACTTGGATGCCCAAGTTTCGTTCTCCTAGGTTGAAGCATTCGTTTGTAGGAACAGTTTGAATTTTTAGGTTTCACACTGTTTTGTCCTATATTGACAGATGCAGTTCGAACTCTAAATCAAACACGGTTTGTGCTTGCTTCTTGAAACTTGATAAAATATTGTAGTTCTACGTTCTATCCATAAGGTTTGTTTCCTCTTGATGTAGCCTAATGCAGGGACTGGCGAATAACACTTTTATTGAAAGGGGTTGCCAAACTTCTAAAAACTAGAGTCTTCTGAAATCTCAACATATATTTTTTCATCCAATCTTCATGATACTTTCAAGTAATGATCAGTACACCAATCCCACTTGGATGCTCAAGTTTCATTCTCCTACGTTGAAGCATTCGTTTGCAGGAACAGTTTGAATTTTTAGGTTTCACTCTGTTTTCTCCTATATTGACAGATGCAGTTAGAACTTTAAATCAAACACGGTTTGTGCTAGCTACTTGAAACATGACACAATAAAGTAGTTCTACATTCTATCCCTAAGGTTTGTTTCCTCTTGATGTAGCCTTCAGCACACACTGGCGAATAACACTTACAATGAGAGGCGTTGTTAGGCTGCCAAAAAACTAGAGTCTCCTGAAATCTCAACACATATTTTTTTTCCGACCTTAATGATACTTTCAAGTAATGAGCAGTACACCAATCAAACTTGGATGCCCAAGTTTCGTTCTCCTAGGTTGATGCATTCGTTTGCAGTAACAGTTTGAATTTCTAGGTTTCACTCTCTTTTCTCCTATATTGACAGATGCAGCTAGAACTCTAAATCAAACACGGTTTGTGCTAGCTTCTCGAAACTTGACACAATAAAGTTGTTCTACGTTCTATCTCTAAGGTTTGTTTCCTCTTGATGTAGCCTAAAGCAGGGACTGGCGAATAACACTTATATTGAAAGGGGTTGCCAAACTTTCAAAAAACTAGAGTCTCCTGAAATCTCAACATATATTTTTTCATCCAATCTTCATGATACATTCAAGTAATGATCAGTACACCATTCCCACTTGGATGCCCAAGTTTTGTTCTTCTAGGTTGAAGCATTCGTTTGCAGGAACAGTTTGAATTTGTAGGTTTCACTCTGTTTTCTCCTATATTGACAGATGAGGTTAGAACTTTAAATCAAACACGGTTTGTGCTAGCTACTTGAAACATGACACAATAAAGTAGTTCTACGTTCTATCTCTAAGGTTTGTTTCCTCGTGATGTAGCCTTCAGCACAGACTGGCGAATAACACTTACAATGAGAGTCCTTATTAGGCTGCCAAAACACTAGAGTCTCCGGAAATCTCAACACATATTTTTTTCCGACATTAATGATACTTTCAAGTAATGAGCAGTACACCAATCAAACTTGGATGCCCAAGTTTCGTTCTCCTAGGTTGATGCATTCGTTTGCAGTAACAGTTTGAATTTCTAGGTTTCACTCTGTTTTCTCCTATATTGACAGATGCAGCTAGAACTCTAAATCAAACACGGTTTGTGCTAGGTTCTCGAAACTTGACACAATAAAGTAGTTCTACGTTCTATATCTAAGGTTTGTTTCCTCTTGATGCAGCCTGAAGCAGGGACTGGCGAATAACACTTATATTGAAAGGGGTTGCCAAACTTTCAAAAAACTAGAGTCTCCTGAAATCTCAACATATATTTTTTCATCCAATCTTCATGATACATTCAAGTAATGATCAGTACACCATTTCCACTTGGATGCCCAAGTTTTGTTCTTCTAGGTTGAAGCATTCGTTTGCAGGAAGAGACTGAATTTTTAGGTTTCACTCTGTTTTCTCCTATATTGACAAATGTAGTTCAAACTCTAAATCAAACACGGTTTGGGCTAGCTTCTTGAATCTTGACACAATAAAGTAGTTCTACATTCTCTCACTAAGGTTTGTTTCCTCTTGATGTAGCCTTCAGCACAGACTGGCGAATAACACTTACAATGAAAGGCGTTGTTAGGCTGCCAAAAAACAAGTGTCTCCTGAAATCTCAACACATATTTTTTTCCGACCTTAATGATACCTTCAAGTAATGAGCAGTACACCAATCAAACTTGGATGCCCAAGTTTCGTTCTCCTAGGTTGATGCATTCGTTTGCAGTAACAGTTTGAATTTCTAGGTTTCACTCTGTTTTCTCCTATATTGACAGATGCAGCTAGAACTCTAAATCAAACACGGTTTGTGCTAGCTTCTTGAAACTTGACACAATAAAGTAGTTCTACGTTCTATCTCTAAGGTTTGTTTCCTCTTGATGTAGCCTAAAGCAGGGACTGGCGAATAACATTTATATTGAAAGGGGTTGCCAAACTTTCAAAAAACTAGAGTCTCCTGAAATCTCAACATATATTTTTTCATCCAATCTTCATGATACATTCAAGTAATGATCAGTACACCATTCCCACTTGGATGCCCAAGTTTTGTTCTTCTAGGTTGAAGCATTCGTTTGCAGGAACAGTTTGAATTTTTATGTTTCACTCTGTTTTCTCCTATATTGACAGATGAGTTTAGAACTTTAAATCAAACACGGTTTGTGCTAGCTACTTGAAACATGACACAATAAAGTAGTTCTACGTTCTATCTCTAAGGTTTGTTTCCTCTTGATGTAGCCTTCAGCACAGACTGGCGAATAACACTTACAATGAGAGTCCTTATTAGGCTGCCAAAAAACTAGAGTCTCCTGAAATCTCAACACATATTTTTTTCCGACATTAAAGATACTTTCAAGTAATGAGCAGTACACCAATCAAACTTGGATGCCCAAGTTTCGTTCTCCTAGGTTGATGCATTCGTTTGCAGTAACAGTTTGAATTTCTAGGTTTCACTCTGTTTTCTCCTATATTGACAGATGCAGCTAGAACTCTAAATCAAACACGGTTTGTGCTAGGTTCTCGAAACTTGACACAATAAAGTAGTTCTACGTTCTATATCTAAGGTTTGTTTCCTCTTGATGCAGCCTGAAGCAGGGAGTGGCGAATAACACTTATATTGAAAGGGGTTGCCAAACTTTCAAAAAACTAGAGTCTCCTGAAATCTCAACATATATTTTTTCATCCAATCTTCATGATACATTCAAGTAATGATCAGTACACCATTCCCACTTGGATGCCCAAGTTTTGTTCTTCTAGGTTGAAGCATTCGTTTGCAGGAACAGTTTGAATTTTTAGGTTTCACTCTGTTTTCTCCTATATTGACAAATGTAGTTCAAACTCTAAATCAAACACGGTTTGGGCTAGCTTCTTGAAGCTTGACACAATAAAGTAGTTCTACATTCTATCACTAAGGTTTGTTTCCTCTTGATGTAGCCTTCAGCACAGACTGGCGAATAACACTTACAATGAAAGGCGTTGTTAGGCTGCCAAAAAACAAGTGTCTCCTGAAATCTCAACACATATTTTTTTCCGACCTTAATGATATTTTCATGTAATGAGCAGTACACCAATCAAACTTGGATGCCCAAGTTTCGTTCTCCTAGGTTGATGCATTCGTTTGCAGTAACAGTTTGAATTTCTAGGTTTCACTCTGTTTTCTCCTATATTGACAGATGCAGCTAGAACTCTAAATCAAACACGGTTTGTGCTAGCTTCTTGAAATTGACACAATAAAGTAGTTCTACGTTCTATCTCTAAGGTTTGTTTCCTCTTGATGTAGCCTAAAGCAGGGACTGGCGAATAACACTTATATTGAAAGGGGTTGCCAAACTTTCAAAAAACTAGAGTCTCCTGAAATCTCAACATATATTTTTTCATCCAATCTTCATGATACATTCAAGTAATGATCAGTACACCATTCCCACTTGGATGCCCAAGTTTTGTTCTTCTAGGTTGAAGCATTCGTTTGCAGGAACAGTTTGAATTTTTAGGTTTCACTCTGTTTTCTCCTATATTGACAGATGAGGTTAGAACTTTAAATCAAACACGGTTTGTGCTAGCTACTTGAAACATGATACAATAAAGTAGTTCTACGTTCTATCTCTAAGGTATGTTTCCTCGTGATGTAGCCTTCAGCACAGACTGGCGAATAACACTTACAATGAGAGTCCTTATTAGTCTGCCAAAAAACTAGAGTCTCCTGAAATCTCAACACATATTTTTTTCCGCCATTAATGATACTTTCAAGTAATGAGCAGTACACCAATCAAACTTGGATGCCCAAGTTTCGTTCTCCTAGGTTGATGCATTCGTTGGCAGTAACAGTTTGAATTTCTAGGTTTCACTCTGTTTTCTCCTATATTGACAGATGCAGCTAGAACTCTAAATCAAACACGGTTTGTGCTAGGTTCTCGAAACTTGACACAATAAAGTAGTTCTACGTTCTATATCTAAGGTTTGTTTCCTCTTGATGCAGCCTGAAGCAGGGACTGGCGAATAACACTTATATTGAAAGGGGTTGCCAATCTTTCAAAAAACTAGGGTCTCCTGAAATCTCAACATATATTTTTTCATCCAATCTTCATGATACATTCAAGTAATGATCAGTACACCATTCCCACTTGGATGCCCAAGTTTTGTTCTTCTAGGTTGAAGCATTCGTTTGCAGGAACAGTTTGAATTTTTAGGTTTCACTCTGTTTTCTCCTATATTGACAAATGTAGTTCAAACTCTAAATCAAACACGGTTTGGGCTAGCTTCTTGAAACTTGACACAATAAAGTAGTTCTACATTCTATCCCTAAGGTTTGTTTCCTCTTGATGTAGCCTTCAGCACAGACTGGCGAATAACACTTACAATGAAAGGCGTTGTTAGGCTGCCAAAAAACAAGAGTCTCCTGAAATCTCAACACATATTTTTTTCCGACCTTAATGATACTTTCAAGTAATGAGCAGTACACCAATCAAACTTGGATGCCCAAGTTTCGTTCTCCTAGGTTGATGCATTCGTTTGCAGTAACAGTTTGAATTTCTAGGTTTCACTCTGTTTTCTCCTATATTGACAGATGCAGCTAGAACTCTAAATCAAACACGGTTTGTGCTAGCTTCTCGAAACTTGACACAATAAAGTAGTTCTATGTTCTATATCTAAGGTTTGTTTCCTCTTGATGTAGCCTGAAGCAGGGACTGGCGAATAACACTTATATTGAAAGGGGTTGCCAAACTTTCAAAAAACTAGAGTCTCCTGAAATCTCAACATATATTTTTTCATCCAATCTTCATGATACATTCAAGTAATGATCAGTACAGCATTCCCAATTGGATGCCCAAGTTTTGTTCTTCTAGGTTGAAGCATTCGTTTGCAGGAACAGTTTGAATTTTTAGGTTTCACTCTGTTTTCTCCTATATTGACAGATGCAGTTAGAACTTTAAATCAAACACGGTTTGTGCTAGCTACTTGAAACATGACACAATAAAGTAGTTCTACGTTCTATCCCTAAGGTTTGTTTCCTCTTGATGTAGCCTTAAGCAGAGACTGGCGAATAACACATTCAATGAAAGGCGTTGTTAGGCTGCCAAAAAACTACAGTCTCCTGAAATCTCATCATATATTTTTTCTTCCGACCTTCATGATACTTTCCAGTAATGAGCAGTGCACCAATCAAACTTGGATGCCCAAGTTTCGTTCTCCTAGGTTGAAGCATTCGTTTGTAGGAACAGTTTGAATTTTTAGGTTTCACACTGTTTTGTCCTATATTGACAGATGCAGTTCGAACTCTAAATCAAACACGGTTTGTGCTTGCTTCTTGGAACTTGATAAAATATTGTAGTTCTACGTTCTATCCATAAGGTTTGTTTCCTCTTGATGTAGCCTAATGCAGGGACTGGCGAATAACACTTTTATTGAAAGGGGTTGCCAAACTTCTAAAAACTAGAGTCTTCTGAAATCTCAACATATATTTTTTCATCCAATCTTAATGATACTTTCAAGTAATGATCAGTACACCATTCCCACTTGGATGCTCAAGTTTTGTTCTTCTAGGTTGAAGCATTCGTTTGCAGGAACAGTTTGAATTTTTAGGTTTCACTGTGTTTTCTCCTATATTGACAGATGAGGTTAGAACTTTAAATCAAACACGGTTTGTGCTAGCTACTTGAAATATGACACAATAAAGTAGTTCTACGTTCTATCTCTAAGGTTTGTTTCCTCTTGATGTAGCCTTCAGCACAGACTGGCGAATAACACTTACAATGAGAGGCGTTGTTAGGCTGCCAAAAAACTAGAGTCTCCTGAAATCTCAACACATATTTTTTTCCGACCTTAATGATACTTTCAAGTAATGAGCAGTACACCAATCAAACTTGGATGCCCAAGTTTCGTTCTCCTAGGTTGATGCATTCGTTTGCAGTAACAGTTTGAATTTCTAGGTTTCACTCTGTTTTCTCCTATATTGACAGATGCAGCTAGAACTCTAAATCAAACAAGGTTTGTGCTAGCTTCTTGAAACTTGACACAATAAAGTAGTTCTACGTTCTATCTCTAAGGTTTGTTTCCTCTTGATGTAGCCTAATGCAGGGACTGGCGAATAACACTTTTATTGAAAGGGGTTGCCAAACTTTCAAAAAACTAGAGTCTCCTGAAATCTCAACATATATTTTTTCATCCAATCTTAATGATACTTTCAAGTAATGATCAGTACACCATTCCCACTTGGATGCCCAAGTTTTGTTCTTCTAGGTTGAAGCATTCGTTTGCAGGAACAGTTTGAATTTTTAGGTTTCACTGTGTTTTCTCCTATATTGACAGATGAGGTTAGAACTTTAAATCAAACACGGTTTGTGCTAGCTACTTGAAATATGACACAATAAAGTAGTTCTACGTTCTATCTCTAAGGTTTGTTTCCTCTTGATGTAGCCTTCAGCACAGACTGGCGAATAACACTTACAATGAAAGGCGTTGTTAGGCTGCCAAAAAACAAGAGTCTCCTGAAATCTCAACACATATTTTTTTCCGACCTTAATGATACTTTCAAGTAATGAGCAGTACACCAATCAAACTTGGATGCCCAAGTTTCGTTTTCCTAGGTTGATGCATTCGTTTGCAGTAACAGTTTGAATTTCTAGGTTTCACTCTGTTTTCTCCTATATTGACAGATGCAGCTAGAACTCTAAATCAAACACGGTTTGTGCCAGCTTCTTGAAACTTGACACAATAAAGTAGTTCTACGTTCTATCTCTAAGGTTTGTTTCCTCTTGATGTAGCCTAAAGCAGGGACTGGCGAATAACACTTATATTGAAAGGGGTTGCCAAACTTTCAAAAAACTAGAGTCTCCTGAAATCTCAACATATATTTTTTCATCCAATCTTCATGATACATTCAAGTAATGATCAGTACACCATTCCCACTTGGATGCCCAAGTTTGTTCTTCTAGGTTGAAGCATTTGTTTGCAGGAACAGTTTGAATTTTTAGGTTTCACTCTGTTTTCTCCTATATTGACAGATGAGGTTAGAACATTAAATCAAACACGGTTTGTGCTAGCTACATGAAACATGACACAATAAAGTAGTTCTACGTTCTATCTCTAAGGTTTGTTTCCTCTTGATGTAGCCTTCAGCACAGACTGGCGAATAACACTTACAATGAGAGTCCTTGTTAGGCTGCCAAAAAACTAGAGTATCCTGAAATCTCAACACATATTTTTTTCCGACCTTAATGATACTTTCAAGTAATGAGCAGTACACCAATCAAACTTGGATGCCCAAGTTTCGTTCTCCTAGGTTGATGCATTCGTTGGCAGTAACAGTTTGAATTTCTAGGTTTCACTCTGTTTTCTCCTATATTGAGAGATGCAGCTAGAACTCTAAATCAAACACGGTTTGTGCCAGCTTCTTGAAACTTGACACAATAAAGTAGTTCTACGTTCTATCTCTAAGGTTTGTTTCCTCTTGATGTAGCCTAAAGCAGGGACTGGCGAATAACACTTATATTGAAAGGGGTTGCCAAACTTTCAAAAAACTAGAGTCTCCTGAAATCTCAACATATATTTTTTCATCCAATCTTCATGATACATGCAAGTAATGATCAGTACACCATTCCCACTTGGATGCCCAAGTTTTGTTCTTCTAGGTTGAAGCATTCGTTTGCAAAAAAAGTTTGAATTTTTAGGTTTCACTCTGTTTTCTCCTATATTGACAGATGAGGTTAGAACTTTAAATCAAACACGGTTTGTGCTAGCTACTTGAAACATGACACAATAAAGTAGTTCTACGTTCTATCTCTAAGGTTTGTTTCCTCTTGATGTAGCCTTCAGCACAGACTGGCGAATAACACTTACAATGAGAGTCCTTGTTAGGCTGCCAAAAAACTAGAGTCTCCTGAAATCTCAACACATATTTTTTTCCGACCTTAATGATACTTTCAAGTAATGAGCAGTACACCAATCAAACTTGGATGCCCAAGTTTCGTTCTCCTAGGTTGATGCATTCGTTGGCAGTAACAGTTTGAATTTCTAGGTTTCACTCTGTTTTCTCCTATATTGACAGATGCAGCTAGAACTCTGAATCAAACACGGTTTGTGCTAGGTTCTCGAAACTTGACACAATAAAGTAGTTCTACGTTCAATATCTAATGTTTGTTTCCTCTTGATGCAGCCTGAAGCAGGGACTGGCGAATAACACTTATATTGAAAGGGGTTGCCAAACTTTCAAAAAACTAGAGTCTCCTGAAATCTCAACATATATTTTTTCATCCAATCTTCATGATACATTCAAGTAATGATCAGTACACCATTCCCACTTGGATGCCCAAGTTTTGTTCTTCTAGGTTGAAGCATTCGTTTGCAGGAACAGTTTGAATTTTTAGGTTTCACTCTGTTTTCTCCTATATTGACAGATGAGGTTAGAACTTTAAATCAAACACGGTTTGTGCTAGCTACTTGAAACATGATACAATAAAGTAGTTCTACGTTCTATCTCTAAGGTATGTTTCCTCGTGATGTAGCCTTCAGCACAGACTGGCGAATAACACTTACAATGAGAGTCCTTATTAGTCTGCCAAAAAACTAGAGTCTCCTGAAATCTCAACACATATTTTTTTCCGCCATTAATGATACTTTCAAGTAATGAGCAGTACACCAATCAAACTTGGATGCCCAAGTTTCGTTCTCCTAGGTTGATGCATTCGTTTGCAGTAACAGTTTGAATTTCTAGGTTTCACTCTGTTTTCTCCTATATTGACAGATGCAGCTAGAACTCTAAATCAAACACGGTTTGTGCTAGGTTCTCGAAACTTGACACAATAAAGTAGTTCTACGTTCTATATCTAAGGTTTGTTTCCTCTTGATGCAGCCTGAAGCAGGGACTGGCGAATAACACTTATATTGAAAGGGGTTGCCAATCTTTCAAAAAACTAGGGTCTCCTGAAATCTCAACATATATTTTTTCATCCAATCTTCATGATACATTCAAGTAATGATCAGTACACCATTCCCACTTGGATGCCCAAGTTTTGTTCTTCTAGGATGAAGCATTCGTTTGCAGGAACAGTTTGAATTTTTAGGTTTCACTCTGTTTTCTCCTATATTGACAAATGTAGTTCAAACTCTAAATCAAACACGGTTTGGGCTAGCTTCTTGAAACTTGACACAATAAAGTAGTTCTACATTCTATCCCTTAGGTTTGTTTCCTCTTGATGTAGCCTTCAGCACAGACTGGCGAATAACACTTACAATGAAAGGCGTTGTTAGGCTGCCAAAAAACAAGAGTCTCCTGAAATCTCAACACATATTTTTTTCCGACCTTAATGATACTTTCAAGTAATGAGCAGTACACCAATCAAACTTGGATGCCCAAGTTTCGTTCTCCTAGTTTGATGCATTCGTTTGCAGTAACAGTTTGAATTTCTAGGTTTCACTCTGTTTTCTCCTATATTGACAGATGCAGCTAGAACTCTAAATCAAACACGGTTTGTGCTAGCTTCTCGAAACTTGACACAATAAAGTAGTTCTATGTTCTATATCTAAGGTTTGTTTCCTCTTGATGTAGCCTGAAGCAGGGACTGGCGAATAACACTTATATTGAAAGGGGTTGCCAAACTTTCAAAAAACTAGAGTCTCCTGAAATCTCAACATATATTTTTTCATCCAATCTTCATGATACATTCAAGTAATGATCAGTACAGCATTCCCAATTGGATGCCCAAGTTTTGTTCTTCTAGGTTGAAGCATTCGTTTGCAGGAACAGTTTGAATTTTTAGGTTTCACTCTGTTTTCTCCTATATTGACAGATGCAGTTAGAACTTTAAATCAAACACGGTTTGTGCTAGCTACTTGAAACATGACACAATAAAGTAGTTCTACGTTCTATCCCTAAGGTTTGTTTCCTCTTGATGTAGCCTTAAGCAGAGACTGGCGAATAACACATTCAATGAAAGGCGTTGTTAGGCTGCCAAAAAACTACAGTCTCCTGAAATCTCATCATATATTTTTTCTTCCGACCTTCATGATACTTTCCAGTAATGAGCAGTGCACCAATCAAACTTGGATGCCCAAGTTTCGTTCTCCTAGGTTGAAGCATTCGTTTGTAGGAACAGTTTGAATTTTTAGGTTTCACACTGTTTTGTCCTATATTGACAGATGCAGTTCGAACTCTAAATCAAACACGGTTTGTGCTTGCTTCTTGAAACTTGATAAAATATTGTAGTTCTACGTTCTATCCATAAGGTTTGTTTCCTCTTGATGTAGCCTAATGCAGGGACTGGCGAATAACACTTTTATTGAAAGGGGTTGCCAAACTTCTAAAAACTAGAGTCTTCTGAAATCTCAACATATATTTTTTCATCCAATCTTCATGATACTTTCAAGTAATGATCAGTACACCAATCCCACTTGGATGCTCAAGTTTCATTCTCCTACGTTGAAGCATTCGTTTGCAGGAACAGTTTGAATTTTTAGGTTTCACTCTGTTTTCTCCTATATTGACAGATGCAGTTAGAACTTTAAATCAAACACGGTTTGTGCTAGCTACTTGAAACATGACACAATAAAGTAGTTCTACATTCTATCCCTAAGGTTTGTTTCCTCTTGATGTAGCCTTCAGCACAGACTGGCGAATAACACTTACAATGAGAGGCGTTGTTAGGCTGCCAAAAAACTAGAGTCTCCTGAAATCTCAACACATATTTTTTTTCCGAACTTAATGATACTTTCAAGTAATGAGCAGTACACCAATCAAACTTGGATGCCCAAGTTTCGTTCTCCTAGGTTGATGCATTCGTTTGCAGTAACAGTTTGAATTTCTAGGTTTCACTCTGTTTTCTCCTATATTGACAGATGCAGCTAGAACTCTAAATCAAACACGGTTTGTGGTAGCTTCTCGAAACTTGACAAAATAAAGTAGTTCTACGTTCTATCTCTAAGGTTTGTTTCCTCTTGATGTAGCCTAAAGCAGGGACTGGCGAATAACACTTATATTGAAAGGGGTTGCCAAACTTTCAAAAAACTAGAGTCTCCTGAAATCTCAACATATATTTTTTCATCCAATCTTCATGATACATTCAAGTAATGATCAGTACACCATTCCCACTTGGATGCCCAAGTTTTGTTCTTCTAGGTTGAAGCATTCGTTTGCAGGAACAGTTTGAATTTTTAGGTTTCACTCTGTTTTCTCCTATATTGACAGATGAGGTTAGAACTTTAAATCAAACACGGTTTGTGCTAGCTACTTGAAATATGACACAATAAAGTAGTTCTACGTTCTATCCCTAAGGTTTGTTTCCTCTTGATGTAGCCTTCAGCACAGACTGGCGAATAACACTTACAATGAAAGGCGTTGTTAGGCTGCCAAAAAACAAGAGTCTCCTGAAATCTCAACACATATTTTTTTCCGACCTTAATGATACTTTCAAGTAATGAGCAGTACACCAATCAAACTTGGATGCCCAAGTTTCGTTCTCCTAGGTTGATGCATTCGTTTGCAGTAACAGTTTGAATTTCTAGGTTTCACTCTGTTTTCTCCTATATTGACAGATGCAGCTAGAACTCTAAATCAAACACGGTTTGTGCCAGCTTCTTGAAACTTGACACAATAAAGTAGTTCTACGTTCTATCTCTAAGGTTTGTTTCCTCTTGATGTAGCCTAAAGCAGGGACTGGCGAATAACACTTATATTGAAAGGGGTTGCCAAACTTTCAAAAAACTAGAGTCTCCTGAAATCTCAACATATATTTTTTCATCCAATCTTCATGATACATTCAAGTAAGGATCAGTACACCATTCCCACTTGGATGCCCAAGTTTGTTCTTCTAGGTTGAAGCATTCGTTTGCAGGAACAGTTTGAATTTTTAGGTTTCACTCTGTTTTCTCCTATATTGACAGATGAGGTTAGAACATTAAATCAAACACGGTTTGTGCTAGCTACATGAAACATGACACAATAAAGTAGTTCTACGTTCTATCTCTAAGGTTTGTTTCCTCTTGATGTAGCCTTCAGCACAGACTGGCGAATAACACTTACAATGAGAGTCCTTGTTAGGCTGCCAAAAAACTAGAGTATCCTGAAATCTCAACACATATTTTTTTCCGACCTTAATGATACTTTCAAGTAATGAGCAGTACACCAATCAAACTTGGATGCCCAAGTTTCGTTCTCCTAGGTTGATGCATTCGTTGGCAGTAACAGTTTGAATTTCTAGGTTTCACTCTGTTTTCTCCTATATTGAGAGATGCAGCTAGAACTCTAAATCAAACACGGTTTGTGCTAGCTTCTTGAAACTTGACACAATAAAGTAGTTCTACGTTCTATCTCTAAGGTTTGTTTCCTCTTGATGTAGCCTAAAGCAGGTACTGGCGAATAACACTTATATTGAAAGGGGTTGCCAAACTTTCAAAAAACTAGAGTCTCCTGAAATCTCAACATATATTTTTTCATCCAATCTTCATGATACATTCAAGTAATGATCAGTACACCATTCCCACTTGGATGCCCAAGTTTTGTTCTTCTAGGTTGAAGCATTCGTTTGCAGGAAAAGTTTGAATTTTTAGGTTTCACACTGTTTTGTCCTATATTGACAGATGCAGTTCGAACTCTAAATCAAACACGGTTTGTGCTTGCTTCTTGAAACTTGATAAAATATTGTAGTTCTACGTTCTATCCATAAGGTTTGTTTCCTCTTGATGTAGCCTAATGCAGGGACTGGCGAATAACACTTTTATTGAAAGGGGTTGCCAAACTTCTAAAAACTAGAGTCTTCTGAAATCTCAACATATATTTTTTCATCCAATCTTCATGATACTTTCAAGTAATGATCAGTACACCAATCCCACTTGGATGCTCAAGTTTCATTCTCCTACGTTGAAGCATTCGTTTGCAGGAACAGTTTGAATTTTTAGGTTTCACTCTGTTTTCTCCTTTATTGACAGATGCAGCTAGAACTCTAAATCAAACACGGTTTGTGCTAGCTTCTCGAAACTTGACACAATAAAGTAGTTCTACGTTCTATCTCTAAGGTTTGTTTCCTCTTGATGTAGCCTAAAGCAGGGATTGGCGAATAACACTTATATTGAAAGGGGTTGCCAAACTTTCAAAAAACTAGAGTCTCCTGAAATCTCAACATATATTTTTTCATCCAATCTTCATGATACATTCAAGTAATGATCAGTACACCATTCCCACTTGGATGCCCAAGTTTTGTTCTTCTAGGTTGAAGCATTCGTTTGCAGGAACAGTTTGAATTTTTAGGTTTCACTCTGTTTTCTCCTATATAGACAGATGATTTTAGAACTTTAAATCAAACACGGTTTGTGCTAGCTACTTGAAACATGACACAATAAAGTAGTTCTACGATCTATCTCTAAGGTTTGTTTCCTCGTGATGTAGCCATCAGCACAGACTGGCGAATAACACTTACAATGAGAGTCCTTGTTAGGCTGCCAAAAAACTAGAGTCTCCTGAAATCTCAACACATATTTTTTTCCGACCTTAATGATACTGTCAGGTAATGAGCAGTACACCAATCAAACTTGGATGCCCAAGTTTCGTTCTCCTAGGTTGATGCATTCGTTTGCAGTAACAGTTTGAATTTCTAGGTTTCACTCTGTTTTCTCCTATATTGACAGATGCAGCTACAACTCTAAATCAAACACGGTTTGTGCTAGGTTCTCGAAACTTGACACAATAAAGTAGTTCTATGTTCTATATCTAAGGTTTGTTTCCTCTTGATGTAGCCTGAAGCAGGGACTGGCGAATAACACTTATATTGAAAGGGGTTGCCAAACTTTGAAAAAACTAGAGTCTCCTGAAATCTCAACATATATTTTTTCATCCAATCTTCATGATACATTCAAGTAATGATCAGTACAGCATTCCCACTTGGATGCCCAAGTTTTGTTCTTCTAGGTTGAAGCATTCGTTTGCAGGAACAGTTTGAAATTTTAGGTTTCACTCTGTTTTCTCCTATATTGACAGATGCAGTTAGAACTTTAAATCAAACACGGTTTGTGCTAGCTACTTGAAACATGACACAATAAAGTAGTTCTACGTTCTATCCCTAAGGTTTGTTTCCTCTTGATGTAGCCTTAAGCAGAGACTGGCGAATAACACATTCAATGAAAGGCGTTGTTATGCTGCCAAAAAACTACAGTCTCCTGAAATCTCATCATATATTTTTTCTTCCGACCTTCATGATACTTTCAAGTAATGAGCAGTGCACCAATCAAACTTGGATGCCCAAGTTTCGTTCTCCTAGGTTGAAGCATTCGTTTGTAGGAACAGTTTGAATTTTTAGGTTTCACACTGTTTTGTCCTATATTGACAGATGCAGTTCGAACTCTAAATCAAACACGGTTTGTGCTTGCTTCTTGAAACTTGATAAAATATTGTAGTTCTATGTTCTATCCATAAGGTTTGTTTCCTCTTGATGTAGCCTAATGCAGGGACTGGCGAATAACACTTTTATTGAAAGGGGTTGCCAAACTTCTAAAAACTAGAGTCTTCTGAAATCTCAACATATATTTTTTCATCCAATCTTCATGATACTTTCAAGTAATGATCAGTACACCAATCCCACTTGGATGCTCAAGTTTCATTCTCCTACGTTGAAGCATTCGTTTGCAGGAACAGTTTGAATTTTTAGGTTTCACTCTGTTTTCTCCTATATTGACAGATGCAGTTAGAACTTTAAATCAAACACGGTTTGTGCTAGCTACTTGAAACATGACACAATAAAGTAGTTCTACATTCTATCCCTAAGGTTTGTTTCCTCTTGATGTAGCCTTCAGCACAGACTGGCGAATAACACTTACAATGAGAGGCGTTGTTAGGCTGCCAAAAAACTAGAGTCTCCTGAAATCTCAACACATATTTTTTTACCGACCTTAATGATACTTTCAAGTAATGAGCAGTACACCAATCAAACTTGGATGCCCAAGTTTCGTTCTCCTAGGTTGATGCATTCGTTTGCAGTAACAGTTTGAATTTCTAGGTTTCACTCTGTTTTCTCCTATATTGACAGATGCAGCTAGAACTCTAAATCAAACACGGTTTGTGCTAGCTTCTCGAAACTTGACACAATAAAGTTGTTCTACGTTCTATCTCTAAGGTTTGTTTCCTCTTGATGTAGCCTAAAGCAGGGACTGGCGAATAACACTTATATTGAAAGGGGTTGCCAAACTTTCAAAAAACTAGAGTCTCCTGAAATCTCAACATATATTTTTTCATCCAATCTTCATGATACATTCAAGTAATGATCAGTACACCATACCCACTTGGATGCCCAAGTTTTGTTCTTCTAGGTTGAAGCATTCGTTTGCAGGAACAGTTTGAATTTTTAGGTTTCACTCTGTTTTCTCCTATATTGACAGATGAGGTTAGAACTTTAAATCAAACACGGTGTGTGCTAGCTACTTGAAACATGACACAATAAAGTAGTTCTACGTTCTCTCTCTAAGGTTTGTTTCCTCTTGATGTAGCCTTCAGCACAGACTGGCGAATAACACTTACAATGAGAGTCCTTGTTAGGCTGCCAAAAAACTAGAGTCTCCTGAAATCTCAACACATATTTTTTTCCGACCTTAATGATACTTTCAAGTAATGAGCAGTACACCAATCAAACTTGGATGCCCAAGTTTCGTTCTCCTAGGTTGATGCATTCGTTTGCAGTAACCGTTTGAATTTCTAGGTTTCACTCTGTTTTCTCCTATATTGACAGATGCAGCTAGAACTCTAAATCAAACACGGTTTGTGCTAGCTTCTCGAAACTTGACACAATAAAGTAGTTCTACGTTCTATCTCTAAGGTTTGTTTCCTCTTGATGTAGCCTAAAGCAGGGACTGGCGAATAACACTTATATTGAAAGGGGTTGCCAAACTTTCAAAAAACTAGAGTCTCCTGAAATCTCAACATATATTTTTTCATCCAATCTTCATGATACATTCAAGTAATGATCAGTACACCATTCCCACTTGGATGCCCAAGTTTTGTCCTTCTAGGTTGAACCATTCGTTTGCAGGAACAGTTTGAATTTTTAGGTTTCACTCTGTTTTCTCCTATATTGACAGATGCAGTTAGAACTTTAAATCAAACACGGTTTGTGCTAGCTACTTGAAACATGACACAATAAAGTAGTTCTACATTCTATCCCTATGGTTTGTTTCCTCTTGATGTAGCCTTCAGCACAGACTGGCGAATAACACTTACAATGAGAGTCCTTGTTAGGCTGCCAAAAAACTAGAGTCTCCTGAAATCTCAACACATATTTTTTTCCGACCTTAATGATACTTTCAAGTAATGAGCAGTACACCAATCAAACTTGGATGCCCAAGTTTCGTTCTCCTAGGTTGATGCATTCGTTTGCAGTAACCGTTTGAATTTCTAGGTTTCACTCTGTTTTCTCCTATATTGACAGATGCAGCTAGAACTCTAAATCAAACACGGTTTGTGCTAGCTTCTCGAAACTTGACACAATAAAGTAGTTCTACGTTCTATCTCTAAGGTTTGTTTCCTCTTGATGTAGCCTAAAGCAGGGACTGGCGAATAACACTTATATTGAAAGGGGTTGCCAAACTTTCAAAAAATTAGAGTCTCCTGAAATCTCAACATATATTTTTTCATCCAATCTTCATGATACATTCAAGTAATGATCAGTACACCATTCCCACTTGGATGCCCAAGTTTTGTTCTTCTAGGTTGAAGCATTCGTTTGCAAAAAAAGTTTGAATTTTTAGGTTTCACTCTGTTTTCTCCTATATTGACAGATGAGGTTAGAACTTTAAATCAAACACGGTTTGTGCTAGCTACTTGAAACATGACACAATAAAGTAGTTCTACGTTCTATCTCTAAGGTTTGTTTCCTCTTGATGTAGCCTTCAGCACAGACTGGCGAATAACACTTACAATGAGAGTCCTTGTTAGGCTGCCAAAAAACTAGAGTCTCCTGAAATCTCAACACATATTTTTTTCCGACCTTAATGATACTTTCAAGTAATGAGCAGTACACCAATCAAACTTGGATGCCCAAGTTTCGTTCTCCTAGGTTGATGCATTCGTTGGCAGTAACAGTTTGAATTTCTAGGTTTCACTCTGTTTTCTCCTATATTGACAGATGCAGCTAGAACTCTGAATCAAACACGGTTTGTGCTAGGTTCTCGAAACTTGACACAATAAAGTAGTTCTACGTTCAATATCTAATGTTTGTTTCCTCTTGATGCAGCCTGAAGCAGGGACTGGCGAATAACACTTATATTGAAAGGGGTTGCCAAACTTTCAAAAAACTAGAGTCTCCTGAAATCTCAACATATATTTTTTCATCCAATCTTCATGATACATTCAAGTAATGATCAGTACACCATTCCCACTTGGATGCCCAAGTTTTGTTCTTCTAGGTTGAAGCATTCGTTTGCAGGAACAGTTTGAATTTTTAGGTTTCACTCTGTTTTCTCCTATATTGACAGATGAGGTTAGAACTTTAAATCAAACACGGTTTGTGCTAGCTACTTGAAACATGATACAATAAAGTAGTTCTACGTTCTATCTCTAAGGTATGTTTCCTCGTGATGTAGCCTTCAGCACAGACTGGCGAATAACACTTACAATGAGAGTCCTTATTAGTCTGCCAAAAAACTAGAGTCTCCTGAAATCTCAACACATATTTTTTTCCGCCATTAATGATACTTTCAAGTAATGAGCAGTACACCAATCAAACTTGGATGCCCAAGTTTCGTTCTCCTAGGTTGATGCATTCGTTTGCAGTAACAGTTTGAATTTCTAGGTTTCACTCTGTTTTCTCCTATATTGACAGATGCAGCTAGAACTCTAAATCAAACACGGTTTGTGCTAGGTTCTCGAAACTTGACACAATAAAGTAGTTCTACGTTCTATATCTAAGGTTTGTTTCCTCTTGATGCAGCCTGAAGCAGGGACTGGCGAATAACACTTATATTGAAAGGGGTTGCCAATCTTTCAAAAAACTAGGGTCTCCTGAAATCTCAACATATATTTTTTCATCCAATCTTCATGATACATTCAAGTAATGATCAGTACACCATTCCCACTTGGATGCCCAAGTTTTGTTCTTCTAGGTTGAAGCATTCGTTTGCAGGAACAGTTTGAATTTTTAGGTTTCACTCTGTTTTCTCCTATATTGACAAATGTAGTTCAAACTCTAAATCAAACACGGTTTGGGCTAGCTTCTTGAAACTTGACACAATAAAGTAGTTCTACATTCTATCCCTAAGGTTTGTTTCCTCTTGATGTAGCCTTCAGCACAGACTGGCGAATAACACTTACAATGAAAGGCGTTGTTAGGCTGCCAAAAAACAAGAGTCTCCTGAAATCTCAACACATATTTTTTTCCGACCTTAATGATACTTTCAAGTAATGAGCAGTACACCAATCAAACTTGGATGCCCAAGTTTCGTTCTCCTAGGTTGATGCATTCGTTTGCAGTAACAGTTTGAATTTCTAGGTTTCACTCTGTTTTCTCCTATATTGACAGATGCAGCTAGAACTCTAAATCAAACACGGTTTGTGCTAGCTTCTCGAAACTTGACACAATAAAGTAGTTCTATGTTCTATATCTAAGGTTTGTTTCCTCTTGATGTAGCCTGAAGCAGGGACTGGCGAATAACACTTATATTGAAAGGGGTTGCCAAACTTTCAAAAAACTAGAGTCTCCTGAAATCTCAACATATATTTTTTCATCCAATCTTCATGATACATTCAAGTAATGATCAGTACAGCATTCCCAATTGGATGCCCAAGTTTTGTTCTTCTAGGTTGAAGCATTCGTTTGCAGGAACAGTTTGAATTTTTAGGTTTCACTCTGTTTTCTCCTATATTGACAGATGCAGTTAGAACTTTAAATCAAACACGGTTGTGCTAGCTACTTGAAACATGACACAATAAAGTAGTTCTACGTTCTATCCCTAAGGTTTGTTTCCTCTTGATGTAGCCTTAAGCAGAGACTGGCGAATAACACATTCAATGAAAGGCGTTGTTAGGCTGCCAAAAAACTACAGTCTCCTGAAATCTCATCATATATTTTTTCTTCCGACCTTCATGATACTTTCCAGTAATGAGCAGTGCACCAATCAAACTTGGATGCCCAAGTTTCGTTCTCCTAGGTTGAAGCATTCGTTTGTAGGAACAGTTTGAATTTTTAGGTTTCACACTGTTTTGTCCTATATTGACAGATGCAGTTCGAACTCTAAATCAAACACGGTTTGTGCTTGCTTCTTGGAACTTGATAAAATATTGTAGTTCTACGTTCTATCCATAAGGTTTGTTTCCTCTTGATGTAGCCTAATGCAGGGACTGGCGAATAACACTTTTATTGAAAGGGGTTGCCAAACTTCTAAAAACTAGAGTCTTCTGAAATCTCAACATATATTTTTTCATCCAATCTTCATGATACTTTCAAGTAATGATCAGTACACCAATCCCACTTGGATGCTCAAGTTTCATTCTCCTACGTTGAGGCATTCGTTTGCAGGAACAGTTTGAATTTTTAGGTTTCACTCTGTTTTCTCCTATATTGACAGATGCAGTTAGAACTTTAAATCAAACACGGTTTGTGCTAGGTACTTGAAACATGACACAATAAAGTAGTTCTACATTCTATCCCTAAGGTTTGTTTCCTCTTGATGTAGCCTTCAGCACAGACTGGCGAATAACACTTACAATGAGAGGCGTTGTTAGGCTGCCAAAAAACTAGAGTCTCCTGAAATCTCAACACATATTTTTTTTCCGAACTTAATGATACTTTCAAGTAATGAGCAGTACACCAATCAAACTTGGATGCCCAAGTTTCGTTCTCCTAGGTTGATGCATTCGTTTGCAGTAACAGTTTGAATTTCTAGGTTTCACTCTGTTTTCTCCTATATTGACAGATGCAGCTAGAACTCTAAATCAAACACGGTTTGTGGTAGCTTCTCGAAACTTGACACAATAAAGTAGTTCTACGTTCTATCTCTAAGGTTTGTTTCCTCTTGATGTAGCCTAAAGCAGGGACTGGCGAATAACACTTATATTGAAAGGGGTTGCCAAACTTTCAAAAAACTAGAGTCTCCTGAAATCTCAACATATATTTTTTCATCCAATCTTCATGATACATTCAAGTAATGATCAGTACACCATTCCCACTTGGATGCCCAAGTTTTGTTCTTCTAGGTTGAAGCATTCGTTTGCAGGAACAGTTTGAATTTTTAGGTTTCACTCTGTTTTCTCCTATATTGACAGATGAGGTTAGAACTTTAAATCAAACACGGTTTGTGCTAGCTACTTGAAATATGACACAATAAAGTAGTTCTACGTTCTATCTCTAAGGTTTGTTTCCTCTTGATGTAGCCTTCAGCACAGACTGGCGAATAACACTTACAATGAAAGGCGTTGTTAGGCTGCCAAAAAACAAGAGTCTCCTGAAATCTCAACACATATTTTTTTCCGACCTTAATGATACTTTCAAGTAATGAGCAGTACACCAATCAAACTTGGATGCCCAAGTTTCGTTCTCCTAGGTTGATGCATTCGTTTGCAGTAACAGTTTGAATTTCTAGGTTTCACTCTGTTTTCTCCTATATTGACAGATGCAGCTAGAACTCTAAATCAAACACGGTTTGTGCCAGCTTCTTGAAACTTGACACAATAAAGTAGTTCTACGTTCTATCTCTAAGGTTTGTTTCCTCTTGATGTAGCCTAAAGCAGGGACTGGCGAATAACACTTATATTGAAAGGGGTTGCCAAACTTTCAAAAAACTAGAGTCTCCTGAAATCTCAACATATATTTTTTCATCCAATCTTCATGATACATTCAAGTAATGATCAGTACACCATTCCCACTTGGATGCCCAAGTTTGTTCTTCTAGGTTGAAGCATTCGTTTGCAGGAACAGTTTGAATTTTTAGGTTTCACTCTGTTTTCTCCTATATTGACAGATGAGGTTAGAACATTAAATCAAACACGGTTTGTGCTAGCTACATGAAACATGACACAATAAAGTAGTTCTACGTTCTATCTCTAAGGTTTGTTTCCTCTTGATGTAGCCTTCAGCACAGACTGGCGAATAACACTTACAATGAGAGTCCTTGTTAGGCTGCCAAAAAACTAGAGTATCCTGAAATCTCAACACATATTTTTTTCCGACCTTAATGATACTTTCAAGTAATGAGCAGTACACCAATCAAACTTGGATGCCCAAGTTTCGTTCTCCTAGGTTGATGCATTCGTTGGCAGTAACAGTTTGAATTTCTAGGTTTCACTCTGTTTTCTCCTATATTGACAGATGCAGCTAGAACTCTGAATCAAACACGGTTTGTGCTAGGTTCTCGAAACTTGACACAATAAAGTAGTTCTACGTTCAATATCTAATGTTTGTTTCCTCTTGATGCAGCCTGAAGCAGGGACTGGCGAATAACACTTATATTGAAAGGGGTTGCCAAACTTTCAAAAAACTAGAGTCTCCTGAAATCTCAACATATATTTTTTCATCCAATCTTCATGATACATTCAAGTAATGATCAGTACACCATTCCCACTTGGATGCCCAAGTTTTGTTCTTCTAGGTTGAAGCATTCGTTTGCAGGAACAGTTTGAATTTTTAGGTTTCACTCTGTTTTCTCCTATATTGACAGATGAGGTTAGAACTTTAAATCAAACACGGTTTGTGCTAGCTACTTGAAACATGATACAATAAAGTAGTTCTACGTTCTATCTCTAAGGTATGTTTCCTCGTGATGTAGCCTTCACAACAGACTGGCGAATAACACTTACAATGAGAGTCCTTATTAGTCTGCCAAAAAACTAGAGTCTCCTGAAATCTCAACACATATTTTTTTCCGCCATTAATGATACTTTCAAGTAATGAGCAGTACACCAATCAAACTTGGATGCCCAAGTTTCGTTCTCCTAGGTTGATGCATTCGTTTGCAGTAACAGTTTGAATTTCTAGGTTTCACTCTGTTTTCTCCTATATTGACAGATGCAGCTAGAACTCTAAATCAAACACGGTTTGTGCTAGGTTCTCGAAACTTGACACAATAAAGTAGTTCTACGTTCTATATCTAAGGTTTGTTTCCTCTTGATGCAGCCTGAAGCAGGGACTGGCGAATAACACTTATATTGAAAGGGGTTGCCAATCTTTCAAAAAACTAGGGTCTCCTGAAATCTCAACATATATTTTTTCATCCAATCTTCATGATACATTCAAGTAATGATCAGTACACCATTCCCACTTGGATGCCCAAGTTTTGTTCTTCTAGGATGAAGCATTCGTTTGCAGGAACAGTTTGAATTTTTAGGTTTCACTCTGTTTTCTCCTATATTGACAAATGTAGTTCAAACTCTAAATCAAACACGGTTTGGGCTAGCTTCTTGAAACTTGACACAATAAAGTAGTTCTACATTCTATCCCTTAGGTTTGTTTCCTCTTGATGTAGCCTTCAGCACAGACTGGCGAATAACACTTACAATGAAAGGCGTTGTTAGGCTGCCAAAAAACAAGAGTCTCCTGAAATCTCAACACATATTTTTTTCCGACCTTAATGATACTTTCAAGTAATGAGCAGTACACCAATCAAACTTGGATGCCCAAGTTTCGTTCTCCTAGTTTGATGCATTCGTTTGCAGTAACAGTTTGAATTTCTAGGTTTCACTCTGTTTTCTCCTATATTGACAGATGCAGCTAGAACTCTAAATCAAACACGGTTTGTGCTAGCTTCTCGAAACTTGACACAATAAAGTAGTTCTATGTTCTATATCTAAGGTTTGTTTCCTCTTGATGTAGCCTGAAGCAGGGACTGGCGAATAACACTTATATTGAAAGGGGTTGCCAAACTTTCAAAAAACTAGAGTCTCCTGAAATCTCAATATATATTTTTTCATCCAATCTTCATGATACATTCAAGTAATGATCAGTACAGCATTCCCAATTGGATGCCCAAGTTTTGTTCTTCTAGGTTGAAGCATTCGTTTGCAGGAACAGTTTGAATTTTTAGGTTTCACTCTGTTTTCTCCTATATTGACAGATGCAGTTAGAACTTTAAATCAAACACGGTTTGTGCTAGCTACTTGAAACATGACACAATAAAGTAGTTCTACGTTCTATCCCTTAGGTTTGTTTCCTCTTGATGTAGCCTTAAGCAGAGACTGGCGAATAACACATTCAATGAAAGGCGTTGTTAGGCTGCCAAAAAACTACAGTCTCCTGAAATCTCATCATATATTTTTTCTTCCGACCTTCATGATACTTTCCAGTAATGAGCAGTGCACCAATCAAACTTGGATGCCCAAGTTTCGTTCTCCTAGGTTGAAGCATTCGTTTGTAGGAACAGTTTGAATTTTTAGGTTTCACACTGTTTTGTCCTATATTGACAGATGCAGCTAGAACTCTAAATCAAACACGGTTTGTGGTAGCTTCTCGAAACTTGACACAATAAAGTAGTTCTACGTTCTATCTCTAAGGTTTGTTTCCTCTTGATGTAGCCTAAAGCAGGGACTGGCGAATAACACTTATATTGAAAGGGGTTGCCAAACTTTCAAAAAACTAGAGTCTCCTGAAATCTCAACATATATTTTTTCATCCAATCTTCATGATACATTCAAGTAATGATCAGTACACCATTCCCACTTGGATGCCCAAGTTTTGTTCTTCTAGGTTGAAGCATTCGTTTGCAGGAACAGTTTGAATTTTTAGGTTTCACTCTGTTTTCTCCTATATTGACAGATGAGGTTAGAACTTTAAATCAAACACGGTTTGTGCTAGCTACTTGAAATATGACACAATAAAGTAGTTCTACGTTCTATCTCTAAGGTTTGTTTCCTCTTGATGTAGCCTTCAGCACAGACTGGCGAATAACACTTACAATGAAAGGCGTTGTTAGGCTGCCAAAAAACAAGAGTCTCCTGAAATCTCAACACATATTTTTTTCCGACCTTAATGATACTTTCAAGTAATGAGCAGTACACCAATCAAACTTGGATGCCCAAGTTTCGTTCTCCTAGGTTGATGCATTCGTTTGCAGTAACAGTTTGAATTTCTAGGTTTCACTCTGTTTTCTCCTATATTGACAGATGCAGCTAGAACTCTAAATCAAACACGGTTTGTGCCAGCTTCTTGAAACTTGACACAATAAAGTAGTTCTACGTTCTATCTCTAAGGTTTGTTTCCTCTTGATGTAGCCTAAAGCAGGGACTGGCGAATAACACTTATATTGAAAGGGGTTGCCAAACTTTCAAAAAACTAGAGTCTCCTGAAATCTCAACATATATTTTTTCATCCAATCTTCATGATACATTCAAGTAAGGATCAGTACACCATTCCCACTTGGATGCCCAAGTTTGTTCTTCTAGGTTGAAGCATTCGTTTGCAGGAACAGTTTGAATTTTTAGGTTTCACACTGTTTTGTCCTATATTGACAGATGCAGTTCGAACTCTAAATCAAACACGGTTTGTGCTTGCTTCTTGAAACTTGATAAAATATTGTAGTTCTACGTTCTATCCAAAGGTTTGTTTCCTCTTGATGTAGCCTAATGCAGGGACTGGCGAATAACACTTTTATTGAAAGGGGTTGCCAAACTTCTAAAAACTAGAGTCTTCTGAAATCTCAACATATATTTTTTCATCCAATCTTCATGATACTTTCAAGTAATGATCAGTACACCAATCCCACTTGGATGCTCAAGTTTCATTCTCCTACGTTGAAGCATTCGTTTGCAGGAACAGTTTGAATTTTTAGGTTTCACTCTGTTTTCTCCTTTATTGACAGATGCAGCTAGAACTCTAAATCAAACACGGTTTGTGCTAGCTTCTCGAAACTTGACACAATAAAGTAGTTCTACGTTCTATCTCTAAGGTTTGTTTCCTCTTGATGTAGCCTAAAGCAGGGACTGGCGAATAACACTTATATTGAAAGGGGTTGCCAAACTTTCAAAAAACTAGAGTCTCCTGAAATCTCAACATATATTTTTTCATCCAATCTTCATGATACATTCAAGTAATGATCAGTACACCATTCCCACTTGGATGCCCAAGTTTTGTTCTTCTAGGTTGAAGCATTCGTTTGCAGGAACAGTTTGAATTTTTAGGTTTCACTCTGTTTTCTCCTATATTGACAGATGAGGTTAGAACTTTAAATCAAACACGGTTTGTGCTAGCTACTTGAAACATGACACAATAAAGTAGTTCTACGATCTATCTCTAAGGTTTGTTTCCTCGTGATGTAGCCATCAGCACAGACTGGCGAATAACACTTACAATGAGAGTCCTTGTTAGGCTGCCAAAAAACTAGAGTCTCCTGAAATCTCAACACATATTTTTTTCCGACCTTAATGATACTGTCAGGTAATGAGCAGTACACCAATCAAACTTGGATGCCCAAGTTTCGTTCTCCTAGGTTGATGCATTCGTTTGCAGTAACAGTTTGAATTTCTAGGTTTCACTCTGTTTTCTCCTATATTGACAGATGCAGCTACAACTCTAAATCAAACACGGTTTGTGCTAGGTTCTCGAAACTTGACACAATAAAGTAGTTCTATGTTCTATATCTAAGGTTTGTTTCCTCTTGATGTAGCCTGAAGCAGGGACTGGCGAATAACACTTATATTGAAAGGGGTTGCCAAACTTTGAAAAAACTAGAGTCTCCTGAAATCTCAACATATATTTTTTCATCCAATCTTCATGATACATTCAAGTAATGATCAGTACAGCATTCCCACTTGGATGCCCAAGTTTTGTTCTTCTAGGTTGAAGCATTCGTTTGCAGGAACAGTTTGAAATTTTAGGTTTCACTCTGTTTTCTCCTATATTGACAGATGCAGTTAGAACTTTAAATCAAACACGGTTTGTGCTAGCTACTTGAAACATGACACAATAAAGTAGTTCTACGTTCTATCCCTAAGGTTTGTTTCCTCTTGATGTAGCCTTAAGCAGAGACTGGCGAATAACACATTCAATGAAAGGCGTTGTTATGCTGCCAAAAAACTACAGTCTCCTGAAAT
This sequence comes from Callospermophilus lateralis, assembly GCF_048772815.1. NCBI lineage: Eukaryota > Metazoa > Chordata > Mammalia > Rodentia > Sciuridae > Callospermophilus > Callospermophilus lateralis. Next base: position 160,793,683 of record NC_135305.1, on the reverse strand, counting down.
CTCATCATATATTTTTTCTTCCGACCTTCATGATACTTTCAAGTAATGAGCAGTGCACCAATCAAACTTGGATGCCCAAGTTTCGTTCTCCTAGGTTGAAGCATTCGTTTGTAGGAACAGTTTGAATTTTTAGGTTTCACACTGTTTTGTCCTATATTGACAGATGCAGTTCGAACTCTAAATCAAACACGGTTTGTGCTTGCTTCTTGAAACTTGATAAAATATTGTAGTTCTATGTTCTATCCATAAGGTTTGTTTCCTCTTGATGTAGCCTAATGCAGGGACTGGCGAATAACACTTTTATTGAAAGGGGTTGCCAAACTTCTAAAAACTAGAGTCTTCTGAAATCTCAACATATATTTTTTCATCCAATCTTCATGATACTTTCAAGTAATGATCAGTACACCAATCCCACTTGGATGCTCAAGTTTCATTCTCCTACGTTGAAGCATTCGTTTGCAGGAACAGTTTGAATTTTTAGGTTTCACTCTGTTTTCTCCTATATTGACAGATGCAGTTAGAACTTTAAATCAAACACGGTTTGTGCTAGCTACTTGAAACATGACACAATAAAGTAGTTCTACATTCTATCCCTAAGGTTTGTTTCCTCTTGATGTAGCCTTCAGCACAGACTGGCGAATAACACTTACAATGAGAGGCGTTGTTAGGCTGCCAAAAAACTAGAGTCTCCTGAAATCTCAACACATATTTTTTTACCGACCTTAATGATACTTTCAAGTAATGAGCAGTACACCAATCAAACTTGGATGCCCAAGTTTCGTTCTCCTAGGTTGATGCATTCGTTTGCAGTAACAGTTTGAATTTCTAGGTTTCACTCTGTTTTCTCCTATATTGACAGATGCAGCTAGAACTCTAAATCAAACACGGTTTGTGCTAGCTTCTCGAAACTTGACACAATAAAGTAGTTCTACGTTCTATCTCTAAGGTTTGTTTCCTCTTGATGTAGCCTAAAGCAGGGACTGGCGAATAACACTTATATTGAAAGGGGTTGCAAAACTTTCAAAAAACTAGAGTCTCCTGAAATCTCAACATATATTTTTTCATCCAATCTTCATGATACATTCAAGTAATGATCAGTACACCATTCCCACTTGGATGCCCAAGTTTTGTCCTTCTAGGTTGAACCATTCGTTTGCAGGAACAGTTTGAATTTTTAGGTTTCACTCTGTTTTCTCCTATATTGACAGATGCAGTTAGAACTTTAAATCAAACACGGTTTGTGCTAGCTACTTGAAACATGACACAATAAAGTAGTTCTACATTCTATCCCTAAGGTTTGTTTCTTCTTGATGTAGCCTTCAGCACAGACTGGCGAATAACACTTACAATGAGAGTCCTTGTTAGGCTGCCAAAAAACTAGAGTCTCCTGAAATCTCAACACATATTTTTTTCCGACCTTAATGATACTTTCAAGTAATGAGCAGTACACCAATCAAACTTGGATGCCCAAGTTTCGTTCTCCTAGGTTGATGCATTCGTTTGCAGTAACCGTTTGAATTTCTAGGTTTCACTCTGTTTTCTCCTATATTGACAGATGCAGCTAGAACTCTAAATCAAACACGGTTTGTGCTAGCTTCTCGAAACTTGACACAATAAAGTAGTTCTACGTTCTATCTCTAAGGTTTGTTTCCTCTTGATGTAGCCTAAAGCAGGGACTGGCGAATAACACTTATATTGAAAGGGGTTGCCAAACTTTCAAAAAATTAGAGTCTCCTGAAATCTCAACATATATTTTTTCATCCAATCTTCATGATACATTCAAGTAATGATCAGTACACCATTCCCACTTGGATGCCCAAGTTTTGTCCTTCTAGGTTGAAGCATTCGTTTGCAGGAACAGTTTGAATTTTTAGGTTTCACTCTGTTTTCTCCTATATTGACAAATGTAGTTCAAACTCTAAATCAAACACGGTTTGGGATAGCTTCTTGAAACATGACACAATAAAGTAGTTCTACGTTCTATCTCTAAGGTTTGTTTCCTCTTGATGTAGCCTTCAGCACAGACTGGCGAATAACACTTACAATGAAAGGCGTTGTTAGGCTGCCAAAAAACAAGAGTCTCCTGAAATCTCAACACATATTTTTTTCCGACCTTAATGATACTTTCAAGTAATGAGCAGTACACCAATCAAACTTGGATGCCCAAGTTTCGTTCTCCTAGGTTGATGCATTCGTTTGCAGTAACAGTTTGAATTTCTAGGTTTCACTCTGTTTTCTCCTATATTGACAGATGCAGCTAGAACTCTAAATCAAACACGGTTTGTGCCAGCTTCTTGAAACTTGACACAATAAAGTAGTTCTACGTTCTATCTCTAAGGTTTGTTTCCTCTTGATGTAGCCTAAAGCAGGGACTGGCGAATAACACTTATATTGAAAGGGGTTGCCAAACTTTCAAAAAACTAGAGTCTCCTGAAATCTCAACATATATTTTTTCATCCAATCTTCATGATACATTCAAGTAAGGATCAGTACACCATTCCCACTTGGATGCCCAAGTTTGTTCTTCTAGGTTGAAGCATTCGTTTGCAGGAACAGTTTGAATTTTTAGGTTTCACACTGTTTTGTCCTATATTGACAGATGCAGTTCGAACTCTAAATCAAACACGGTTTGTGCTTGCTTCTTGAAACTTGATAAAATATTGTAGTTCTACGTTCTATCCAAAGGTTTGTTTCCTCTTGATGTAGCCTAATGCAGGGACTGGCGAATAACACTTTTATTGAAAGGGGTTGCCAAACTTCTAAAAACTAGAGTCTTCTGAAATCTCAACATATATTTTTTCATCCAATCTTCATGATACTTTCAAGTAATGATCAGTACACCAATCCCACTTGGATGCTCAAGTTTCATTCTCCTACGTTGAAGCATTCGTTTGCAGGAACAGTTTGAATTTTTAGGTTTCACTCTGTTTTCTCCTTTATTGACAGATGCAGCTAGAACTCTAAATCAAACACGGTTTGTGCTAGCTTCTCGAAACTTGACACAATAAAGTAGTTCTACGTTCTATCTCTAAGGTTTGTTTCCTCTTGATGTAGCCTAAAGCAGGGACTGGCGAATAACACTTATATTGAAAGGGGTTGCCAAACTTTCAAAAAACTAGAGTCTCCTGAAATCTCAACATATATTTTTTCATCCAATCTTCATGATACATTCAAGTAATGATCAGTACACCATTCCCACTTGGATGCCCAAGTTTTGTTCTTCTAGGTTGAAGCATTCGTTTGCAGGAACAGTTTGAATTTTTAGGTTTCACTCTGTTTTCTCCTATATTGACAGATGAGGTTAGAACTTTAAATCAAACACGGTTTGTGCTAGCTACTTGAAACATGACACAATAAAGTAGTTCTACGATCTATCTCTAAGGTTTGTTTCCTCGTGATGTAGCCATCAGCACAGACTGGCGAATAACACTTACAATGAGAGTCCTTGTTAGGCTGCCAAAAAACTAGAGTCTCCTGAAATCTCAACACATATTTTTTTCCGACCTTAATGATACTGTCAGGTAATGAGCAGTACACCAATCAAACTTGGATGCCCAAGTTTCGTTCTCCTAGGTTGATGCATTCGTTTGCAGTAACAGTTTGAATTTCTAGGTTTCACTCTGTTTTCTCCTATATTGACAGATGCAGCTACAACTCTAAATCAAACACGGTTTGTGCTAGGTTCTCGAAACTTGACACAATAAAGTAGTTCTATGTTCTATATCTAAGGTTTGTTTCCTCTTGATGTAGCCTGAAGCAGGGACTGGCGAATAACACTTATATTGAAAGGGGTTGCCAAACTTTGAAAAAACTAGAGTCTCCTGAAATCTCAACATATATTTTTTCATCCAATCTTCATGATACATTCAAGTAATGATCAGTACAGCATTCCCACTTGGATGCCCAAGTTTTGTTCTTCTAGGTTGAAGCATTCGTTTGCAGGAACAGTTTGAAATTTTAGGTTTCACTCTGTTTTCTCCTATATTGACAGATGCAGTTAGAACTTTAAATCAAACACGGTTTGTGCTAGCTACTTGAAACATGACACAATAAAGTAGTTCTACGTTCTATCCCTAAGGTTTGTTTCCTCTTGATGTAGCCTTAAGCAGAGACTGGCGAATAACACATTCAATGAAAGGCGTTGTTATGCTGCCAAAAAACTACAGTCTCCTGAAATCTCATCATATATTTTTTCTTCCGACCTTCATGATACTTTCAAGTAATGAGCAGTGCACCAATCAAACTTGGATGCCCAAGTTTCGTTCTCCTAGGTTGAAGCATTCGTTTGTAGGAACAGTTTGAATTTTTAGGTTTCACACTGTTTTGTCCTATATTGACAGATGCAGTTCGAACTCTAAATCAAACACGGTTTGTGCTTGCTTCTTGAAACTTGATAAAATATTGTAGTTCTATGTTCTATCCATAAGGTTTGTTTCCTCTTGATGTAGCCTAATGCAGGGACTGGCGAATAACACTTTTATTGAAAGGGGTTGCCAAACTTCTAAAAACTAGAGTCTTCTGAAATCTCAACATATATTTTTTCATCCAATCTTCATGATACTTTCAAGTAATGATCAGTACACCAATCCCACTTGGATGCTCAAGTTTCATTCTCCTACGTTGAAGCATTCGTTTGCAGGAACAGTTTGAATTTTTAGGTTTCACTCTGTTTTCTCCTATATTGACAGATGCAGTTAGAACTTTAAATCAAACACGGTTTGTGCTAGCTACTTGAAACATGACACAATAAAGTAGTTCTACATTCTATCCCTAAGGTTTGTTTCCTCTTGATGTAGCCTTCAGCACAGACTGGCGAATAACACTTACAATGAGAGGCGTTGTTAGGCTGCCAAAAAACTAGAGTCTCCTGAAATCTCAACACATATTTTTTTACCGACCTTAATGATACTTTCAAGTAATGAGCAGTACACCAATCAAACTTGGATGCCCAAGTTTCGTTCTCCTAGGTTGATGCATTCGTTTGCAGTAACAGTTTGAATTTCTAGGTTTCACTCTGTTTTCTCCTATATTGACAGATGCAGCTAGAACTCTAAATCAAACACGGTTTGTGCTAGCTTCTCGAAACTTGACACAATAAAGTAGTTCTACGTTCTATCTCTAAGGTTTGTTTCCTCTTGATGTAGCCTAAAGCAGGGACTGGCGAATAACACTTATATTGAAAGGGGTTGCAAAACTTTCAAAAAACTAGAGTCTCCTGAAATCTCAACATATATTTTTTCATCCAATCTTCATGATACATTCAAGTAATGATCAGTACACCATTCCCACTTGGATGCCCAAGTTTTGTCCTTCTAGGTTGAACCATTCGTTTGCAGGAACAGTTTGAATTTTTAGGTTTCACTCTGTTTTCTCCTATATTGACAGATGCAGTTAGAACTTTAAATCAAACACGGTTTGTGCTAGCTACTTGAAACATGACACAATAAAGTAGTTCTACATTCTATCCCTAAGGTTTGTTTCTTCTTGATGTAGCCTTCAGCACAGACTGGCGAATAACACTTACAATGAGAGTCCTTGTTAGGCTGCCAAAAAACTAGAGTCTCCTGAAATCTCAACACATATTTTTTTCCGACCTTAATGATACTTTCAAGTAATGAGCAGTACACCAATCAAACTTGGATGCCCAAGTTTCGTTCTCCTAGGTTGATGCATTCGTTTGCAGTAACCGTTTGAATTTCTAGGTTTCACTCTGTTTTCTCCTATATTGACAGATGCAGCTAGAACTCTAAATCAAACACGGTTTGTGCTAGCTTCTCGAAACTTGACACAATAAAGTAGTTCTACGTTCTATCTCTAAGGTTTGTTTCCTCTTGATGTAGCCTAAAGCAGGGACTGGCGAATAACACTTATATTGAAAGGGGTTGCCAAACTTTCAAAAAATTAGAGTCTCCTGAAATCTCAACATATATTTTTTCATCCAATCTTCATGATACATTCAAGTAATGATCAGTACACCATTCCCACTTGGATGCCCAAGTTTTGTCCTTCTAGGTTGAAGCATTCGTTTGCAGGAACAGTTTGAATTTTTAGGTTTCACTCTGTTTTCTCCTATATTGACAAATGTAGTTCAAACTCTAAATCAAACACGGTTTGGGATAGCTTCTTGAAACTTGACACAATAAAGTAGTTCTACATTCTATCCCTAAGGTTTGTTTCCTCTTGATGTAGCCTTCAGCACAGACTGGCGAATAACACTTACAATGAAAGGCGTTGTTAGGCTGCCAAAAAACAAGAGTCTCCTGAAATCTCAACACATATTTTTTCTTCCGACCTTCATGATACTTTCAAGTAATGAGCAGTGCACCAATCAAACTTGGATGCCCAAGTTTCGTTCTCCTAGGTTGAAGCATTCGTTTGTAGGAACAGTTTGAATTTTTAGGTTTCACACTGTTTTGTCCTATATTGACAGATGCAGTTCGAACTCTAAATCAAACACGGTTTGTGCTTGCTTCTTGAAACTTGATAAAATATTGTAGTTCTACGTTCTATCCATAAGGTTTGTTTCCTCTTGATGTAGCCTAATGCAGGGACTGGCGAATAACACTTTTATTGAAAGGGGTTGCCAAACTTCTAAAAACTAGAGTCTTCTGAAATCTCAACATATATTTTTTCATCCAATCTTCATGATACTTTCAAGTAATGATCAGTACACCAATCCCACTTGGATGCTCAAGTTTCATTCTCCTACGTTGAAGCATTCGTTTGCAGGAACAGTTTGAATTTTTAGGTTTCACTCTGTTTTCTCCTATATTGACAGATGCAGTTAGAACTTTAAATCAAACACGGTTTGTGCTAGCTACTTGAAACATGACACAATAAAGTAGTTCTACATTCTATCCCTAAGGTTTGTTTCCTCTTGATGTAGCCTTCAGCACACACTGGCGAATAACACTTACAATGAGAGGCGTTGTTAGGCTGCCAAAAAACTAGAGTCTCCTGAAATCTCAACACATATTTTTTTTCCGACCTTAATGATACTTTCAAGTAATGAGCAGTACACCAATCAAACTTGGATGCCCAAGTTTCGTTCTCCTAGGTTGATGCATTCGTTTGCAGTAACAGTTTGAATTTCTAGGTTTCACTCTCTTTTCTCCTATATTGACAGATGCAGCTAGAACTCTAAATCAAACACGGTTTGTGCTAGCTTCTCGAAACTTGACACAATAAAGTTGTTCTACGTTCTATCTCTAAGGTTTGTTTCCTCTTGATGTAGCCTAAAGCAGGGACTGGCGAATAACACTTATATTGAAAGGGGTTGCCAAACTTTCAAAAAACTAGAGTCTCCTGAAATCTCAACATATATTTTTTCATCCAATCTTCATGATACATTCAAGTAATGATCAGTACACCATTCCCACTTGGATGCCCAAGTTTTGTTCTTCTAGGTTGAAGCATTCGTTTGCAGGAACAGTTTGAATTTTTAGGTTTCACTCTGTTTTCTCCTATATTGACAGATGAGGTTAGAACTTTTAATCAAACACGGTTTGTGCTAGCTACTTGAAACATGACACAATAAAGTAGTTCTACGTTCTATCTCTAAGGTTTGTTTCCTCTTGATGTAGCCTTCAGCACAGACTGGCGAATAACACTTACAATGAGAGTCCTTGTTAGGCTGCCAAAAAACTAGAGTCTCCTGAAATCTCAACACATATTTTTTTCCGACCTTAATGATACTTTCAAGTAATGAGCAGTACACCAATCAAACTTGGATGCCCAAGTTTCGTTCTCCTAGGTTGATGCATTCGTTGGCAGTAACAGTTTGAATTTCTAGGTTTCACTCTGTTTTCTCCTATATTGACAGATGCAGCTAGAACTCTAAATCAAACACGGTTTGTGCTGGGTTCTCGAAACTTGACACAATAAAGTAGTTCTACGTACTATATCTAAGGTTTGTTTCCTCTTGATGCAGCCTGAAGCAGGGACTGGCCAATAACACTTATATTGAAAGGGGTTGCCAAACTTTCAAAAAACTAGAGTCTCCTGAAATCTCAACATATATTTTTTCATCCAATCTTCATGATACATTCAAGTAATGATCAGTACACCATTCCCACTTGGATGCCCAAGTTTTGTTCTTCTAGGTTGAAGCATTCGTTTGCAGGAACAGTTTGAATTTTTAGGTTTCACTCTGTTTTCTCCTATATTGACAAATGTAGTTCAAACTCTAAATCAAACACGGTTTGGGCTAGCTTCTTGAAGCTTGACACAATAAAGTAGTTCTACGTTATATCTCTAAGGTTTGTTTCCTCTTGATGTAGCCTTCAGCACAGACTGGCGAATAACACTTACAATGAAAGGCGTTGTTAGGCTGCCAAAAAACAAGTGTCTCCTAAAATCTCAACACATATTTTTTTCCGACCTTAATGATACTTTCAAGTAATGAGCAGTACACCAATCAAACTTGGATGCCCAAGTTTCGTTCTCCTAGGTTGATGCAGTCGTTGGCAGTAACAGTTTGAATTTTTAGGTTTCACTCTGTTTTCTCCTATATTGACAGATGCAGCTAGAACTCTGAATCAAACACGGTTTGTGCTAGGTTCTCGAAACTTGACACAATAAAGTAGTTCTACGTTCAATATCTAATGTTTGTTTCCTCTTGATGCAGCCTGAAGCAGGGACTGGCGAATAACACTTATATTGAAAGGGGTTGCCAAACTTTCAAAAAACTAGAGTCTCCTGAAATCTCAACATATATTTTTTCATCCAATCTTCATGATACATTCAAGTAATGATCAGTACACCATTCCCACTTGGATGCCCAAGTTTTGTTCTTCTAGGTTGAAGCATTCGTTTGCAGGAACAGTTTGAATTTTTAGGTTTCACTCTGTTTTCTCCTATATTGACAGATGAGGTTAGAACTTTAAATCAAACACGGTTTGTGCTAGCTACTTGAAACATGATACAATAAAGTAGTTCTACGTTCTATCTCTAAGGTATGTTTCCTCGTGATGTAGCCTTCAGCACAGACTGGCGAATAACACTTACAATGAGAGTCCTTATTAGTCTGCCAAAAAACTAGAGTCTCCTGAAATCTCAACACATATTTTTTTCCGCCATTAAAGATACTTTCAAGTAATGAGCAGTACACCAATCAAACTTGGATGCCCAAGTTTCGTTCTCCTAGGTTGATGCATTCGTTTGCAGTAACAGTTTGAATTTCTAGGTTTCACTCTGTTTTCTCCTATATTGACAGATGCAGCTAGAACTCTGAATCAAACACGGTTTGTGCTAGGTTCTCGAAACTTGACACAATAAAGTAGTTCTACGTTCTATATCTAAGGTTTGTTTCCTCTTGATGCAGCCTGAAGCAGGGACTGGCGAATAACACTTATATTGAAAGGGGTTGCCAATCTTTCAAAAAACTAGGGTCTCCTGAAATCTCAACATATATTTTTTCATCCAATCTTCATGATACATTCAAGTAATGATCAGTACAGCATTCCCACTTGGATGCCCAAGTTTTGTTCTTCTAGGTTGAAGCATTCGTTTGCAGGAACAGTTTGAATTTTTAGGTTTCACTCTGTTTTCTCCTATATTGACAGATGCAGTTAGAACTTTAAATCAAACACGGTTTGTGCTAGCTACTTGAAACATGACACAATAAAGTAGTTCTACGTTCTATCCCTAAGGTTTGTTTCCTCTTGATGTAGCCTTCAGCACAGACTGGCGAATAACACTTACAATGAAAGGCGTTGTTAGGCTGCCAAAAAACAAGAGTCTCCTGAAATCTCAACACATATTTTTTTCCGACCTTAATGATACTTTCAAGTAATGAGCAGTACACCAATCAAACTTGGATGCCCAAGTTTCGTTCTCCTAGGTTGATGCATTCGTTTGCAGTAACAGTTTGAATTTCTAGGTTTCACTCTCTTTTCTCCTATATTGACAGATGCAGCTAGAACTCTAAATCAAACACGGTTTGTGCTAGCTTCTCGAAACTTGACACAATAAAGTTGTTCTACGTTCTATCTCTAAGGTTTGTTTCCTCTTGATGTAGCCTAAAGCAGGGACTGGCGAATAACACTTATATTGAAAGGGGTTGCCAAACTTTCAAAAAACTAGAGTCTCCTGAAATCTCAACATATATTTTTTCATCCAATCTTCATGATACATTCAAGTAATGATCAGTACACCATTCCCACTTGGATGCCCAAGTTTTGTTCTTCTAGGTTGAAGCATTCGTTTGCAGGAACAGTTTGAATTTTTTGGTTTCACTCTGTTTTCTCCTATATTGACAGATGAGGTTAGAACTTTAAATCAAACACGGTTTGTGCTAGCTACTTGAAATATGACACAATAAAGTAGTTCTACGTTCTATCTCTAAGGTTTGTTTCCTCTTGATGTAGCCTTCAGCACAGACTGGCGAATAACACTTACAATGAGAGGCGTTGTTAGGCTGCCAAAAAACTAGAGTCTCCTGAAATCTCAACACATATTTTTTTCCGACCTTAATGATACTTTCAAGTAATGAGCAGTACACCAATCAAACTTGGATGCCCAAGTTTCGTTCTCCTAGGTTGATGCATTCGTTGGCAGTAACAGTTTGAATTTCTAGGTTTCACTCTGTTTTCTCCTATATTGACAGATGCAGCTAGAACTCTAAATCAAACACGGTTTGTGCTGGGTTCTCGAAACTTGACACAATAAAGTAGTTCTACGTTCTATATCTAAGGTTTGTTTCCTCTTGATGCAGCCTGAAGCAGGGACTGGCCAATAACACTTATATTGAAAGGGGTTGCCAAACTTTCAAAAAACTAGAGTCTCCTGAAATCTCAACATATATTTTTTCATCCAATCTTCATGATACATTCAAGTAATGATCAGTACACCATTCCCACTTGGATGCCCAAGTTTTGTTCTTCTAGGTTGAAGCATTCGTTTGCAGGAACAGTTTGAATTTTTAGGTTTCACTCTGTTTTCTCCTATATTGACAAATGTAGTTCAAACTCTAAATCAAACACGGTTTGGGCTAGCTTCTTGAAGCTTGACACAATAAAGTAGTTCTACGTTATATCTCTAAGGTTTGTTTCCTCTTGATGTAGCCTTCAGCACAGACTGGCGAATAACACTTACAATGAAAGGCGTTGTTAGGCTGCCAAAAAACAAGTGTCTCCTAAAATCTCAACACATATTTTTTTCCGACCTTAATGATACTTTCAAGTAATGAGCAGTACACCAATCAAACTTGGATGCCCAAGTTTCGTTCTCCTAGGTTGATGCAGTCGTTGGCAGTAACAGTTTGAATTTTTAGGTTTCACTCTGTTTTCTCCTATATTGACAGATGCAGCTAGAACTCTGAATCAAACACGGTTTGTGCTAGGTTCTCGAAACTTGACACAATAAAGTAGTTCTACGTTCAATATCTAATGTTTGTTTCCTCTTGATGCAGCCTGAAGCAGGGACTGGCGAATAACACTTATATTGAAAGGGGTTGCCAAACTTTCAAAAAACTAGAGTCTCCTGAAATCTCAACATATATTTTTTCATCCAATCTTCATGATACATTCAAGTAATGATCAGTACACCATTCCCACTTGGATGCCCAAGTTTTGTTCTTCTAGGTTGAAGCATTCGTTTGCAGGAACAGTTTGAATTTTTAGGTTTCACTCTGTTTTCTCCTATATTGACAGATGAGGTTAGAACTTTAAATCAAACACGGTTTGTGCTAGCTACTTGAAACATGATACAATAAAGTAGTTCTACGTTCTATCTCTAAGGTATGTTTCCTCGTGATGTAGCCTTCAGCACAGACTGGCGAATAACACTTACAATGAGAGTCCTTATTAGTCTGCCAAAAAACTAGAGTCTCCTGAAATCTCAACACATATTTTTTTCCACCATTAAAGATACTTTCAAGTAATGAGCAGTACACCAATCAAACTTGGATGCCCAAGTTTCGTTCTCCTAGGTTGATGCATTCGTTTGCAGTAACAGTTTGAATTTCTAGGTTTCACTCTGTTTTCTCCTATATTGACAGATGCAGCTAGAACTCTAAATCAAACACGGTTTGTGCTAGGTTCTCGAAACTTGACACAATAAAGTAGTTCTACGTTCTATATCTAAGGTTTGTTTCCTCTTGATGCAGCCTGAAGCAGGGACTGGCGAATAACACTTATATTGAAAGGGGTTGCCAATCTTTCAAAAAACTAGGGTCTCCTGAAATCTCAACATATATTTTTTCATCCAATCTTCATGATACATTCAAGTAATGATCAGTACACCATTCCCACTTGGATGCCCAAGTTTTGTTCTTCTAGGTTGAAGCATTCGTTTGCAGGAACAGTTTGAATTTTTAGGTTTCACTCTGTTTTCTCCTATATTGACAGATGCAGTTAGAACTTTAAATCAAACACGGTTTGTGCTAGCTACTTGAAACATGACACAATAAAGTAGTTCTACGTTCTATCCCTAAGGTTTGTTTCCTCTTGATGTAGCCTTCAGCACAGACTGGCGAATAACACTTACAATGAGAGTCCTTGTTAGGCTGCCAAAAAACTAGAGTCTCCTGAAATCTCAACACATATTTTTTTCCGACCTTAATGATACTTTCAAGTAATGAGCAGTACACCAATCAAACTTGGATGCCCAAGTTTCGTTCTCCTAGGTTGATGCATTCGTTGGCAGTAACAGTTTGAATTTCTAGGTTTCACTCTGTTTTCTCCTATATTGACAGATGCAGCTAGAACTCTAAATCAAACACGGTTTGTGCTGGGTTCTCGAAACATGACACAATAAAGTAGTTCTACGTTCTATATGTAAGGTTTGTTTCCTCTTGATGCAGCCTGAAGCAGGGACTGGCGAATAACACTTATATTGAAAGGGGTTGCCAAACTTTCAAAAAACTAGAGTCTCCTGAAATCTCAACATATATTTTTTCATCCAATCTTCATGATACATTCAAGTAATGATCAGTACACCATTCCCACTTGGATGCCCAAGTTTTGTTCTTCTAGGTTGAAGCATTCGTTTGCAGGAACAGTTTGAATTTTTAGGTTTCACTCTGTTTTCTCCTATATTGACAAATGTAGTTCAAACTCTAAATCAAACACGGTTTGGGCTAGCTTCTTGAAGCTTGACACAATAAAGTAGTTCTACATTCTATCACTAAGGTTTGTTTCCTCTTGATGTAGCCTTCAGCACAGACTGGCGAATAACACTTACAATGAAAGGCGTTGTTAGGCTGCCAAAAAACAAGTGTCTCCTAAAATCTCAACACATATTTTTTTCCGACCTTAATGATACTTTCAAGTAATGAGCAGTACACCAATCAAACTTGGATGCCCAAGTTTCGTTCTCCTAGGTTGATGCATTCGTTTGCAGTAACAGTTTGAATTTCTAGGTTTCACTCTGTTTTCTCCTATATTGACAGATGCAGCTAGAACTCTAAATCAAACACGGTTTGTGCTAGCTTCTTGAAATTGACACAATAAAGTAGTTCTACGTTCTATCTCTAAGGTTTGTTTCCTCTTGATGTAGCCTAAAGCAGGGACTGGCGAATAACACTTATATTGAAAGGGGTTGCCAAACTTTCAAAAAACTAGAGTCTCCTGAAATCTCAACATATATTTTCTCATCCAATCTTCATGATACATTCAAGTAATGATCAGTACACCATTCCCACTTGGATGCCCAAGTTTTGTTCTTCTAGGTTGAAGCATTCGTTTGCAGGAACAGTTTGAATTTTTAGGTTTCACTCTGTTTTCTCCTATATTGACAGATTAGTTTAGAACTTTAAATCAAACAAGGTTTGTGCTAGCTACTTGAAACATGACACAATAAAGTAGTTCTACGTTATATCTCTAAGGTTTGTTTCCTCTTGATGTAGCCTTCAGCACAGACTGGCGAATAACACTTACAATGAGAGTCCTTGTTAGGCTGCCAAAAAACTAGAGTCTCCTGAAATCTCAACACATATTTTTTTCCGACCTTAATGATACTTTCAAGTAATGAGCAGTACACCAATCAAACTTGGATGCCCAAGTTTCGTTCTCCTAGGTTGATGCAGTCGTTGGCAGTAACAGTTTGAATTTTTAGGTTTCACTCTGTTTTCTCCTATATTGACAGACGCAGCTAGAACTCTGAATCAAACACGGTTTGTGCTAGGTTCTCGAAACTTGACACAATAAAGTAGTTCTACGTTCAATATCTAATGTTTGTTTCCTCTTGATGCAGCCTGAAGCAGGGACTGGCGAATAACACTTATATTGAAAGGGGTTGCCAAACTTTCAAAAAACTAGAGTCTCCTGAAATCTCAACATATATTTTTTCATCCAATCTTCATGATACATTCAAGTAATGATCAGTACACCATTCCCACTTGGATGCCCAAGTTTTGTTCTTCTAGGTTGAAGCATTCGTTTGCAGGAACAGTTTGAATTTTTAGGTTTCACTCTGTTTTCTCCTATATTGACAGATGAGGTTAGAACTTTAAATCAAACACGGTTTGTGCTAGCTACTTGAAACATGATACAATAAAGTAGTTCTACGTTCTATCTCTAAGGTATGTTTCCTCGTGATGTAGCCTTCAGCACAGACTGGCGAATAACACTTACAATGAGAGTCCTTATTAGTCTGCCAAAAAACTAGAGTCTCCTGAAATCTCAACACATATTTTTTTCCGCCATTAATGATACTTTCAAGTAATGAGCAGTACACCAATCAAACTTGGATGCCCAAGTTTCGTTCTCCTAGGTTGATGCATTCGTTTGCAGTAACAGTTTGAATTTCTAGGTTTCACTCTGTTTTCTCCTATATTGACAGATGCAGCTAGAACTCTAAATCAAACACGGTTTGTGCTAGGTTCTCGAAACTTGACACAATAAAGTAGTTCTACGTTCTATATCTAAGGTTTGTTTCCTCTTGATGCAGCCTGAAGCAGGGACTGGCGAATAACACTTATATTGAAAGGGGTTGCCAATCTTTCAAAAAACTAGGGTCTCCTGAAATCTCAACATATATTTTTTCATCCAATCTTCATGATACATTCAAGTAATGATCAGTACACCATTCCCACTTGGATGCCCAAGTTTTGTTCTTCTAGGTTGAAGCATTCGTTTGCAGGAACAGTTTGAATTTTTAGGTTTCACTCTGTTTTCTCCTATATTGACAAATGTAGTTCAAACTCTAAATCAAACACGGTTTGGGCTAGCTTCTTGAAACTTGACACAATAAAGTAGTTCTACATTCTATCCCTAAGGTTTGTTTCCTCTTGATGTAGCCTTCAGCACAGACTGGCGAATAACACTTACAATGAAAGGCGTTGTTAGGCTGCCAAAAAACAAGAGTCTCCTGAAATCTCAACACATATTTTTTTCCGACCTTAATGATACTTTCAAGTAATGAGCAGTACACCAATCAAACTTGGATGCCCAAGTTTCGTTCTCCTAGGTTGATGCATTCGTTTGCAGTAACAGTTTGAATTTCTAGGTTTCACTCTGTTTTCTCCTATATTGACAGATGCAGCTAGAACTCTAAATCAAACACGGTTTGTGCTAGCTTCTCGAAACTTGACACAATAAAGTAGTTCTATGTTCTATATCTAAGGTTTGTTTCCTCTTGATGTAGCCTGAAGCAGGGACTGGCGAATAACACTTATATTGAAAGGGGTTGCCAAACTTTCAAAAAACTAGAGTCTCCTGAAATCTCAACATATATTTTTTCATCCAATCTTCATGATACATTCAAGTAATGATCAGTACAGCATTCCCACTTGGATGCCCAAGTTTTGTTCTTCTAGGTTGAAGCATTTTTTTGCAAGAACAGTTTGAATTTTTAGGTTTCACTCTGTTTTCTCCTATATTGACAGATGCAGTTAGAACTTTAAATCAAACACGGTTTGTGCTAGCTACTTGAAACATGACACAATAAAGTAGTTCTACGTTCTATCCCTAAGGTTTGTTTCCTCTTGATGTAGCCTTAAGCAGAGACTGGCGAATAACACATTCAATGAAAGGCGTTGTTAGGCTGCCAAAAAACTACAGTCTCCTGAAATCTCATCATATATTTTTTCTTCCGACCTTCATGATACTTTCAAGTAATGAGCAGTGCACCAATCAAACTTGGATGCCAAAGTTTCGTTCTCCTAGGTTGAAGCATTCGTTTGTAGGAACAGTTTGAATTTTTAGGTTTCACACTGTTTTGTCCTATATTGACAGATGCAGTTCGAACTCTAAATCAAACACGGTTTGTGCTTGCTTCTTGAAACTTGATAAAATATTGTAGTTCTACGTTCTATCCATAAGGTTTGTTTCCTCTTGATGTAGCATAATGCAGGGACTGGCGAATAACACTTTTATTGAAAGGGGTTGCCAAACTTCTAAAAACTAGAGTCTTCTGAAATCTCAACATATATTTTTTCATCCAATCTTCATGATACTTTCAAGTAATGATCAGTACACCAATCCCACTTGGATGCTCAAGTTTCATTCTCCTACGTTGAAGCATTCGTTTGCAGGAACAGTTTGAATTTTTAGGTTTCACTCTGTTTTCTCCTATATTGACAGATGCAGTTAGAACTTTAAATCAAACACGGTTTGTGCTAGCTACTTGAAACATGACACAATAAAGTAGTTCTACATTCTATCCCTAAGGTTTGTTTCCTCTTGATGTAGCCTTCAGCACACACTGGCGAATAACACTTACAATGAGAGGCGTTGTTAGGCTGCCAAAAAACTAGAGTCTCCTGAAATCTCAACACATATTTTTTTTCCGACCTTAATGATACTTTCAAGTAATGAGCAGTACACCAATCAAACTTGGATGCCCAAGTTTCGTTCTCCTAGGTTGATGCATTCGTTTGCAGTAACAGTTTGAATTTCTAGGTTTCACTCTCTTTTCTCCTATATTGACAGATGCAGCTAGAACTCTAAATCAAACACGGTTTGTGCTAGCTTCTCGAAACTTGACACAATAAAGTTGTTCTACGTTCTATCTCTAAGGTTT